>NC_079416.1:16540269-16566715 GCF_026213295.1 Gadus chalcogrammus
GCCCCCCCCCCCCCCAAGGTGGTGCAATGTGGCCAGGCCCCCAAGACTGAGACCCTGTGCATTCCAGACGCAGACTGTTCCGACTGTACCATGAGCCAACGTGGATAGGTGGAAGGACAAAGGGTGGGAAGGAGAGATGAAAAAATGAATAGGACGAACGGACAAATAGATGGATGGATGGATGGATGGATGGATGGATGTATGGATCGCCTTTAGTGGAAGTGGTCCAGGCACAGACATCAAGCACATTCCAAGAGACGACCCAATTACGGACAGATGAGGGGCCGTCCTCTTTGTTCAAGAACAAAGCCTTGAGATTCACAAACTGGTGTTTAAAGGCAACTCTCCGAGCTGGGGTGGAGGAGAGGAGGAGAAGGAGGAGGTGGTGACGCTGTGGGAGGAGAAGGAGGTGACCAGCTGGTTATAAATATCTATTTGGTCAGTTACTGGAAAGAAAATGTGCAGTTTGTTTGTCATCTACTCATCCAGGTGGTGGGCCGAGTGGTTGCAAAACTCCAGCAGAAGAGAGAGAGAGAGAGAGAGAGAGAGAGAGAGAGAGAGAGAGAGAGAGAGAGAGAGAGAGAGAGAGAGAGAGAGAGAGAGAGAGAGAGAGAGAGAGAGAGAGAGAGAGAGAGAGAGAGAGAGAGAGAGAGAGAGAGAGAGAGAGAGAGAGAGGCCAACCTGTTGCAGTATTGGTGCCTGACTGCCAAAAATGAGGAATTTTACTAATTCTTATATAAAAGCCACATGTCATCCGTAAGCCTGCAAAAAGAAAGAGATCCTGAAGTCATCTCATTTTATTTCAGACCCCAGTCATTATTCTGGTCGGACTCAGTGCATCTAACTGTGTTGCGAATTGGCTGTACACTCGAATAATGGATTTCAGCATGATCTCTAAAGACTATAATCTTGAACGGAGAGACTGTAGATGTTTATGTGTGTGTGGTGGTGGTAGTGCAGCACACTCTAAAGGCCAACATCTGTAAGGGCTGTATGCCAACCAACGACCTCCAGACGCAAAAAAATCAAACTGTGCCTGGAAAGTGCAACACAACGATCCGTAATCGGTTGTGCATTCTGTTTGTAGGTGAAGAATGTGTGTCCCACTTTAATAACAATCATTGTCCATTTGTTTTATAGCGATGTCCGTGCCCTTGGAAAAGTGGATTGAAAATGGGCTGGACTTTGTTTTACAGTTTTATTCCCACTCGGTGGTAAATTAGAGCACAGCAGGGTAATGTCTGTTTATTCCAAATACAGCTGCAATGGCCTCTCTTGCCCCCCCCCCTCCCCCACCAACAACCCATAGGCCTCCTTACCCCGTATCCCTCCGTCGTTTTCCCTCCACACAAACCACACCGGTGCCCCAGCCAGGATCACCTGGACCAGAAGTACGCACACAAATAACACAACACAAAACACTCATTATGCAAACATACGCACCTGCAAACAGACAGCACGACACATCCACGCACACATGCAAATTATCAAACCCAAGCATACGTAGGCCTACGAACATTAACAAGAATTTAAACACGTAGATTGCGAATTTGAGTGTGATTACCAATATTTACTTGGAAAACGAATACTTAAAAGTATTAAGTTGATTAGCAAGTGGACCCAATTTGACCAAACAGACGGTCATGTGTAGTGAAATATAAAAACGATCAATCAATCAATGACAAATAGGCTACACAATATATTATGTATTTATTGTGTTATTCACAGTATTATTCTCATGTTGAGATGTACAATATAGTTTCGCCTATCGTTTGAACAGTGTATAAATTGATTTTGTTGATTTGTTGTGAAACAGGGCCTTTGCTTGAACCCTGGTGCTTGATGATTTATCTAATGGAGTGGTGCGTCATCTTGTGGTACAATCCAAGTATAACCACAACCATAGAGCATATACAGCGATATACCCGTTTCCTTGCCATTCTATAACATTGACATCGCCAAAGCAGTCTCAAAATTAAACGAATTAAAAATAATTATGAAGGATTGGTCAAATGTAGTTTAATTTAAAAAACTATAGAAAAAAAACAAATATAAACAGATAAAATATTGAAATGTAGGTCGGGGTCGCCATCTATTGGCCAAAAGGACAAGTACAATTTGAAAGGCGGAACATAAAAAAAAAAAAAAAGGTTTCCATTGTGTTCGAGACATTTCTACGTGCGCGTCCCCGTAGGGATCTTGTGATCTCTGCGTCAGCTGTCAAGTGATGCTCGTTCCTGCGTTTCAATAGCAAGCCGGTGAGTTATTTACAAACTGGGAGGACCTGAGATTCCACCGACAGGAAGAAGAGAGGGACCATGGTCACTACAGCTTTGCATACCAAGCTCCTGTAAAGCTCGTCTCTGTTCATCTTCTGACTTGGGAAGAGTCTGGACACTGGCATTTCAGATGAAAAGGCCCAAGAAGGACAGGGTTTCCTGGTTTCATTGTAATTCCTTAGCTAGCCTGCGGTTAACGAGTGCAGTCTCAACTCTAAACAAGATCCAGTAGCTAGGTAGCTAGCGGCTAACTACTCGTTCCGTTGACAGGAGATTGGAAACTAGTTTGAATTCGGGTTCCGTACTACTGCTAACCAAGCTCGACAATTCGTAATTATTATTTTCAGAATTGAGCAAGAATCCGTTTCACGGTCGCCGTAACCGAGAAGCATAGTTCCATTTTTTTTTCTCGAATAGTTATGAATAGTTTTAATATTCCAAACAAGACGTCCTCCTCGTTAAGCTCTGCCTTGAGCGCCGATAATAGAGTTAGATTAGCCGATGTAAACTGCAACCATAACGACGAATGGGATGATGATGTGTATATGTGTTTTTATGACAAGACAATGGGTGAAGCGACACAATCTTCAATGCCCTCTGTCCAATCGGGGCTGGATGGACACCTGCCCCGTCCACACGGTCGGCCTCTCTCCACTCCGGGTGGTTTGTTAGGCCTCAGTAGTGCTTTCCCTGCAGAATTCCCTAGTCGGGGTTCAGCTTCGTCTTATTTTCATACGAATTCGTTGGATTACAATGACACTGACGTCGCAAACGAGGGTCCAATGTATGGGAGTCGAAAAAGGACCCGGTCCAACAGTTCAAGACAGCGCTATAATGAGGTAGTGGATGAACTTGGACCCGAGGAAGTGAGGTGGTTTTATAAAGAAGACAAGAAAACGTGGAAACCTTTCGTCGGACACGACTCGCTCAAAATAGAACTTTCGTTTCGTAAATCCTGCGAGCTGAACACTGTTAACTCAAAACACAACGGAAACGAGAACTGTCCGTCGAGTGGAGGTGAGGGAGCGCAGCCGAATGGTTTGGAAGGAATGGGCTTGAGTGGGCCGGTTTATGTTGATAATAGACCCAGCAGTGTGCAGGTGGACCGGGGATTGCTCGATTCACCTGCCGGGTCCTCAGACGCGAGGGACCCTGACGACATCAAGTGTCAAGTTGAACATGTGTGTGTCCGGGGAGGGCTGTACGAGGTGGACGCCAAAGAACGAGAATGTTATCCTGTTTACTGGAATCGTATGTACAATATGATTTCTACATCTAATAAGCAGTTTGTTTTCAAACCTTTTTTATCATTCCATCTTTTCAGGGACTCATCTTCTTAGCTAGGTGATAGTTGTGCTGTTAATTAATTAATCGTGGTGAAGTTACCACCAGTCGGTTTGATTGGTTACCATAGAGGCCTTGAAAACCTGACCTCCCTGTGAAGGATACTTCATTGTTTAGTGGCGGATGTCTTGCCAATGTAACAACATGAGACATATTGGCCGCCCCAATCTTCAGGCAGATTTTGGAACTCTGTAGAAGTTGATATGAGGCTTTTTGTCTAATTACACTCAGCTTCTAAGCAGGCCAGTCTTTGGACAGTTGTACGATTACATAACTCTTTCTCAAAATACAATCAATTTAGTTCATCAGTATATAAAAAAAAAGTCCTGTATGGTTTTGCCTTTCAACTCTTTACTCCATACCCCTCATAAGCGTTGTTGTAACCTGGCCTTTATTTAAAACGAGAGTCCCTTATGAATTCATCTTTAATTAATATATGGACCACCGCCAAAGGATTTGTTAATTATGTCAGGCAAGATGAATGAAAAAAAGGTGGCCTGTGTCAAACACCCTCGAGGTGTCCAGGTATCCCGTAATAATCTCCTGCACTCCTCGCTTTGTTTTCACGACATAAAGAGCAGGACCGCATCCCTGTGATGCGGGCCCAGTGGTTCATCGACGGTACCTGGCTCCCGTTGGAGGAGGAGGAGAGTGACCTTATCGAGCAGGAGCACCTGACTCGTTTCCGAGGTCAACAAATGCAGGACAACTTTGAGTCAGACGTAGTGGCAAGGACCGTCGACAGCAAAGATGGTGAGTTTCAGGGAATGCTGGGGTAGAGTTGTATACAGAATCAAGTGCACAATGATGACTGATTAACAGAACATAATATAACTTGGAACTTGATACAATTACATTTGTTGTCTGTGATGACCTGCACCTCAAACAAATCTACAGCAAATCTTTAAAACAGACAAACTTTGAGCTTGGTCTAACTAACTCAATATTAAGAAACTAATAATCAAAATATCAACTTGTTTGTTGTCAAGATTTTGGTGTAAACAATGCATCATTTAAATAGTTTGTATCAGGGACAGAGCCATACAGGTCAATTTAGCGATGCTATTTTAGAAGTTGCTAGCCATTCCCCTTCAGGTCTATTGTACAGCTTGTCTTATGACGCAATTGTGATTTAGGAACAATATGTGGCAGCTATGCCTGCTGCTCTTAGGAAGGGGAGTGATTGGAGCAGGTGTATGCGTTCCGTGAGTGCATGTGCGCCAACATTTTGTGACGCAAGCCTAATCTCAAATGCTGATGCAGCCATAACCACCTTACCCAGTGTTTTTGTTCTCTCCATCTCTGCTTTGTTGAATTAATGAAAAATGCAGGCAGGGATAAAGCTTTATTAAAAGATTAGGGAAATGTTTGTGTGGGTGATATATTTGAATATTCCGGATTGATCTTTATGTACTGTATACTGCAGTACACACATTGAAATTCACTCCTATTTAAATAGCCACTTATGCATTAGGCTAGCCACTTTTTCACTTAATTCACACATACAATTTTACCACTCAAATAAAAACTCCTAACCTTAGCCGATCTATGCTCCATTTATTAATAAACCATAAGCCTATTTTTGGCATCGACCCATCTGCTGCAAAGTACATTGCAGTACAGCAGACCTGTGTGGACGTTCTTCCACCCCTTCTCAGATGCTACTGGGCCTCATAAATAAAGCAATCAGCAGGCCAGTGCACTGGAGGTTTGATTGACTAGGTTAGCCATTCATGGCCTCTGTGGGCCTTTTGTCTTGTATGTACTCCATAGCTTTTTGCCTTGGGCAAAGAAACATCCCTCACTCTAGGCACATGATCTGGATGGAGAGGTATAGAGGTCACTTATGCATGACGCCCAAACATGCATACACTTTTGATATATTGCCTCTAATGAGGCATGAATTTAAGGTTGTGTATATTGTAAGATGCTGTCAGCCACTTAAGACCCAGTGTTCACCAGTGGTAGAAATATAACAGTTGATAGTCTCTTTACAAAACGCTTCTCGCAGCCATTAGGAGAACAATATCCAAGTAACTTGACTCCGTCGGCCTGTACATTAATCCCCCGGATGACCCTAGCGCTCGATGGATACATTAGCAACCTTTTTAACAAAGCCATTATTCAGTGAGGGAATTGCTCACCGTCAAGCTCAAGTCATTGTTCCTCCATTCACTTCTGTTTTTGACATGTTAAGTTCTCTTTGATACGATTACAGCTGAGCTCTATGTGGTGCGAACATCTACCTTGACATTGCAAACTTTAATGGGGATGATGGAAGCTTATGTTATGGGCTTTCCCTGCTGCCTTACCTCTGCAGCTGGTTGGTAGCATCAAGCCTTGTCCTTTGAGAGGAAGATTAATTATTCAGGCTTTCAAAACTAATATTCTGTTGTGATTGCTGGGAAGACGTGCTGTCATACTATGTGCTGCAAAGATATGATATAATATTGGATCATTTCCGCAAATTACCTCTGCTGAATAATCAAAAATAGATGTTTTTTTTAGAACTGCATACATTTTTATAACTATTTCTCTGTTGGGGATGAGATTATATTGTTGGTATGTCTCCAACAATGACACTTTCGGCTCTTCATGGCTAGCTTGTGACACCAGCCTGTGAAATTTGAGGGCACTTTTCGGAGTAATAATCGTAATGCTCGTCCCAGATGGTAAACCACCAAAACATATCTCTGCAACTGAAGCTATGAAAACACCCACAGCGACTAATCACAGATTCATAGAGATGGAATTGAGGAAGTGAGTTTTTCTCTTTTCACATAACCTCATGATGACAAATGTTTTCTTTGGTTCGCCGGTGTTGGTGTGGTGCTGAAAAGGAATTGAAACTAGCCGAGAAAACTTGGTCAAGTGATTATTGGGTGGATACACTAGTTTCTCATGAATAACTGAGATATTGTAGGAAACGGTTTCACAAGCTGTTATTTTTGGTAGGTTGAAGCACACATTCAAATATGGTTTAGGAATATCTACATTCTCATTTCAATTGCAGCATGGATTTGCCTGTGTAGACCTGGAACTGCACCTGACTGAGTTATGGGGCCATTCAAAAAATATCGTGCCTAACAGAATGGGCACAGTATGTCATCCATCAACACATGGGACATAAAAGAGACAAATGAAAAATAAGTCAAACCAGTGACATGCGGATGTCCGTCCAGTACTTCATTTTCTGACTGATGTCCACAGCAGCTAGCTGCAAACATAAGCTCAAGGTTAGGTTAATTTAGGTCATCATTCTTGTTATGTTGTGCTGCTAACCATTGGCTTTGAGACTGCTTGTTGGGGTTCAAAGAATTGTGAAAGGTGATGCTTTGACAAGGCCATGGTTTACCTAATTTGAAAAGCAGTCGTACTAGTATTTTAAGTAGGTCATTAGTAAAACAGATAATAGTGCATTGATTTTATCCCTCTAATTCACCTACTTCAAGCTAATGTAGGGAATGGTTTGTGGATGGATTCCTCTGTTGTCCTGCACAGATGAACCTCATTGTTATCGAAGCTTTTAGTACGCCGCTAGTGACCTCAGCTCTCCTCTCCCTGAGCATTATTAATTTGCCTGACTAAGAGGCCGCTGGCATTTGCAAGTCAGAGCCAGAGGTTCCACCATGTCAAGCCTTGGATTTGCACTATCAATTTGTCTGTTAAAGACTGGCATATTTTCTTCTGATTTACGTTAAACCTTATGCTAAATGCTTCTTTTTCTAATTTTGCCCTTTCTTTTTTCTGTGGCCTGTTTTATACGGTAATGGTACTAGTATTTTGTTCTTGCAACATAATCAAACAATTATCTTGGCAACAGGCCTGTAGCCAAGGTTTTGGTGTACAAGTTGGTGAACAATTTGATTAACACCCAACACTGCCACCATACCAGAAAGTCTAAGAAAAGTGCTGGTGAAGGGAAAATGGGTGATTTTAGGGCATGGGGGTAAGTCAGTTTCCGCCATTAGGATGAAAAAAAAAAAAGAAGGCAATTTCAAAGGTTAGCTGTTGTCTGATTACATGTGCTTATGCGCAGCAGTAACCAACTCGTCAACTAAAACTCTGAGGCATTCAAGTAGATCCTAATTTTTTTTAACGAGAAATATATACTATCAATATATTGTACTGTACTATAATATATTAACTAAATATATATAACAAGAAGTGCTGACTTTACTTTAATAATAGTACATCCAACCACGTGAACCTTAATCATTTCCATTCACACAATTATTTGTATTAAGTTTTGTGCTCTTTTGTTTTAATGCCATTTTCCTCTCTGACTTACTAATATGTTGACAGTTTGGTGTTGAGTGGCTAGTTCAACATAGTTGTAGTTAGTTTTTGTGAAAATATTAAAACCATTATTACACTGTTACATACACCACTCATTTTAGTTGTTTTCTGTTGATTTCATCAACTTTGGTCTTTTTGCTACATAAATGCTTTTGCCAATGCATAATACTCTTCCATGTATCTGTTGATAAGGATACAGAGACTCCCAAAAACGTTATACCATGATATTATTCTGTCACTGTCCGATAGTCATGTTTGTGATCATTTGCAGCCATGCAAAATCATGCCTTGCTGAGGATGTATACTTTATTGTACTTTGATTTAGAATATTTGATCACAAGCCTCAGTGTGTTACGGTAAGTAGAATCAAATCAAAATTCCTTCGGAAATCGTCACAATCTTAAGGCAACGGCATCTGTCATGTTTTTTTTGTGTAATGTTGACCCCATCATCAGTCATCTCTGGCATCTTTCAAGTAAAGTCCCATATCGGGTTCCCCTATATATTTGACCTCAGCCTTTTTTTGCTTATTCCTTGCCAAGTGGAATTGGATATAAAAGGCCATGATGTACTGCCCTAGCTGGCAGCATCTGCTACCATCCAAAGAGGTCCCCATCTGATAGCGTCCCGACTTGACTGATGCCCTTGTCCAAAAGTGATGACAGTACTGGTAGTCTGTGTGATTACCCCAAGGCCGGGCATATTAATCACTTTCTCTTGGTTGTTAGTTCTTTCCCACCTGCCCCCCTTCTACCTCCCCTTTCTGTTCAAATGGAGCGGATATCAGACCTGTGCTAAAACCACATGTCACAAACGCAAACGCTGCCAAGGTACGGTAAAACCCAAATTTATTATTTTTCCTCTACATTAGTGCTCAAAGCCTATGCCCGTTCTCTCCCCTGTAGTTTCTAGCATCTTTTGACGTACCTTTCCCCTTCAATCTGAGGTGTATTTCTATGACGACAACACATTCAACACCTATCCCACCTCCCCTTGTGAGCCTGTACCTAGCCCTCATGCAAGTACCTCTGACTCTGCTGTGACCCAGAGTTAGGTGCTGCTACTATCTTTTTGTGGAAACCAGTAGTGTTTTGTACTCTAGCTGAAGTGGAAGGATAGGGAAAGTGAAGATAAATACTCAGATTGTACAGTCATTCTTTCATTTGAAATTTAAATTAACCCCATACCAAAGATGGATCAGATCTCAAGCACCCTGTTACCATAAGGCCACCATGTGCGGTGTCTGTTTAAGCTCTTCTGCCCTCTCTCGTCCCTGACTCGCTATTTTCTCCTCACTCCTATCTCCTAACACACAGCCACAGTCATTAATGAACTACCCCCTCACTCTGGCTCTGAGGGCTCTGAACAAAGCTTTCTGTGGAGGATGGCTAGGCTCAGGTCACTAAACAGAGGAGCCATTGAGGGCCATAATGCACCGCTGTGTACTGCTGGCTTCTTTGAGTTCCAGAACTGCCCTAGTTGTGGGTGCATTGAACCTCAACTAAACTGCTCAGTTTCACTAAGTTCTGGCCTAGCATTACTGTAGAAAATCCAGGCGCGGACATTGACCAAAAAGCTAGTTTCCATGCTGCTGATGCATCGACTTGGATAGACTTGCCACAACGTCACTAACATAGAGCCCCCTGTGTTAAGTCTCAATGAAATGTGTATTTATAGTGTAGCTGAGCCTTTCTATGGCTTGGCCAGATAAAGTGAAGACAAATTAAATGCAGGCTGTTGCCACTGAAGCGGTTGCTTGAACTGTAAGCACTCAACTCATTATCATAACGGTAGTCAGAGTTACTCCCCTGTTGCCAGATAGCAGCTTTGCTCCTCATTTGTTCTTACGCCACTCGAGTAGGAACAAATCAAGGCACATTCTTTTCTTCTCTGACTCCTTCTGTAGATCAGAAACCAATTCCTTCTTCCCGTCTTATGCTGTTCGCTTTCCATCTCTTTCCCATATGTTGTACCTATCCTTCCATTGCTGTGAGGGATTAGTGTTAGAATCCTAGTACTCTAGGATTCTCCTAGTACTTTATAAGCTTTCCAAGGTGTGACTGTCGGAGAACCTTCATAAACATTTAAATCAGCCTTCCTACCACATCCTCTTTAGCATCACGTCACTCTTGCCTGCTACATTACAGTCTACCTACCCCATCAGGTCCACATCTATAATTTAGATGGCTTGATTATTATTGGTGCTCTTGGACAAAGACATCCTGTTATCCTGTCAAAACACGACATGTAAAGCTCAACCCTTTGGCTCCATGACTCCCATGTCAATTGTTTTTCTCTCCGGTCCAAACAGGGAGGCACTGATTACGGCCTCCAACCTCTCATAGGCCCAAATAATCAAGTAGCAGAGGAATGGACGCCACTTTTAACTGAGTCGGACTCATCCCCTTAAAAGGTGTTTAAAGGCCTCACGCTGACTCAATCTCTGACTTGTTTTGTCTTTTTTGAGCAACATTGCAGTAAGAAGGTACCCTCGTGGCGGGCCACAAAAACATGTTGGATCTTCACCAATCTAATATTCAAACTGGTTAGTTATCCACAAGGTAATCTGGAACATTCCGTTTGATTCCAACAGGACTTATGATTGGACCTTGGCCCGATGTCAGTGTTGCACTCACCCTTCTCAGTGCTCCTTGGCTGAGCGGCACACCTAAAGGGGATTGTAAGGACATGTCACAAGGGCTCGTTCCTCAGTCTTTATTTTTTTAAATCAAACACTTTCATGTTCCTTCCATCAAGATGTAAAACAATGGGTCTCCTCTTAGCCATATCTCTGCTCTTACTTGCTCTAGTCACCGTGTCGACAATTGAAATTAGCCTGTCCAAGAGACAAGGAAATATGGCTACCGCCGTGCAGACAAAATGACACTGCACTATGAGCAAGAAAGAGCTGAAGTAGGCAGAAATATGGTGTGCTGACGTGGTGTGCTTCCCCATGATGCTGCAGATCAATGCCCTGCTAGACTATTTGATCGTGCTCTTGGACTTGATGTTGTTTTCCTCTACTTTTTTTATTTTTAGGGTGGTGTTGTACTACTGTTGAGCTCTTAACTGTGGCTGTGTTTTCTATCCTCTTGTCTCTATTCTCTACCATCCTTTCATGTGAAACCTCCGATCCTCACATACTCCTGTTATTTTGGTTCCCTCTGAAAACTCCTGTTTCTTTTTTTTATAATCATTGTCATTGTACACCAATACCTTGCTCTCCCTTTTTATTTCCCCTTGTGTGTGTTCGTCCCCATTTGGCCGGAACATTGCAGCCGTCCACAGTTTGAAGCTGAGTCGCACCCACGTGGACTGGCACAGCGTGGATGAGGTCTACCTCTACAGTGATGCCACCACCTCCAAAATTGCACGCTCTGTTACACAGAAGCTGGGCTTCTCCAAAGGTCAGAATTCTGCCTACGCTTTTCCTCACCTACTGGGGAATTTCTTGGGTTGAAAGAAGTTGATTGTTGTTGCAGTATAATCCAGTTTTTTTTATTAGATTAGCCTACTGAAAAACAACCCATTCATCTGTGGTTTTTTGAGCAATCAGCCAGAAACAATTTAACCCATCACAATTTGTGTTAGAGCCCAGGTTGGATTCTATGATATGAATGAATCTGCATTACTGTTATCTCCAACCCTCCAGTCCTGTAGCACATTCCTGTCCCTCTCCTTCTCAGATTTAGAGAGACACCCCCCCCCCCACTAAGGAGGCAAATCTCCTTAGTGGTGTCCAGGCAGCGATCCCATTGGCTCCCACCACTCTAGCATGTAGCACATGACCGGAATGAAGCGGAGAATCTAAAACACAAACGCACGCACGCACGCACGCACGCACGCACGCACGCACGCACGTACGTACGTACACACACACACACGTACAGGCTGCTAGCTACAGTACAGCTGTTGCACAACACACTGCAACTGGCCACACTCGCAGCAGGAGGCTTTGTCCGAACCTACTGACCCGTTTGATCCCAGCAGAGCATGTCACTCAGACACTCATAATCTGTCTTCAATATATTTAATGCTACATACAAAAAGCTCAACAATGCGTGTCGTTTATCAGTCGCTGGTGAAACTACAATAATTCAATTGAAATAAACCACACACAGTGTGTGCCCTCAAAATTCCTCTGCTGACCTCGCAGTGTTTGTCCCCAGCCTCTAGCAGTGGGACGCGGCTGCATCGCGGCTACGTGGAGGAGGCCTCCCTTGAAGACCGGCCGCCCCAGACCACTCACGTGGTCTTTGTTGTCCACGGCATCGGGCAGAAGATGGACCAGGGCCGCATCATCAAGAACACTGGAATGTAAGTGGGAGAATCGGACGGTGTAGTGGCTCAGGGTGGTCTGTTCCCCGCCGAAGGTTTCTGGTTTCCATCCAGAGTGTCTGTAGCCTAACCCGTAGGCATCTTTTGAGCAACCTGCCCTATTCCCCTACATGGTCTGTCCCGCTCATACTGAAGCCGTATCATATGAACGATGGCTTCAACACGGCCAATTTGACTGATAAACATTGCAGGAATTTTGTTACGGCAAAGCAACAGGAATGAGGAATGAGCTGGTATCCCTCAGATTCACACCTGCGATTTACATGACGTCAATCAGGTCAACCGTCTCTCCTTTTGACATTTTATCTGAACACCCTGCAGCTCTCTTACCCTTACTATCTACATAACTCGCCTTCTTCTGTCTTTTTCACAACTGTGATCCCTGCTATAAACAATGCTAGACAGGTATAACTTGAGTATTCTTTTGCCATTGGAAGTCCACCAAGCTACTGCTGTAGTAAGCAGGGGCTGAAACGCTTTCCGGAGAGACGCTCTACATTTCATGCCATGTAGAGCACTGCTTTTTGTGCAAACAAATTTTGCAGAGGAGATGACGTGTACATCCCATCGCATGGGAGGTGTCTGAGCTCCTGTGCATCACAGACGCCAATTTGTTTTGCAAGAAGCAAGAGGCCCTGATGGGCGTGAAAGCTAACAAAATGGAAAATGGTAACTACGTTTATAGCAAAGGTTTAGGACTATCTTAAACCCTATGAGAACAGCAAAGACGCATGACTCCTTCTGCATTAACAGTTGAGTGAGTCAGTGTCTGACATCACATGCACCACAGCTCTTAACATGGCGACATCAGGATCTGAATGTCCACAAGCTACAGCCGCACTATATCTGGACGAGTAGGACTATATCTGGCTGTCTTTAGTTGCACAACTGCTCTGGTTTTGATCCAGCAGAGATAGTAGTGGGAGAACGCAGGGAGCAGAGGCATGTGTGTCTCAATGCTCTGAGCCAAAGGGCATTCCTCTGACCACAACTTAGGTTGGCTAAGCAGGTAAAGTAGATCAAGGCAGACTGACCTCACCTCTAAGCCTGGCTCCCACCCCCTGTGGATTACAGTCTCCGCGCCGTTCTCAGAGGCCTTAAGAGGAAAGATCAGACCTCTTATAATTCTAGCAAAATGTTTATCTTTGCCTTTAACCTTAATGGTCCGTATGCCATTGCTTGCTTACTAATGTCTTGAATAGATTTCCTAAACGTATCCCAACATTGCAAGGTTACTCTCATAACAATTGCTTTTTACTAGCTGTGCATAGAGGCTTTGTATGTTGTACTTCAGATTCATAGCATTTAAGCACATTGTCTACGTGCCAGCCGTCATTTAGTGCTCTATCTAGCCTCCGGTCGATGCAGTCCAACCAGTTTCACTTAAAAGGCATTCTTTCCATCCATTTTCACACGTCGGTATCTCTCTCGCTCTCTCGCTCTCTCGCTAGCTCTCTCTGCAGATTCTTTAAGGCTACACTGCCCCATACTGGACCTACAGCAGCATAGCCATCACTTCTAATCTATTAATATAGAGCCCCCCCTCCTCCCCCTCTAAACCATGACCGTTTAATTTCGCTGTAGATGGCCAATGTTGTTAGCATTGACTATTTATTCTCTAGCATGATTTCACCTTGACTCTGCAGTAGGATCCCATTTCAATAGCCGCGTTTACATGGCAGATCTATAGCCGCGTTTACATGGCAGATCTATGCCGCATAGATTTCTATGCGGCATAGATCTGTTCCTAAAATGTGTTCCGAATGTACTGTATACATGGCAGTAACAAAAGTGTCCGTTATGTCTCTCGCGCACACCTGACACGTCTCTGGACCGGCGGCGACATAATGGATGTCTTATCACTATCGGGGATTTTAAATTTGATTTTAATGAAAGCACAGCAGGAGAGAGCTTTTCTCTGCCTGCTCCTTCAATTAAGAAGGAGGAGGACAGCGCAGCAACGTCAATTTCTCGTCAGATCTTTATATTTACCCTATGCTCCGCCGCAAACAAGAGGAATTTGGATGCGAGTCCGCAGCCAAGACTGGTGGGAGAGAGTGGTCTTACGGGAATTTAGTGACCAGGAATCCTCGAAGGTCCAATTGCGCTCTACTGCAGCTGCCATCTCTCTAAGTTAAAAAGTATTTTAACGTTCAGCCTGCAAAAGTACTAGTAGTAGCCTACTCATTTACAGTTATCTCGGACGCGCGCGGACACCTCATTAATAAACACCCATGTCCCGTCGCTTAGCAACCGGACACGCTTACCGGACTACTTTTACGGAGTGATAACAAAGACGTGAATCAGGCAATAAATCCACTTTCCTTGACAGCGGTGAAGTTCGGTGTGCTTAAAAGTACCGACGGAGCTCAGTGAACTACTGCGGCTGCTCCAAGTTAAACCCCAATCTATGCGGAATAAGTGTATACATGGCGATTTAAAACGGACTACACCACCTATTCTATTCGGCATAGAATCTATGCCGAACAGATAATTGTATTCCGAATGAGGCGTATACATGACCATTTTCTATGCCGCATAGACATCTATGCGGCATAGATGTGTCCATGTAAACGCGGCTACTGAGCGCCTATGAGAACTTTGGACATAAATTGACATGCATGTACATTTAGATTAACAGAGGGGTTTGACTCCTTAGTGTCCTCCGGGTAAAGCCGAGGCTAATGAAAGCACATTATCAATGGAGGAGCTACCGAAATATCGGCACTTCATAATGAATGATAAGTGTTGATACTGATATGTAATGACTCTTATTTATCTACTTGGTGTGTGTCTGTGTGTATGTGTAGGCTGAGAGAGGCGGTAAGGAAGATGGAGGAGAAACATTTCTCAGAGAACCACGGAGAGCATGTGGAGTTCCTTCCTGTGGAGTGGCGCTCTAAACTGGCACTGGATGGCGGTGAGTGTGTGTGTGTGTGTGTGTGTGTGTGTGTGTGTGCGTGAAAACCAATGTGCTATCTATCGTGTCTCAATCTTTTTGATTACTCATGAGGTACTATTTATTTTGTAATATATTTGTAACAATTACTTATTATATATATTATAAGTCATTGATAATATATCATGTATGCTCATACATTTTTTTATGTTAAGCAATTGAATGTTAATAAACTATATCAACAAAGCAACTTAAAGAATACGTTTCACGTTCGTTTTCTGTTTTCATCTCGACCTAATGACTCGGCGAGTACAGTCAGACAGTAGCATAGAGAACTGAGGGACTGCCTTGTGCTGTTTCTAGATACCGTGGACTCGATCACACCAGATAAAGTGAGAGGGCTCAGAGACCTCCTCAACAGCAGCGCTATGGACATCATGTACTACACCAGCCCACTGTACCGAGATGAGGTGACTGGGACACACACACACACACACACACACACACACACACACACACACACACACACACACACACACACACACACACACACACACACACACACACGCACACGCGATCATGATTTCTGTTTATTTTTCATGCGCAGATCACCAAGGGCCTCACCCACGAGCTGAACAGACTCTACTCGCTCTTCTGCTCGCGGAACCCCGAGTTTGTGGAGAAGGGCGGCAAGGTGTCCATGGTGTCCCACTCGCTGGGCTGCGTCATCGCCTTCGACATCATGACGGGCTGGGACCCCGTGCGCTTCTGCCTGCAGGAGCACCAGGCCATGGAGGAGGAGCTGGCCCTGCGCTGGCTCTCCTACGAGGAGAAGGACCTGATGGAGCAGCTGCAGAGCACCAGGACCAGGTGAGACGCCAGCCTTGGAGGCCCTTTCTGTTTTTACTGGTTTGATGTGCGGGTGTGGTCACTGCTGCTTTACTTCC
Organism: Gadus chalcogrammus; assembly: GCF_026213295.1. Classification (NCBI taxonomy): domain Eukaryota; kingdom Metazoa; phylum Chordata; class Actinopteri; order Gadiformes; family Gadidae; genus Gadus; species Gadus chalcogrammus. The sequence continues at coordinate 16,556,376 of NC_079416.1, forward strand.
CAGGTGGCACGTGATATTTTGCATATTTTTTGTATTATGTGTTTTTAAGTTGTTTGAAGCTGAGGTGGAAGTGGATACTATCATGTTACAAATGGTTCCCCATGACTGGCTGTACCAAGCTGAATCGAAACCACGTTGTGGCACAGTCTCCCAAATCTATTATATTGTTAATCTATTAATTCATTGTGTATTGTGTTGCGGGATGCAACTCGAGCAGTTTTATAAACTTGGCAAGCGACATCACAACAGCAGTCTAATACTATATTGTATACTGTTATGTTTAAGGAGGGTTATTGAGTGCTATTTTTTCTTTCTCACCCCAGGTTACGAGAACTGGAAGGTCGGCTTGGAGGCCTGGAAGCCTCAAAACCATCAGCAGCTCCAGCGCTCAAATTTAAGGTACAAGATGATGTAAAAAAGAACCACAAACGTCTTTATAACATTTTTATAATACGGATTGTATTTGTACAGAACTGTCTGGGTTTGTGCTAATGAAGACAGGAGAATGGGCCACCACAATCACACATCATCACAACTTGAATCAAATCGATATTGTTAGATTAGCAGAAAGGGTTCCAAATGAAGTTTCCAACACTACTTAAATCTTTTACTCAATAGGATATGAGCTATGGACTTGGAAGCATATCAGACGCTATGACTCGCAATAACCGGGGCTCCACCAGAGATGGCGCAGTCCCCCTGGCATATCATTTCAAGTTAACTTTATTGTCAGACCAACCGTGCAACAGGATACATAGAGGACCGAAATTGCGTTCCCTCATACTTCAAATGTGCTATTATGTAACACACAATATATAACATAACAACATAATATAGTAACATAACATAAAAGTGTCAAAAGACCAAAACAAATAAACACGTCATATACAGACAGAAATCAAATACATTGTACTGAATATAATATTCAGTGTTTTGAGGCAGTAATAGAGGTGCAAGACGGTAAAGTGCCGAATAGAAGCATGATAATAATAAAGTTAAACGCTAATTGTGCTTCTAAGTTATTCCTAAACACGGGGGTTTGGCTGTGTGGGCGTCTCCTCCAGGTGGAGAACTTCTTCTGCATGGGCTCTCCGCTGGCCGTGTTCCTGGCCCTCAGGGGCATCCGGCCCGGCTCCAGCGTCCAGCAGGACCACATCCTGCCCACCTCCATCTGCCGCCGGCTCTTCAACGTCTTCCACCCCACCGACCCCGTGGTCAGTCCCGCTGGCTCACCCCCCCCCCCCCCCCCCCCCCTTACAACTTGAACACTCATACAGACTAATTATCTTCTATCCCCCATATTCCCACCACACAAGGTTTTTTTTAATTAATGCCTGAAAAAACACTCTAATCAATTTTTGCTAATTTCTTTGCATAATTATGTTTTCCTTTACTTATCTATTATTTTATTTTATTGTATGACAATGTTTATATGTGAAGCACTTTGAGTCTGCCTTGTGTATGAAAAGTGATGAAATATGAATAAAGTCGCCTTGCCTTGCCTATAATATCCAGCGAATATAACATCAAGCCGTGAGACACATATGCAGCACATATGTGGAAGTTGGAGTGCTTGCTGTGGTGCGTTTTGGCCTGTAACTCTTCTTACATTCTTTTTCAGGCCTACAGACTGGAGCCTCTGATCCTCAAACATTACAGCAACATTGCACCCGTTCAAATTCATTGGTGAGACGTCAACTCCACTACCAACCTTTGTCTTCAACCTAACGCAACACCACGGTCCAACAGTCACGCCTTTTTTTCGATTTCCCACATCAGGTGCAGCGCCAATCCCACGCCCTACGACGAGATCCGGCCGACGTTCCTCACACCGGTGAAAGACCCCACGTCGGACAGTGAGAGCCTTCCAAGCCCCAGCACCTCCCCCGTCCTCATCCGCAGGCACTACGGGGAGTCCATCACCAACCTGGGCAAGGCAGGCATCCTGGGTAAGGCCACCTCAGTCTCCCATTGGTCCACGTAAAGCCTGTGTCGTTGACAATCCACATGTGTACCGTGTTACACGTTGACTTATTGGTCAATGGCGAAGGTATACATTTGCTGTGTTTTTTTAAATTTTCTGTTAGTTTTTATCTCACATGCATCTCTCTTCCTCGCGCTCTTTCTTCGTCTGTCGTATGCGTAGGTGCGGCCAGCATAGGCAAGGGCATCGGGGGCATCCTCTTCTCTCGGTTCTCTCGCTCCAGCAGCCAGCCCTCTGTATCTTTGGGATTGGAGGAAGGGGCAGCCACCGCAGAAGGGGAGGAGCCAAAGAAAGCCGACAGCCAATCGGCGTACAGCCTCTCCACGATGGCCCAGTCTGGCCCCGCCGTCGCCGACACATCACGTACGTTCACCTCCAAAGACTTCAGCGTCAGTAGATCAATATTAATACTGGATCTATATCAACTACTATCTTCTATTCTATTCTAAAATCGACTATCTTCTATTCCATTTCTATTTTTTCGATTTATGGTATTTATATGTTAAAACGGCACCTGTTGATGTCATGAGGAGTCAGATGAGCAAAATTTCAATATTGGCCTTTTGTAGCTTCGGTATCAATGTCTTTTGACCAATAAATGTCATGTCGGTTGTTGAAGTGGAAGAAAGGATCTTAAGCATAAAGTGTGCATTGAGTGTGCGTACCAGGAGGTAGATCAGTGTTGTGTTGTGTTGCAGTGGAGCTGGAACGCCGTATTGACTTTGAGCTACCTGAGGGCCTGGTGGAGAGTCGCTATTGGTCAGCGGTGACCTCACACACGGGCTACTGGATCTCCCACGATGTGGCTCTCTTCCTGTTGACCTTCATATACAAGCAGAAAGATACGCCAGCTGCAGCCGCCGCCAAAGACGACTTGGAGCAAGACTAACACACACACACGCGTGCATGCACACAGACAGACCTACACACACAAACCCACAGGATTTCTCCGACCCGTTTGTCTCTTTTCCTTCCTGTTCCTTGTCTTAACATATGTGTTCCTTAACCGGAGCTGGTTCAGAACGTCACTCAAACACACACACCAACCGTTGTTTGCTCTATATTTAATAGCTACAGCATCGCTCTCACCCCAAGGGTGACACCATTGAACTGAGAACCCCTAAGGAGGTGAATCTTGTGCCACTATGACCAGTAGCCCCCCTGTGTCCTGTATAGAGAACATGGCATATACATAATAGGAGCTTGGTAAGGTTGGTCCCACCACCTTAAAGTTTCTGTGTCCGTCTGTCTGTCTGTCTCTGTCTCACTTTCTCTCCATCGGTCATCTCCTTGAAGAAAAAGACTGGTCGTGTTTTTACTTTCCATAAAGCGCACAATGGCAGCATTTCTTATTGTCAAACATTGATATTGTTTGACCGCATTTCATAGAACAATTCTACTGTCTGTGTAAAGAAGTAATATATTTCACTTTTACAGGAAGTCTGCCATAAATGTCACATTTTATGTATCTTATTTCTGAAGCAACATCGTTGGCCTTGCTCTTAGGTTTTGAAGCATTGAATGCAGAATAGCAAACCCACAAGTACAACACATAATATTTTTTTTAAGCACCATTGACTTGACGGACCATTGACTTGACTTGCAATGTTTCATTCTGTATTTCAATTGTTTCTTTGTTGTCGATGTCGACAAGAGAAAGTAGTACATCTTGAAGTACAACCTTACCATTAATCTCCTTTTGAAATGGAGATCGTTATGACAAATGAATGAGTCCCTTTTATTGTGGTCATTTTTTATTATGACTAACAGGCCTTACTGTGGCTTTAACAACTGCACACACACAAAAACTCTAAAGCGATGGAGACTCCTTGATTAGGGTTGCACATTTATTTTTGTTTAAGATTAAATATTTAAGAGAATATGTATGAATCAAATGTAAATGTCAGTTATTCAAAGTTCAAATAGCTCTTGGTGAGCTATTAAACTAGGAAAATCATTATCTTTTCAGTTATTGGAAAAGGCATTTATTATGTAGAGCTTGAGTCTAGAGTATTTATTGATGAGAATAAGATCACCAGGAGACCTTTTCTGCAAACGTGTGTTTACAGTTACCGGTATATGATTGACATGAGACCTCTGGAAAAACATGTATTTTTTCTAAATAGGAAGTTATTTTTTAAATCAACATTTTAATCGGCTGTGAATATTAACCTCTATGTTACAAAAAATGGTTTGCATGTACGCATAGCAGGTTTTTATTTTTAGTAACATGCAAATATTTTGACTGCTGCTTCATGAAAATACAATCGTAACACTTGACTTTTAACATTGGGCATGATTTGAAGCTGTGCTACTCTGACCCCATTCTCATAGACTCGTATGGGACCCAACCTTGAACTGTCAGCATTCCCTACATCATAAAAGATAACCATTACTTCAGAATAACAAAATTAGAAAGCCTTAACAGACAAATCCATGTGCAATTTCAGACAGTTTGATAACTGTCTGAAACAGGGAGTTCTATAAAGCTTGCCTTAAGATTGACGAGGGAATAATCCAAACTATTTCCATGCACCTCCAATGTAATGCTTTATAAGGGTATAGAAATGTGTTGGATCTGTAATGGGCTTACCTCACATTATTCTCTGATGGGGTCTATGAGGTAAAACTTTGTGTTTACTGGAATTTATTCAGCTTCAGTATGAAGTTGCCTTCATGTCCCTATCTCTCGATTGTCATAGTCCTGACCTGATGGTGGCATAAGCTACTGTGTGGAGGACCGTGGACCGGTCCTCCACTATAATACGTTCTCTTCAGCCGTGAAGCACTCAAAAAGTGTCGGATAGTAGATGCATGCATGCCTGTGTGTGTATTTATGTATGAAAATAATTAATCTAAGGACCTGTTGTGTCTACGCTAATCTAGATCAGACTCGTCTTGTCATTGATGCGTTTTGTGAAAAACGCATCGGATGTGATCCGAATATGTTTGCATCAACTGGACAAAACCCATTACCTACTTAAGGAGTCTGAATAATTGCTTTAGTGGGCCTAATGGTAGATGGGGTGTCTTTTTCACTTGCTCTTTTACTCGTATGTGGAACAAAGCACTGACAGAGGGCCAATGATTTTAATAACCTGCATTCGTAGATTGGAGACAATTTCCCCTTTATTCCTTCACAGAAGCAGTCCTTTTTGCTCAATACTCCACCATCCTTAAGTTTTTCTAGTGAAAACGCATGGATAAATAACTCCCCTGTCAACTTCTGCATGTTAAAGTTGCCGAGCTGAATACCACAAGCCCAACTCAACAGCTTTTACTAAATTATCTGTTATATTTTTATAAAGCACCACCAAATGTATCCGGCTTTTTGATATGCCATTCGGTCATGTCGTGACATTCTGCCAACTAGAACATTCTGAGGATTTATGTAGGAAGATTCTGCTAATTTTATTTTTGCTGAAAGGGCATCTCATTGCATTGAAGAAGGGTTCTTTGTTTTGCTGTTTGTCTTATTTCCTACATCGTTTGGCATCGGTTGTACCGATGTAGCTGTCTGTAGTTCCCCAGGACAGCTGCATTATGAGGCTATAGAACAAGGAATTTTATCAGTTTATTGTTGAATATAAATATGACTGATTATTTGAAAGGATGAGACCCCCCCCCAACCCCACTGCCCAGAGCTGTGCACTAACCAATGCCTGTTTTATTTTAAACTGCCATCAGAAGCATTGTATTTATTTCTTTTATTAAACTTTTTTTTTCCATATCATGTCTACGTGTTACCTTCTTTCTATTTGATCAGTAATGACCTAGTTTTCATTCATGGGTTTTTGTGTAACTTCTACAGCGATAAGTTTGTCTGGGACCAGACATTCTGGGATGGAAATCTAAGACAAAAGGGGACGATTCCTGGTTTCCCTGTTGGACAATAGACAATAGGGCTTTTATTTAATCTGAAAGGGTTGCATTCTTCCCAGTGCACTCCTCTCCATTGCAGATGAAGTGCATTGATACATCATGAATAGGCTCTATTGTAAATCACAAGCTGTTGTGGTTTCAACCTAAGCTATGAGTGCTTTAACGCAGTTAATAAACATCTGCAGAAGCCTTGGTCACAGATGGCGCCTGTTACAGCAGAAGTGACGCGCGTAAATAATACATGGTGATTGTAGAGGTTCGCCAGCAGATGGTAGTCATGTTTAGATAATATTAAAACATCCACAATCTGCTGCAGTGTTGCTGTTACATTGTGGTAGTCCTATGTACATTTACTAGCAACTCATGTCTTTTTTATATACCAATGCCGTATCGTTCCTTTCTTTTTAATATACCAATGTCGGTAGTCACATATTTTCGTTGAACTGACTTCTTCCTCCACTCTTCTTCGCTCGTTCTCCGTTCTTCTGCAGTCCTCCGCTCCTCTATCCACAGCAGCTAAATGCTCTCCCTATCTGTCTAGTGACCCTGCTCTGCGTCTCACTGACTCTGATGTTTACCCTGCAATTAAAACACAGCCTATAAAAGGCAATGCATCTGCCGCCAGACACTCTGACAAGAGGGTCAGAGCAGCAGTGAGAGAGAGGGAGGTTATAAATCGCTTTGATGCAGACTGTGGTCTGGTCTGAAGGCCTGAATTCCTCCGCTGGTGCTTGGAGCTCTTGAGATCCAGGCGTGTGGCTCCGATTGAGCGAGTTCACCGCGGGACGGAGCCAGAAACCTGGATGATTCATGATTGCTCCCTCTTGTTGCATTTTCTGCTGTTGCGTCAAAAATACGAAGCGGTGGATGCAGCGCAACCATAGGCCAGCTACATATAATTTATATATGAAGGATAACAAACCCTTTTGATCCCGCTCCGAATTTAAAAGAGGACCACTGTGAAATTCAACACACTGCTGTTGATTGTTGATAGTTGACCGTGACAACATTGGATGTTGTCTGTACAAATACAGTGATTTACTTAAGACCTGCAGCTTGACTCAAACAGTTAGACCTGCGGCAGTGCAATTGGAATATCAATAAAGTTGAGTCAGAAGTCCCGTAGTTATTTGGACCATTTATAAACCCAAAAGACCCCATAATGGTATACGGATGCAGGCTGCAAACTCATGCATGTCTTTACTATTTCCATAAAAGGCAGTTTGCTGTCGCCTGGCCTCCTCATAGATGTGAATCGCTGAATTGTTATCTACTATTTATTTATTTATAATTTGTTGGGGGATGTATAAATATCAAATATGAGGCTTAATTGCGAGGTTTAAATCATACTGCCTCTTTTGTCAAACTGGGCACTGGCAAACCAGCACATTACATGGATATAAAAGTGAATAAAGAATAAACCCACTGTTCAGGGTTTTGGTTAAAAAAAAAATGTGCGTGACATTTAGAGCTTCTTTGAATAAAGATAGAGACTACAGCAGAGCAGGGTATGTGTAGGAAACAGTGGGGACCGCTAGGGAAAGAAAGGTCCCAGTGTGAAAGGAAAAGTGGGATTGGAACAGTGACGTGATCCGCTGCTGCTGGAAAGAGGGAGGGAGGAACGGGGACGGCTGGACTCCATTAGCCGAAGCCCGAGGAAACACTTTGGGATACTTCACTTCGGCGAGTTCTTGTTTTTTTCTTTTTAAAAAACATCTTTATACATGGTGTGATAGGGACCTGGACTTGTTGAATATCGTACGGTCGACAGTTTTTGCGCTTTTGCTCTCTGGGTTTGGTGTATTTCTGAAGGTGAGTGAGACTTGATTTACGTTTTCCAACCCAGTAACGTTACTCCTATGGCGCTATGAAATATGAAAACACTGACCGGAATAGGTTATTTTATATTCCCAAAACGACCAAATGAAACTCACTGTCTTGTCCTCTGTTAAATGATCCCCGAGTATGTTTTGCTTGCCTTTTCAAACCTATGTTTTAACTGAGTTACTTTTGAATGAGGTGCGTAGTGTGCACCCAGGGGTCCTTGTCTTGGCTCTGCTTACGTAATTCACTTCTTGCTCTATTTGTACGAGTAGGTTTACCGTTACTTTTAACAGGTGAACAGGTCCGCTTTCACTACCAAGAGCCACGAAAACATTGTTGAACTCAGCACCAGGTCTAGCCTTTGTTCTGTTTCTAAGTATTGATCCAAAGCGGTTCAATAGCGGTCGTGTAGATCGCTAAACGCTCTTCACACCAACTTTCAAGAAGGCTATGCATTGTAACAGCGGGGGGCTGTACGTGAGCTCGTCGGGGGGATATACATGTAGGTCGTTTTCACAATATACAACTTAAATGGCAAAATTGGCTTCTCCATGTTGATTTCTCTATTTGAGCAGAGATATCAATTATAAATGATATGCATCGCATTGGATTGATCTAGCGTGCTCCATACGCTACGTACAGAAGGTCAACAGGCTTGAGGCCACCTTGATGTCTCCAAACTCTGATGAAACTTCCTGGTCCCCTCTTCGTTCCCTTTTGACAGGATGGCGCTGGACGGGATCCGAATGCCCGATGGCTGCTATGCCGACGGGACATGGGAACTGAAGATGCATGTCACCGACCTCAAAAGGGACGTGTCTTTGAGGGTGACTGGGGAAATCCATATCGGTGGTGTCATGCTGAAACTAGTGGAGAAACTCGGTAAGCTGCGTGTTTTTCTTAAATGTCTTTTTAACAGGATGAATCAGACTGTTAATGGCCATTCATTGTGTTTATGGGTTTTTGTAGCCGTTAGAGTTTGGAGCTACCATTATATACTGTGTGCACAATTGTACCTTGTTTTCTACTTTAACCTGTAGGCGTACTTGCATCCCTTTTTAAGAATTCAGTGTCTTATCAGTCTTTGGATTTGATGGCTAATTTCCGGCAGGTAGATAGATGAAATAGAAATGCAAAACTGATAATAGTTCCATGAAGTCTATGTGTAGGTTATTTATCCCACCATAAAAACCATGTTTTCAGGATAAACCTTGTCACCACTCATTAAGAGTTGAATAATCAGAACCCTTGCAGTGTGAGCAGAAAGAATGACTGGAACCCAGACCTGTCATTCCTCCCCACCCACTGGCTCACATACACCTCTGTAACTGCAACCATGCACTGGACAAGTGCAGAGTGCGAGCGGGCACAAGAGCCCTCTGTTCCAGACACTTGAGCGCTGCCTTGTTAGAAAGAGGATAGCGAGAGAGGTCAGTGGCGGGCGTTTCTGGCAGGAGGCAACGCTGGGGCTCATTGGGTAGGGCCTGACGAGTGTGTAGCGCAGACGCCAACAGCGCATGAATGCTAAGTATTCCTTATGGCCCGCCATGGTCCCTGTTTTTAGCTCTCCTGTTAGCGCTCCACATAATTGAGGTCTTTGTTCTCTGGGGGGCGTCTGCAACGGAGCTGCAACGAAACAGGATTCATGTGCTTTTCTTGCTGCTGCTGCATGGCACATATTCATTGGGGCTGCAGTTGCACTCAAGGCCTGGCCTTATCCATTGTTTTGAGTCCAATGTGTGTAGCTTCTGTTTAGAAAATGGAACTGTTTTATTTGGGGTAGGGTCTGGCCTTTTTGGAATAGATTGGACTGCCTTGTGTTCTGAAATGGGTGTAGCTAAATCAATCTTTCTTTAGTGTATAGGAGTGGTTGTATAGCATAGGCTATACATTTGCTGAGACTGTAAGACAAATTAAACCAAGACTTGTTTTAATTCGAAGGCAAGTGCTCAGCTTCTCCATTTTCACAATTGAATAGACTTTCTCTGACCTCATTTCAGGTGTTTATGAATCTTTGTTAGATTCACCGATGGAGAGTTCCTCACCCCTTTAGGGCTGATTACGGTCCCACGTTCCCGCAACGCAATGTCCACGCAGACGCTTTCGACGCAGTCGTGAACCTTTATGGTTCTGCGTTGGGTTTTAGTAAGCGGACCAATCACAGCCCTTGCTGCTGCGACGCCTCAACAGAAGGTTACGATTTTTGGGAGGCGCACGTCCGGCCCTTGCCCTGGACGCAAGGAGGGTCCGCAAGGACGTAAGGGGTCCGTAACCCCCTTGCGTTGCGTGAACGTGGAACCATAAAGAGCCCTTTAGAGTTAACATGTGATGTGTGCTTGTTGACCTTGGTCAGTCATTGGAGGTTTTTGCAATGAGTGAGTGAATGGGGTGTGGGTGATTTCTCCGCACTTGTTGTCTTTTCAGAGACTATCTTTCTACCATCTGTTTTCATTGTCTGTTTTTACACAGCAAAGTAAGTTGAAGTTTAATTTAGCCACTTTTTTCCCTCACTATCTGGAGTCAACAGGTTATTTTCCATTGTAATCATTAACCCATCCCTACCACAGACTTTACACATGGCTGCACACTGTTTGAGGCACTTTGAACTATCCGAGTCCAGTATCGCAGGACAGTTTGGGTCCTAGTAGCT
>NC_079416.1:16566815-16604315 GCF_026213295.1 Gadus chalcogrammus
CTCGTTAGTCTCAGCGTGTGTGTGTGTGTGTGTGTGTGTGTGTGTGTGTGTGTGTGAGAGATTTTAATCACAGAGCGCTTCTCTCCTTAATAATTCTCAAACTGCCGACTATGGCTAAAACAGTAAATCGAACACATTTCAATGCAGCCATAAGAAAATGGTAAGAAATCCCCCCCAACATCATGTGTACGTGTGTGTGAGCTTGGAGCAGTGCTCCCATAGGGAGAGATTAGGGCTGTTCTTGTGGGACTCTGCCAGCCCATTGATGTTCCTTCAGGCTGCCTTGACCATACAGCAGCAGGAACTTGTCCCAGGTCACAGCTCTTTTTATGCCTGTCAATGACAGAGGTCACTGGTCCCGTGTGACCTGCTGCTTAAAGCCTGTGCCTTGTTGGCTACACTGTTGAATATGCCGTTTTTTTGCATTTATCAGACATGCCTATGTCTACCTCGATGTATCAACATGATGAAGGGAAAGCTCTGATTTAAAAGTACTCGACACGGAGAATCATCTCACAAAGTAATCTTGTGCTTGTTGTGCTTTCTTCTTATCACAATGATCACGTGTTGCTTTTAAGAATACCCTTGTGACCTTGTGTGTTATGTAACAGTCGATGGAATGAACGTCAGTACGTTGTAGTTGGCCACAAGGCTGTCTGCCGCGCTGCATTAACTTACTATCTGTCACTTAACTATTCAACTTAGCTGTTACTTATCGTCAGTGCGCAAACAGGTTTTTATCGCTCTTTATTTTATGCCGGGTTGCGTTCTCAAATTCGTGCTAGTGTCTCCAGCCGTCACCTTTTCAACCCCAACACATGAACCGTGTCTGATCTCAATCTCACCTCTGTTACAATGGCAAGACTTTACACCTTTCACACCCCCCGCCACCGCCCAGCCTAACTGATCTGGTTTTCAGTCCTATGATGGAAATCTGCCGTGATTCTTGATGTTGTGGTGATACCATCTCTCTCTACAGATGGCTGCACTGTGTGAAGCCAAATGCCCAGAAGCCATTTATACAGTAGATCTAATTTTAGGACAATGCAGTAGAGCAGTTGTCCCCTGTGTCATGGCTTGTCAATGCTAACCTTCACCCTATATTTGCAGATATATGTGTGGGGAGATGAGATAGAGCGAGGTAGAGGACGGCTTAACAGTATTAAAGAGAGAGAGAGGGAGGGAGATGTTGAAATGGGTCAAGAGAGAGGACAGAAAAGCCAGCTGAGATCCCTGCTTAAGCTGCACTGTGTGTTGTGTCACTGTTTCTTTGTTGTGTGTCTAAACACGCTCCCCGCTGTTGTGCTGTCACTCTGCCGGCGACTAACATGAGTTGCCCTGGCAACAGCTTGACAAGCTCACCAGGACAGACGAAATTTCTTTGAGACATGTATAACCCCAAAGAGCATGGAACATTGCATTTCCCGGCCTTACATTGGTTTAGCGAAATAACTAAAGTGTGACGCGGGTTATGACAACGCCCCTCACACTTATGCCGCTTTTCCACCGCCAGTACCAGCTCAACATGCCACGACTTAGCGCGGCACGACTTGGTTTGGTTCCAAGCACTTCGTGTTTCCATCTAAAAAAGTACCGCTTCAACGTGGGCGGGTCGCATAGGACGCGACACCTAAACAGACAGGGCTACACTGCCTACACACAGGGTCGTCTCCACCTCTGTCACGGTCCACGGCGTGTTCTTGCGTGCTGATCCTGCGGTGTTCAATAATCAATCACTATTGTTGACTGAACACTGATGCTATTATTTAAAGATGCCGGTTTAGTTCTGAAAATGGAATCCCCGTCTGAAATCGCACCCCCTCTCCGCGTGTACGCGCTTTCACTTATTTTGTAAAGTGTAACATCGCTTTCTGTGGTAAGTTGCTCATATTGAGCAGTCCAGTGGCATCACTCTCTGGCCAATCAGTGGCCAGCAGCCTGTTTACGTCACACGAAAGGACCGGTTCAGCTCTCATGGAACCTCGACGGAGGTGAGACGAAAATAGTACCAGGTACCAGATTGTTGCAATGGAAACGCAAAAAAAGGCGGGTCGAGTTGAGCTGGTACTGTCAGTGGAAAAGCGGCATTACTCCTACTGATCCCAATGTGTCTATACTTTCTAAGGCCCTTTTTGAATTCTGTCAAGACTGCTCAGATTTCAATCCCATTTGTCTCCCTAACAATAACAAAATAAAAAGGTACACACTGTTCAATATGAACAATTGCCAAACATGGACATTTTGGCTGTTTTGTGGCCGTTGACCAAAAAGCAAGACTAGTATTGACTCTTAGCTCAGTGTTTTAAACTCAGTGTGACTCTGGGGTCTGGTTGAAAATCCCTCCGAGTTTTGATGTTGAGGTTGATTTCTCTGTGTGGGTCCTATTGGTATTGTCAGACAGCCATGAACCACACAGGGTGACACACATGGCTGTCACTCCTCTCCTCGGCTCCTTCATCGCCATCTCCTCCGCTTCGCTTCTCTCAATTGAAGATCCAGCCCCCCTGGCCCATCCATCCATCCGCCCCTCTCCTCCATAAACACCACGCTCTTCTAATGTAAACACCAGATACTCTGCTGACTACGAAAGGAGGGATGGAACGGAGCGATCTCTGGTGGTGAGGAGCTGGAGGGGGGAGGAGAGATGGAGAATGTGGAGGAGAGAGAGGGAGCGAAGGAGAGAATGTGCCAAAGAGGAAGCTACAGCAGGAGGGTCCAAGAAGGAAGAAAAAAGGAAAAGTTTCTTCTTAATGCCAGATAGAGTCTTTCCAACCGTGTCCTCGGTTCTGATTATAGTGCAAGCACATTACCATTTCCTTCACAAAATACACTTTTTCACTTGACTCCTCTGTAATTGAAGGATAGCTAGCGGCTCTTGTTGAGTTGTATTATGTGCATTCTTTTTCCGCTGTACACTGTCTTAGCCGTGGCACACGATGTAGAGCAGAGGGGAAGCGGCTGGGAAGAAGGCCGGCCATCCATGCCGGGAGTATGAAAAATAGGCAATTTTGACAACACTTGCAGATTAATCAAGCCTATTAGACCGCACGTAATTGCACTCACACCGAAAAAAACATTCACACACTTGCATACAAGGAACCAAGCCAACTGATTAATAAATGGCTAACGCACGCACGCACGCACAGAGAGAGAGAGAGATATATAACCTACACAACACGTGCGTGGATAGCGCCAGCCGTATCCTCTTTCACGTGCCCAAAGAGGTCATAAAAACATACTTTCCCCTCCTGCCACATCCCTCCCTCCCTTCATAATCTCAGCTGCCCCCCCATCCTCTATGTTGCCTGACACAATCACTACCCCACCGTCCATATTTTATGCAGCCAATTACTTAGGCCCATGTTTCATGTTGCTGCGGCATTACGTCATGCCGGACCGGAGCTGTATTTTTAGACCAGAGAGAGATGCCATTGGCCCCTTCCCTCCTTCCACTTGAGCCGATTAAATTACCAGCCTGTTATTGAAAGAACCCAAGGGAGGGCTACCAGATTTGCCCCCCAAGCCTTTCGTCCAATCATGTTGTTCGACCCTTGCCTGACGTCACAGTGATTCGGTAAGGGGGCGGCGGCGGCGGCGGCGGCCAATGAGCTCTGCCGGAAGGAGGGTCTTGAGCGGTCCTCTATGTAGTGAGTGATCTACGATTTTAAAGTGTATGTCCATCTATACTTCGGCCCTAACTACCAGTATCCGTACCTTGTGCACGTAGCTCAGTGCATGTGTAGGGGTAACCAGTGGTTACATAACCTCTTGTAGAACAGGAACTGTGGTCAAGACCTCAACTGCCCAATATTGGCAGCTGGCTTGCCCTGGCTAGCCCAGCGCTCGGACACCCAAAATTACTACGTCCTACGAGGGGAAAAACTGAGAATACAGACCAGAATACTCTTGGATCTATTTCCATTTTCCGCTCCCTCTCTTGTTCCCTCTCATTATTTTGGACTTCGGCTATGGCCTGGGATGTCTGGTGTCATTTGTAGAATGGCAGCAATGGAGTCATATTGAGCACAGCTGAGATATCGGAGCACAATGATGACAGCAACATCCCATGCTGCTTGCTAAAAGATTCCCACAACACACGTGTCCTCCCCTTCTGGCGTTGAAGAAAATTGAAAGCTTGGAATGGAAGACTCAAAGGTCTGAAAAGCAAACAGCTCAACAAACAACTGCCCCTCCCCATCACATTCACACCGTCCTGGGAGGGGTGGGCAGGGGACGGGGACAACAGGGACCAAAATGGCATTTGCATTAAAGATGCTGTCTTTAACTTTCGACCTTCTCCCTTGATTCCTGTGGCTATTCTCCTGGCGGTCTCTCGTACCTCAGCGAGGTGGGGTTTGGTTTGCTAACATCCTGCTGTTGTTTGCTCGTCCCTATTCCCCAGCATCCGTCATCATCTGCTTAATACACCGTAGCTCCATTCACCCCCTGCCCTTTTTTTTAGAAGAGAACACCAGTGTTGTCAGTGATGCATATGGATGCCACCGTTGTGTGCCTAGCTCACAAACAAGAGCACAATGACAGGACATGCACAGAAGGCTGCCAAGCTTTTGTGTTTCTATGGCACCCTGCGGTTTGACTGACTGGCAAGAGGTTAGGACAAGGTAACCCACAAGCCACTCCACCATCACATCATTAACACCACTGCCTCCTCCCCCTCCGTTACTCACACACACTAGGTTCAAGCTTAATACAATTAGCTCTGTGTCAAAGCAAAGGACAAATAGAAAGCTAACGTGTATTGATGTGTTGTCCTGTATGGATAGCTCGCCTAAGCAGATGAAATACAGCTGTCCTTGATGGCTCTAATGGCTTCATAGACCCTTGGGTAATCTGTACAAACTCTGTAATAAATAGATGGAAATATTATGGGTGAGGAAGCACTAAACTAATGAGAGATGGCCCCGGAATATTAAGCAGATGATTTTAAAATCAGGGTCATGAACCATGCTTTCTGACATTGGGAAGATATACCAGTAATGTGTGGCAATGAATCCAACCTGCTGATTTCTGACTAATGGGCATTAAGGTAATGAGCAGCTGAGACTCAACAATATGGCCGACATTTTCATTGTATTTGCATATATGTTTAATTCATCCCAATGCAATGTATGACCACATTGATTATCTCATATATTAGACACCAGAATTCTGCATCAGAAAGATGTTCAGCAATGTTTATTCTTGTGTCCACGTGTCCACGTGTTGTGTGTCAATGGGGTTCATCCAAAATAAACGTGGAAGTTAAAACCATTTGAATTAGAAGACCCCCCCCCACGATGAAATTACTCACTGAGAAACTGCAAGTAAAAGCTCAGAGTTAGGCAGGGAGGGAGGGAGGGAGAAAGCTAGAGATTGAATTGAGGAGGGGTAGCAAGAGGTGTGGACAGGCAGAGAGAGGAAACAGGATACTGCCTGGAAAAATGACTTCCCCCTTGGATGCTGATGACATCACAGCTGTAGGACGACGTACAAGAGTAAAACGCATGCTCTTATATTAGTTTCCCCTCAAAGATCACCACCAGGCATTAATCTTGGAAATATAATTTAATATAGGTCAAACCTGTCATTATGGACATTGCTTCATACATGCTATGTACTGTCTACTGCTTTGTACAAAATGTTCAGTCTAACTCTTTATCAGACCTAGACCATGAGCTAGAGGGCACGATTTGCATTCAATTATTTTAGCCAGGTGAATACATATTTTGAAATGCATTAGGATCGAGGGTCTTCAGATAATGGACCTAAGGGACACAATGGTTCCCTTACGAGAAGGGGAGTTTTACATTTTCTGCACGTCCCCCAGGCTTTGGGGGAATTCATTGATTATATTCCAGCACTTAAAACCTTCACCTAACGCCGACTCAGGATTAAGATCACGTTCATCCGTCAAACAGCTGCCTTGAGTTTCCTCAAATCCCTTCAGCTTTTTTTAAATTCCAATGAATTTCTTTCCCATGAAATGTCGCACATCATAAGCATCTCCATTGTGTGGATCCACCCCATGCAGCCAGGGGCCTGTGGACTGGGGTTTTGGGTGGCACGGTGGTGCTTTTTGAAGGGATCCCCCGTGACACAACAACAAAGAGGGGGAGGGATGAACCTGATATCCGTGTCTCACAAACGGCAGTCCCATTGAAACTTCTCATCACTATCCACCTACACATAGCCCCCAACCGAGGCACCCCAGGATCGCTCTGCACCCCTGCGGTGTCCCCACCTCTTCCAGCTCACCCCAAACATGAACATCCGCCCGGGAGGGACATATTTGGTGATGTCAGGTCCCTATAGTGTGAGACACATAGAGGGGTCTTCTCTTCTTACACTTACGCAATCGGACCCTTGGGCACCGCTCAGGCCTATCCCTTTGTCTGTAATCGTTTGCAGGGAATCAAAGGAATGTATCTGCACAAAGGGAAATATGATCAAAGAAAAGAAAACGATGAAACCCTTGTCGAGAATTCACCCTGACTATCTCCAGGTTGCAATTGAGCAGGGTGTGTTGTTGTGGGGGTGGTTTAGTCTAGGGTTTTGGGTGTTTAAGGTTCTGGGGATGTACCGCAATGTCTTCTGGTTTAAAAAACGCACTCCACCTGGAAGCACCATTGATCATGCCCAACATTCCCCAACCACTACACTATTGTATTGTTTATCTAACCTAAAAAAAAAGGTTAGATAAATCATCATACAAATCTGTTAAACGACTAAATTGTACTTAACTGCATGATGGCCTGGCAATCGATTAACCCTGTGATTTTTCCTTTGACGTACCTAGATGTGAAGAAGGACTGGTCGGACCACGCGCTTTGGTGGGAGAAGAAGAAGACCTGGCTGTTGAAAACCCACTGGACGCTGGACAAGTACGGCATCCAGGCGGACGCCAGGCTGCTCTTCACGCCGCAGCACAAGCTCCTGCGCCTGCAGCTGCCCAACATGAAGCACATGAAGGTCAAGGTCAACTTCTCCGACCGTGTCTTCAAGGCCGTCTCGGACATCTGCAAAACCTTCAGTAAGTGGTTACGCTTGTCTTTTTCCCCTAATAAGTTTCAGTGGACTGACAAGTGTTCGTGAGGTGGTTCATGAAATGGCCCCACACAAACCAAGATGATTTTTTTTATATTTGGTAGCGTAAAATTGGCATTTTTGTTTTGATCTTGCTTTCTCTGGGCTATTTATAGATTATCGCTGTCCATGTTTTGTATTCGCTCTCCACACAACCTACCTCACTCATCTTATTTTTATGTCTCAAGTGTCGTCTGCTGTATTCACCTCCCTTTGACCACCAATCCAATATAACTCGTGGAGACATTGAGGTGTCCTTGGTGTGTAAGCCCATTTGTGTAAGTGCTCTGATCTAGAGACGATCAATTCTTACTCACCACAACATAGCAAAGACACTCACATTTAATGTTGAAGTGGATGAGGGCAGGTAATAACATAAGCAAGCACTGAACTAAAGTGAAACCCCTTTACGTCACCTGTCTTATCCCTTGTCCCTCTTCTCCCGACGGCCTGTTTAGTACAGCGTGTCTGTATCAAAGTATTTAACTAACCTTAAGCAGCACCACCAAGGGGTCGTGGGCTGTCTGCTATTGATACTTTCCATCACTGGTCCAAATGGGTCCTGTCAGAGAGGTGAGAAAGGTTACTCACTGGAGCCCAGTGACCCTGTGACCTGGGAAGACCCACTTTTCCTAAATCTGCTCCGCCACCAGACCTCACGCATTGCCCTTACCCAATGAGTCATCGCCCCCGGGGGGAGACGCTGGTGTCCTCCTGGGCACCGATTGGTTATTTTGTCCGATGGTCTGAATTTAATCAAATCTCTGGATTCAGCCTGCTTTGACTCAGCTAAAGTGAGGGATGGTTTCAATGCGCAGTTTTCTTGGAAGCCTTCTTTTCTTGGAATGGATGTTTTTCTGGAGAGGCTCAGAGAAGGCCTGCTATGCAGTTATATGGAATGAATTAGCCTATAACAAAAATATGATTTTTGTTTAAGCCACGGATGGAACCAACAGCTCCACTTTTGGCTAGTCCTTGTCAGGAATGTATCTCTCTGCTTCTTTGGACTATTACATTTATTTTAGTCCATGGCAGTGGAGGACAAATTGCTTTTGGCTGACTTTCTGCATGCCTTGATTGTTGCAATATGAATTACAGTAGCTGTGTAGACCCATTTGTTTTCACTAGTACTTTCTTCACAACACCTTGTTGACCTCATCCAGTAGGACATTAATTAATGATGAGGGAGTCCACTATAACTTTTATCCCTATCTGTTATGATGGGTGTCTCAAGTGACTTACATTGTCTGTAGTGGAAGCATTTGATTTGGCTTATTATCATCAGGGTTCAGTCTAGTGCTGAAACGATTGGCCAGATTTTGTTTTTGTACAATTAAACACCAACCATTTGCTACTTTTAGCCTGACAAATAAATATTGGGATATAGCATCCGTTAGTTTTTATTGCTTGCAGATCCAATTGAGCTAGCAAAGATATTTATGGCCAAAATGATTCATCGACAATATAATGGATTAATGGAAAAAAATGGTTAATCGTTAGTGGCAGCCCTAGTTCAGCCAGACAGTTTCCTTTGTGGTTTCCGCTGGCTGTCTAAGAGCAGCACAGTATAGGGAGAGTCGAGAGGGACGAGAAGACAAAACCAGGTCTGTCCAAATGGCCTTTTCTCCAGACAAAGTGGGCGGATGGGAGAGGGGGATAAGCCTAAAATATAGTTTATTAGGATACGTTTTTTTCCCTTCGGCCTTCAGTGTAGCCTCCAGCCCCTGCTATTTCCCAAGTTTAATTCCAGATGATGATTGATTGTTGTGAGAATTCTTAGTCAATTGCAAACCATCTTATTATATTTTGGAAAAACAGGGAATGGGTTTATGCAGCAATTGATAACCAATCTATCTCCATTACACGTTTTCGACATTTCCCTAAATGGCAGGTACAGACCTTTTGGGGTAATGTTTACAAACCGCTTGATAGTGAAACAGAATGGTTTGAATGAATTATCATCGGTCAATTCTCCTCACATCGACGACAGCTGTGGCTAATCCCTCTTTGAAAGAGGCACAGTCCATTTGGGGATGTTTGCAAAGAGAAGACTATATTCTCACAGCATAGCAACATTTTCTTTAATGTTTTGAATCACCCCTGTCCACTCCAGATTTTTCTCAAGCTTTTCATTTAGTTGGCAGGTCAAACGCACAACGTATACATGCCGGACATAATTTTCTCACGGTTAAACATAAGATTAATGTCTTTTATGTTTTGTTTCCATGTCCCAAGTATTTATCTACTACAGTTGGTGTGCTACTAGTCCTAGACAATGTTTAACTTTAACAATTCTCCCTGTGGGAGATACAATGATATTCACAGGCTGTGTTTGCCCTCTGCTTGCCTTAAGTCAAACCACCATCCCTTCACGATGGTGTGATATCCCTAACTCCTCATGAGGAAAATACACTCATACCCAATGACTAACGCATGACTGCAGTGCTGGAGGCCTACGTTAGTATAATCGAATGACCCTTCCCCTTCCTTCCCTCCTTGTCGTATACTAGCTCCCCAACGAAGGACTCTGAGCTAACAAGCAAGTCATCATCGATGATGACAGTCATGAACTTTTCCTTATCTACCCTTACCCTATGTTGTATAATCATGCATTTGCCCTAGCATTCCCTCGTTCATGGTCTGATTCCCTCAAAGTTGGAGATGAAATGGACGTTGCAATGGAGGTCATGGTAATGTATGTTTAAGGTTTATGATGTAGAAGGTTTGACACATCTAGCTAGCGTGAGCGATATTCTTGGGGAAGGGGGGCACTCCATCCATCCTCCTTAATACAACCTTAAATAAGAGGGTTTTAGGGTTTTCTAGGGGCAAGGTGGATGTGGTCAATCTGATTTAAGGGCCATCCACCTTCAATGCCTCACTGCCCAAAGTGTCCCAGCCCCTGTTTTCATAACACTGAAGAAGTGTGCTACTGGCCTCAGCTGCACCTCCCTACATTTAAGAGGGTTAGCCTTTTGTGATTGGCCGTTTAACTGTATCGTCTGAAGCCTTTCACAGCTTGCCGGACAAGCAGTGCTTTTCCTTTGGCTGGTTTTAAAGAGTTAAATAAACATCTAAGTATTTCAGTTTTTGAGCTGAGGGTACAGTCTGTCTTTAAACTTGATGGTAGATTAGTCTGTTTGGACCTCAACAACGTACCCTACTCTTTATTCACATCCTCCTGGGGCGAAGGGTATAATTGACTCGTACTCAAAGGTCTAATTTGTATCCTGTAGTCTATTCAATCCACCAAGGAAACAAGGTATTGATTCATCCATCTCCCCAGGATATTAACTGATCGATCAGGTCGCAGCCCATAAAACAGCTCGTTCAAAGCACGAGTAACCAAGTCCTCAAGGCGACAGTCGATTGAGGCAGACATCTCCTATTCAACTCCTTTCTCCTTTCCCTCCATGTAGGGGTGTCTGCTCCTTCTCTCTTTTAGGCCACGTTTACTTTGCAGGCCGTGGCACTGTAAAATTAGAATATGACGACGTGTGTGATTGTTCTGCGGCTAACCTCGCTCACTCTGGTGAATCATCGCTTCCAAGGAGTGGATGCTATCGTAGAAGTCTCTCTCACTCTCTCTGGCTGCTTGTCTATCCCCCTGCTACCTGGCCGCAGGCCCATTCACCACCAGGGCTCACAGAAAGACGAGAGGAGACCGAGAAAGGCCCTGTTCTGACTGGGCGTCTGCTTATGTAAGTCACGCTAGCTCTAGTATCGAGGTCTTGAACTGTCTAGCACTGTCACTCCTGGCCACACCTGAACAGAGTCTGCTCAGTGTAGGAAAGCTGAGCGTACAGTAGCAGCCTGCCTGCACACTTGTTGGATTATCACCCTACATGTACAACAGACCCCCCCCCCCCCCCCATCCTCCTAAGTGTACATTTCAAATTGTGGCTTAGAGAAGGGGACAAATAGTAAAATTCGGGACAAATTGCTTTGACAGCAGTGATAATACTTCTAGGGGAGATTAGGTACTAGACTAGAAGAATCTTCCTCTCCTTCCGCTTGTGTGCTTCATCTGACCAGGGGTATTCCGATATGCAATTGTTATTCACCGAAAGCTTTCCGACTCTTAAAATCATTGCTGCAATAAAATATACCACATGCCAATATGATATTTGCTAGCCAGTTTCTCTAATTGATATAGATTGTTCATAATTGTTTTGGGATCTTTCATAATTAATAAAACCTCTTAAGATTGAGATAAAGAGAGAAGGTTACGATGCATAACAACAAACCCACTTCAGACAATTGAATACAACACACGTAGTCGTGCTACATTTCAAATCCTTCTTCAATGTCTGATTTTTTTTTTTGTCTTGTCACAATTTGTTCCTGCTCTGCAGACGGCCAGATAATTTTAATTCTCCTGGTGGTATTTGCTGTGAGGTCATCAGGAATAAATCATACGAGTGACTTGGTTTGTTTGACATCGTAGTAAAATGCCACATACCTCTGCTATATTTCACGAACACACACACACACACACACACACACACACACACACACACACACACACACACACACACACACACACACACACACACACACACACACGCGTTAGGCTGCACAGCTCAACCGGGCTAGAGCTAGGCAGCATGGCTGTATAAGGGCACAGGGATTGTGCCTTGCGGAACAGAAGAGAGCTGAGTGGGAGGGAGAGCGAGGGGGAGAGAAAAAGAGGGAACGAGAGAGTGGGAGGAGGAAGGAGAGCCAGCTCCCATCTGGTAGTCCTTAAAACCAGTGGAATGCTTTTGCTTTAGTAACACAAACTAAACACGTAATTCTCGCCAGGCCAATAGGTTCTCTCTCTCTCTCTTCTTCCTTTCTGTCCTTTTCTCTTTCCACATCTCTTTCTTTCTTTCCTTCTTTCTTCTCCCCCCATCACCCTATGGTCTCAACTCTTTATGTTACACAAGATGCGCTCCCATGGCATCGTAAATGGGCATGAGGCAACGCACCAACCAAAAAGTCCCAGGAAGGCTGCTGCTGCAATCTACCACAGATGAAGCAAACTGCGTTGTAATGAGATATATACTTTGGCCTCTTCTATCGCTCAGCCTTCCCTGGGTTTCTCCACCAGTTGGGTCCCAGTGCAGACCATATGAGGCATACGATACGTGTGCTGCTCCTTCCAGGCTTCCTGGCTCGCAGCGGCCTCCCCTCCCTCCGGAGCCCTCCTACGGCGTCATGGCCGCCACTGAGTGATGGTTCCCTGGCCTCCCTCGCCGATCCTGGGGGCGGTGGAGGGGGAGAGGAGGGAAGGCGATGGGGAGGTCCAGGATTGGGGGGCCCGACTCTTACTCTGTTGAAGTCATCAGACCAAATCTGGACTATGTATCTTAAACGTTTTGAGTTGCACGCACGGGTACATAGGAATGCACTCACACACGTACATAAACATCAACATATTTCTTAGCATGCATACACAGTGTGAGTTGCAATCTGATTTGTTTACTTGGTTTTTAGCATCCTGGCTATCTGAATGTTAGCAGTGTTGAGATAATGGAACTCCTGATGTCACTAGCGCCATTAGTCATTAGGTGTGTGTGTGTGTGTGTGTGTGTGTGTGTGTGTGTGTGTGTGTGAGTGAGGCTTCAATGTGCTGACAGACGGGAAGAGCTAGAGACATACGGATGGAGGAAGAGAGTAGACGAGAGAGGGATGGACTGACACTGAGGCCCTGTCCTCCCAGTCTAGGCTGGGGATTACTGCTCCATGAAGATTTGTAGGGGTCCTGAGAAAAAGAGATCTGCAATCTTTTTTCCACCCGTCTCCTGAATGCAGCTGTGTATTGTTACCCTTCACCTGCATCGTCTCCTCTCTGTTCTTCTTCTTCCATGGTTCTCCCCCCCCCCCCCCCCCCCCCAGATTAGTTTACGTAATTTGTCCCCTGTTGCACTCTCCGCCTGGCCTCCCATCCTGTGGGCCATTCCAGGCAGTCAGGTTGCAGCGTGCGTAAATCAGGTCTCCTGTGACAACGGGGACACAAGATCTGTGCGTCCTCCTGGCCTATCATCTGAGCTCCCCCAACCGCAGCTGGTTGCTGGGCAGGCTTGTGTTTTCATGTGACATCAACTCTGGCATAAACATATGATACTCGACCTCACCTCTTTTCTCCTCTCTCCCCCCCCCCCCCCCCCCCCCCCCCCCCCAAAAGATATCCGGCACCCAGAGGAGTTGTCTCTTCTGCGTAAACCCCGCGATCCGAAGAAGAAGAAGAAAAAGCTGGAGGAGGCAGATGAGGAGGCCCTAGAGCTGGAGGGTCCCATGCTGACGCCTGGATCAGGTGAGCCCCACGGTGGGGGGGTGGCCAGGTGGGGGCGGGAGTACTCACGCGGATCATGCCTCCATGAGCCATGTCTTGAGGGGACTCTACAAATGTGGGCCCGTGGAGGTTCGGTCAAGCACCTCTGGCGAATGTCGGGAATGACACACCCGGGATGTTTTTTTAAAGATGCTCTTAACCAAACACATTTTAAAGTAAATGGAGACGGTTCACTGCAATCAGAGAGTGATGCATTCTGGTTGATGAACCGAGTTACCCTGAAATTCCTTACCACAAGAAGCATTTTATATTAAATAGACATTTCAAAACGGTATCATTCAAATATTAAAACAGGGGATTTAAAGAACATAACGAGGCCTTCCATTATAGGTCAGTAATGCGGGGAGATGGGATGGAAGGGGGAAAAGCTTGCAAATTGTATACAGACGGGACAAACCTTCAGAAATGCATTGCACACACAGGCAGTAAAGACCCTGAAATTAGTATTGCGGCGCCGGTGTGAGTGCACTCATTGGAGACACAGCCCATTGAAGTTCCCATTAAGGCGTGAGTGTGTGTACTTCAAAAGGATCAGAACATAAAAACAGTGTTTATACATTATGAAGATTTTTGATGAGATTGCACCGCAGTAATCTTCAAGAGTACTCTTCAAGAGTCACTTCAAGCTGTTATTAGTAGTAGGTAGGGCTTTTTGATATGTTTTGCCCTTGACATATACATTGATTTACAACACGGCCTTGCTGGTTTTGATTGGTCGATTACAGCCTTCAGCAATCTATTTCCAACGGTTATTTTAGCGGAAGAAAAAAAGAAAATTAAATAAAAAGATAAACTAAAGTACATTGTTCAATGTATTGATGCATTAAGCACGGCAAAAATGTTTGAAAAACACTGACAGCGGTTGTGATATTCTCTCTGCTTTATTTCTGAAGCGTAAACATCCACTTTTAGGAGCAGGTTGAAATAGCAGGTTCCCTCGTATTGTTTTCCTCTGCGGTGAGGCAGCCAGCAGGATAAATACAGATCGCAGCAGTGTTTGCAGTGACCAAATAAGAACGTGTGAGTTGGGGGCCAGCGTGGGACCTTAGGCACCCAGCTCCCGGCTCCTTAGCGGTGCCGACCAGGAATGGTTTGAATTCCACACATAGTTGGTCACGCTGCCGTTTCCAAACCCAAAACTCAGGGCTGCAAAATGGCAGGATACTCCCTCAACCCTCCCCCGTCCGTCCGTCCGTCCTTCCTTCCTTCCCACCCTCTCCCCTCCCTTGCCTCCTCTCTCCTTCCCCTGACGATGGGAACCTTGGACATACAAGCGGGCGATGGCGAATGTAGCCAAATGGTGGTCTCGAGGTTAGTGCCAGCCGCTCGCGCTCACGCCACAGAGCAGCAGTGAATGGCACCCATTGTGTCCGGGTTTGGGGAACCTCTGCTCCCCTCTCGGTCGGCTCTGCCCTGTCCTTTCCTGTCGCGGACCACCGTCGATTTCACCCTATATCGGAACCCCCCCCTGAAAAAGATTTTTTTCCCATGTATAATTACACGGAAGAAACGAGGGTCAGGAAGGAAGCTTGAATTATGTTTTGTTTACGGACGCTCGACGCACTCTCCCCACCTTACATTCTTTTCATTCTAATTTTGAATCTATCGCTCCAGTCACTCACCAAAATCACTCCCTTCCTTTCAAAATAATACGCTCTGTCTGCTGACTGCACTGCTAGAAGAAGGATGGGAGGACACAAGCTATCAAAAGGAATGTGCAGAATCTGTTTACTGTACACTGCCGTTCCAGTTTCTTTCTTTTTTCACACACACACACACACACACACACACACACACACACGGAAACGCACACACACATACGTGACCCGTGCATACACTTCCTGCTCTGGCCCTATCAGATCACATGCTACAGAAGCCGTGTGTATTTAACGGGCAGATTATGGGGAGTTATTTTGTGGTGTTTTGGGAAAGGCCCTGGCCTTCTTGCCCCCCCGCGACTTATCGTAGCCCCCCCCGGGACTTATCCCAGATCCCCGGGTCTTCTGATGGGAATCACAAGGGCAAGCGGGGCTCCGCAGGGATGCAGCAATGTCGTTCACACACAGGAAGTCCAGTAGAACCATAGGCCTCTCCCTTTACACATCAAATCATTTTGTTGTCAGTATTAATTAAAAATTTGGCATGTTCAAAGCCTTCCTTCACTTAGCTTTCCTACTTAAAATGCCCCCAACTCTCCTTTTTGTAAAGTGTGTGATTACTTTGGGAAAGCCATGTTTCTAATCCACCCCCAGCTGTCCCTGTGAGTCAGAACAAGGGGCCCAGCTCATGGTCACGATAGAGGCTCATTGGGTCCCACTGGGGCCGATTGCGTCTCCTCTTACCATTTTCACACACACGCAGACACACACACAAACACAAACACGCACGGGCACGCACACACACACAGTGATGACATTCCTTGGATGGCCAGCAACATATTTGACATCCGCGCGGCGGTATGTATGTGTAAATGCCGGTGGACATCGAACCGACGCCCTCCTCACTGCTGCCTGAGATTCATCATCTGTCACATTGCGTTGGATGACCAGGGATGGGTGACCGAAAATGTCAGATGTGCCGATGGGTGTTTTGCCTGCAATTCGGGGGAAACTGAGTCATATGCCCTTTTAAAAATTAAAGCACCAAACATCTCTTTATCTTCGTATTCCTCTTTATATTTCCAAGTATTCCTGTTCTTCCCTCCTCTCGCTCTCTTTTTCCTATGAGCGTTTCCAGTTAACTGTTAATTCTATCCTCTGGCCTTGATTTGTTTTTGTTCTTTCCTCCTACTTTCCTTCATTTGTCTCTTTTGTCCTTCTTTTTTTCCTATCCCCTGTATTCTTTTCCTTTCTGTCCTAGCCTCTGAGATAATATTCATCGGACCTGTCAAAGGTAAGCTTTCCCCTTTCCCTGTCCTTGACTACTCTCTTCATAGAGGGGGTGTTTTTTTACATCCAGGCCTTGTATCAAAGGGTGGTCCCATCCCTCTCTAGCTATCTTCCCTCTCAATGTCTCCTGAGTCTGGAGTCGAGGTTATACAGGGCTTCCTTTCCTGCTCTCTCCCCTATCCTCCGGACTCCACTCTCCCTGTGGATACTTGGGATTCCTCAGGAGTGCACAGGCGGACATGGGAGTACTCTCTCCCACTAGCGTTCTCCCTGACCTCTTGAACCCTGCAGCGGGGACCCAGCCCCTAGACAACAACCACCTCCTTGGCTGAGGATGAGTCTCCACAGCCTGCAACTCGTTCACATGACCCCGGCCACCCACCCACAAACACACCAACCCCCACTCATTTCCTGTTTTCGGGAGGGATTTGGTGTTGTGCCGCTACATTATAGCTTCTCTCCCCGGGTCCCCGCAGAGAGTGGGAGAGCGTGACTGTGACAGGAGAAGAGGCCGAACACAGGAAATGCAACCTTTTTTTGCTTTCGCCGGAGAACAAATATTATGAATCCCTGGTTATGTATGCAAACACCACTAGTAGAACAAAAAATATTAGGACTAATTAAATAGTCCATATTAAGCTTTATTTATTTGTATACCATTCTGATATCATATTTCATTTGAAATGTTTTTTTTTTTTTTTTTGTGAACATTGCTATTAATTTCCGCCAACATCCTGTGAATCTCTCTCCCCCCCCCCCCCCCCCCCCCCCCCCCCCCATGCCCCTTTACTGTCTGTGTGTGGCTGGATATGCTGTGTGTAGCAGTGCACCCATGCCCTCCTGCAGAGTGTGTTGGACTGTGTCTCAGTGGGTGGCCCATCATTGGGTTCATTTGACTGCATGCTGAAAAATAAACCTTAGTCCAGCCAACAGCTGAAGGGCCTTATTTAAACCACTTATCCGCATATGAGCTAGCTGGTCTTCGTGGTGTGTGTGTGTGTGTGTGTGTGTGTGTGTGTGTGTGTGTGTGTGTGTGTGTGTGTGTGTGTGTGTGTGTGTGTGTGTGTGTGTGTGTGTGTGTGTGTGTGTGTGTGTGTGTGTGTGTGTGTGGTAAAGATGGTTTTGTTTGCAGAAGCCTGTTTTGATATTATTATTTCAAATGTGTCAATGTGCATTGCTTTTGTACTGATATTTGCTTTGGAAGATGTTTCACACTGGAGGACATGGATGTGAGGTGTGTACTTAAGCAGGCCTGTATTTTACTACAAGGTGTGATTTTGATTCGCAAATACAAGCCAACCGGTCGACTCATCTAGCCGCTATACATTTGGTTAAACATACACATGTGGATGTCACTATCGGGTCGGTAATAAAGGTTAATCAACATCGCACATGGGGATAAAATAAGTGCCCTTTAATGCAGTTAGCGCATTTGTGCTTGTGTGCAAACAGCAACAACTGAATGACGTGTGTGTGCCTGTATGTGCGTGTGCTTTGTTCTCAGGAAGCATCTACTCCAGCCCGGGTCTCTACAGCAAGACCATGACCCCCACTTATGACTCTCGGGATGGCAGTCCCCTGTCCCCCACCACCGCCTGGTTCGGCGACAGCCCCCTGTCCGAGGGGAACCCCAGCATCCTGGCCGTCAGCCAGCCCATCTCCTCCCCGGACATCCTGGTGAAGCTCTACAAGCCCCAGTCCCTCCTAGACAAGGCCAAGATCAACCAGGGGTGAGCAGCTGTTCTCAGGACCTCTTCAGTAGCAGGGTGGCAGCGATCCTTATTTAGCTCTGTAGCTACTGTGTTGTGCAAGCTAGTGTTGCAGGAGTGAACGGCCAAGTATTTCCTATTGGCTGGAGGAAGATGGTAACAGCCTGTGTTTCGTGTCCAGCTGGCTGGACTCCTCCAGGTCTCTGATGGAGCAGGACGTGAAGGAGAACGAGGTGCTGCTTCTCCGGTTTAAATACCACAGCTTCTTTGACCTAAACCCCAAGGTAACAATACCCTCTAGGTGTGTGTGTGGGGGTGTGTGTGGGGGTGTGAAGGAGACGCAGCGCCTCTGCTAAATTACAACATTGTTTGCGTACGTTCATGTCGGTGTCAGTGTACTGACATTACACAAAGTGGTTATCAGACAAACAATATGGACATGTATCGAAAGCAAAGCATAACACAGCAAATTGCACACAGAAGAATTACTCAATCCCCAACCCCCACAATAAAACATTGGATAACTTATTGACCTTTCTTTCTAGAAGAGGATTGAACAAATATTCAGGGTCACCCCTCGGGGTTGTGTTATACTTTAAGGCTGTGTCCTTGAACTACACACCTTCATGTTTCCCTCCCTGCAGTATGATGCCATCCGGGTCAACCAGCTCTATGAACAGGCCAAGTGGGCCATCCTGATAGAGGAAATTGAGTGCACCGAGGAGGAAATGATGATGTTTGCTGCCCTGCAGGTAAGGAAACCTGTGTTTTCTTTTTTTTAAGGTTTGTGTGTATTTTGGGCTGTTTTCTTTGGGTTTACTTGTGGGTCATGAATGTCTGCTGCTAGAGTCTGAGTTACTCTGGTTTACTATTCCTTAGTCAGGCGGCGCAGTTTGAAACGCTGCAGTCCTAGTTTTGTATTCTATTATTTTCTGATTTGGGCTGCTTGCCTTCTGGACCGCATCATAATGAAGTGGTTGGGCTAGTAGCCCAGGCTTATAGCTTCCTGTTCTGCTGCATTAGCACTTGGCCATTGAACATGGTTACAAAAGGTGCTAACAGAGGTCAAGAAAATGCATTATAAAACTGCATTCATTGATGGAAGTGGATTTCTTTGAAAACTCTTTTCGGATGGTTCTCGTCCTAGCATCAGTTTTCCTGAGTTCAACGCAGACCTAGCTCGCTAGCTCAGTAGCTGCATGACTCGGAGCACACTGCATATACTGAAATGTATAGCTGGGCGATAAATCTTATTTTTTTTATCATAATTTGAATTGATGGCTTAGGACGATGTTTATAAAAAGGATGTTAAACATCACCCGATTTTAATCTGGTATTTACGCTGGCGCCAACACTTCCCCTTCTAGGAGGTCCCGTAGCTCATAGTAACACCCATTCCTCTTCAGAAAAAGTAAAATATCAACATGAAACTAGTGAGGATTTCATTGCCCAAAAAGGCACCGTCTCCTCAGTCCTATGGAAGGGGTTCGGGAACGCAAACGCCTTCTTTCTGTTTGCACTCTATTAATCCCAATAAGGATACTAGTTTATTTGTAATTTTTATTTTTTTAAAGATGTTAGTAGTTTATAGTCTGTTTTTAAGAGAAAAAAATCGATTAAAATCGATAATCCGTTTTGGTTTGAAAAAATCTGAGATTTAATTTGCAGGCCAGATCGCCCAGCCCTACTGCCATGCATAGTGAATCGTTCTGTCGCTTCGTGGGGTCCTATAAAGCCATTCTATACGTTGATGCGCTGCCAAACCTAAGCCACTGGTCCCGCGGCATGTTGCCTTAGCAACTTATACAGCTGCTAAAAAAATAAGTAGACTATGCTAAACTCATGCTTAACATTTGTTGCTAAGATATGGCCACAGCTTCAGTCAGCTTCAGTCAGACCGGCACTTTTCAACCTCCTATGTGGAAGTTATGTGACGGAAGAGGAGAAGGAGGAAGGCGTTTCTGTTTTGATGTATTGGGAGTTAGGGTTTGGGGGGTCGGGTAGGCTGGGGTTAAGCCCTCCCCCGTCCCCCTCTGGCTTGCCCTCTTAGTCTGGGGGTTGCTGGCCCTGCTATTTCTAACCCTCGTAAAGCCCTGGGGCCAGGACCGGGGGACGCCACCTTGTCCTCACCCCTGGAGTAATTATAGAGCATCTTTAGTCCTCAGGAAGACACGCAGCGCCAGACCAGGCCCGGACCACCCATCCACGCAACCAACCACACCCCCCTTCAAGGTTGCTAGGGACCGGCTCGCATTCATCGTCATTCCTATTTCCAAGTTTCACTTCATGTCTCGTCAGAGAGGCACGGCTAATATTACACTTGACTTGCTTCCTGTTACGTGCCGCGTGGGCATTTTTTTTTCATTTCATGGCAACTCAGCCGAGATAACATTTCACGTGGTTCTGTTAGGGCTAGGCGGGGTTTGAGATTTAGGTGTCGCTGAGGAAGAATGGATACCCTGGTCTAAAATAAGACAGATTGTGCTCATCCAGTAGCCGGCCAGCTAGGATTACCAGGCTGTCACCTGGACGTGTCAATTTAGCAGCTTGGCACTAGGCTGGCCAACATGTCTCGAAGAGCAGTCTGTTGTGTATCCTGAGCACTGGTCAAAAAGGTGTGTGTGTGTGTGTGTGTGTGTGTGTGTGTGTGTGTGTGTGTGTGTGTGTGTGTGTGTGTGTGTGTGTGTGTGTGTGTGTGTGTGTGTGTGTGTGTGTGTGTGATATTCATCTTAAAATCAGTTCACTGACTTTGATTTCTGCTTTGTGAGCACATACAAACGTTCACAAAAAGAAAGTTTAACAGTTAGGGTAGGAGTGAGACGTAGAGAAACATTCAATGGAACCCCCTTT
Organism: Gadus chalcogrammus; assembly: GCF_026213295.1. NCBI lineage: Eukaryota > Metazoa > Chordata > Actinopteri > Gadiformes > Gadidae > Gadus > Gadus chalcogrammus. The sequence continues at coordinate 16,587,683 of NC_079416.1, forward strand.
GTCCCTGATCCTGTAACCTTAGAGGGCTCTTGCAACACATTTCTCCCTCTTACAGTGTGGTGAGGTAATTCGAAGCACAGTAGGTTAGGTTGGAAGAGAGAGAAAGGTTTGGCCAGAGGAAGCTTTTGGAACCTAAATTGTTCTCTTTTCTTTCTTAATTCTTCACTCTCAATCTCTTTCCCTCTCTCTCTCTCCCCCCCCCCTCCCACAACAGCTGTTAACCCATATATTAACAGGGGGGTCTAGGGTTGGCAGTACAGGATTTACATTATAAATACCATTTGTCAACAAGTTGTATTCAGTGTCACTCATGACTCATGGCCGGGGGGGAAGCAACAGTTGTGGTTTCGATGCAATGTTCTCCGCCGGTGACTTTGTCCTTCCATTGTTACAAACAACAACACCGAGATTGTGCTGATGCCCCCCCGTTGTCACGCGTGTGAGGAGAAAAAGCTGATATATCATGTGACCGTTTTAATATGGGCTGAAAATGCTCAACGAATCCCTCCTCTCCCCTGTTTTTGTACAACGCGGTCGGAAGTGTTGCCTAATGTGGTTTTACGTTGCGTAATAATTTTGCCCAAATTAATTCCATTAAAACCACTTAAGTATTTACCACAGGCCTCTCGAGTACAAAAAAAAGCTAAGGGCTATGCACAAGCAACCTGGCATGGCAGGAAGTTTATAAGAAATGTTGTGTGTTGACCAAGGCAGGGCACCAATAGCCAATGTAAGGAGAGTTTCTTTGCTTGGAGCTTTCTTTGACCCACTTTCTTTTCTTTCATTGGTAACCATCATTGGTTGTCTTTGTTTGCAGTTCAGACATGTTCAACAGGTTCCTCTTTTGTTTCACAAAACCACAATCGGTTCAATCTCTATGGCGATGCTGTCATTGCCCTGGAAGCCACATTAAGTTTGAGAATATCTTTTGTCAATCAAGTGTCCCATAGTCAGAGTAGCCACACTGGTTCACTTTTGTGACTAAGTCGGTATAAATACTAACTTCCTCCGATGGAACCCTGTTTTTTTTGGGCAGAGGAAGTCCTCATGTTAATAAAAGAATGGGTCCAAGTCAGAACGAAAGACGGGCAGGATAGTGCAGTGATTTATGTGGGGGGTTCAACTCCCGACTGGAGAGGGTTCGATCCCAAATGTCCGCAGCCATCTGAAGGCTTTGATCGCGTGATCGGCTTGTCTCGATTGCCTCACCTCAGTAGTTCAAACGTTCTTCTCCTCTCTCTCTCTCTCTCTCTCTCTCGCTCTCGCTCTCGCTCTCGCTCTCGCTCTCGCTCTCTCTCTCTCTCTCTCTTCCCCCCCCCCCCTCCCATGCAGTACCACATCAACAAGCTGTCCATCATGTCCTCGGACCACCACATGAACAACAGTGAGAAGGAGGTGGACGAGGTGGACGCCGCCCTGTCGGACCTGGAGATCACCCTGGAGGGAGGCAAGACCTCCAACACGCTGGTACGGGGCCCCCTCCACCATCGTGGCCTCCTCATGCATGTGCTTTTATTCTTCTTAAATGTGTTCTCACTGTGGGTCTATTGTTTGATTCTTTGGCCTTGTGTTAATTTTGGATCGTCTGGTTCTGATGTACCGAGTTAAGTGTATGTGTTACTTTGTTTGTATCAGATTTTGTCAGTGTGTGCATGTTGTGTGTGTGTGTGTGTGTGTGTGTGTGTGTGTGTGTGTGTGTGTGTGTGTGTGTGTGTGTGTGTGTGTGTGTGTGTGTGTGTGTGTGTGTGTGTGTGTGTGTGTGTGTGTGTGTGTGTGTGTGTGGCGTGTTCATTTTGCGTTTAGGTCTGATGTGTCAAGTCGTGCACGTGCACACACTTATCAAGAGTTCTGACAGCACATATGCTCTGTGCTAGGCCTGGGAAAGGAAGCCATACAGTTACTCGTACCACTAGTGCAACATTTTGAACCATTATTTAGGTCGTCTGAGACTGACAAAAGAGTGAGCTTGTGAGATAGTGAACTGCTGTCTCCCTGCCAGGAGGGATAGGTCCTAAAGGGGTAGCCTGATATCCAGGCTTCTATTGTTTAAACAGACCGTTTTTCATCTTATCATCTTATCATTCGACAGCATTGTGACACTGACAGGATGTGGAGACGTTTGGAAAAATATGTTTAAAAATAATATATCCGCTTAACCTCTGGCCTGTCTTCCTTCTGCTTTCCAGGGTGATATCACATCCATCCCAGAGCTAGCCGACTATGTCAAGATCTTCAAGTAAGTCCAGATCTGTGAGCTCATCTAGCCCCGAACAACGGCGATGGTTATTCTCTGTTGCTAGCAACAACATGTGTGCAGAGATCACATCTGCCCAAAGCATGTTATGTTCAAAATCACATCTCTAGAGGAGAGGGAGAGAGGCCAGGCCTGGTATGTGTCTTGGATAATTTAGATTAATCTCTTCTGCTGGTGAATGACATCATCACCTTGTGAGTTGGGGGAGGGGGGGGGGGGGGGTGTGAGTAGCTATTAGCTAATAGCTCTTATTAGTGAGACAGAGAGACTTCAGGTGGGACCAGTGCATATATTTGACCCTTTTTTCCATGCTCCTTTTGTTTTGTAATTGGTGCCATTCTCCTGATCCTCCTCCTCCTCTTCAGTCTCATCTGCCGCCTCTTCCAGCTCTTCCTTACTTGTGGAGAAAGGGAATGGCCATGGTCTTTTTGTTTTGTGCGTCTTTTGAAGGCTGACATGGTCTCCTATATCGTGTGTGTTTGTGTTCCTCCAGGCCCAAGAAACTGACGCTGAAGAGTCACAAGCAGTACTGGTGCACGTTCAAGGACATCACCGTCTCCTGCTACAAGACCAAGGAAGAGGCGCACGGCACCCCGGCTCTCCAGATGAACCTCAGAGGTGTGGAGAGACACACACACACACACACACACACACACACACACACACACACACACACACACACACACACACACACACACACACACACACACACACACACACACACACACACACACACACACACACACACACACACACACACACACACACACACACGTGAAGCCCTTTGAGACTGTAACTGTGAACAAGGTCTACAGGAATAAAATTGATTTGACGCTCGACCACACCTTCATGCATGCATCTATTCACACACCAACGCACGGCCCACACACTTAAAAGGGCTCACCCATACTCAGACCTGCGTTCACAGTCACGGATACAAGAATGTACGTTATCCTTTCTGATGTGTTGAGTGTGTGTATGTAAGAATTTGAGTGACCTATGACCCCCCCCCCCACACACACACACACACACCCTCTCTGAACTGTGGCTTCTGTGTGTGCAGGCTGTGAGGTAACTCCAGATGTCAACATCTCCGGTCAGAAATTCAACATCAAGCTGCTAATCCCCGTGGCGGACGGCATGAATGAGATCTGGCTACGGTGTGACATGGTAAAAAAACATAAGAAACCTGGCCACACAAATTCAACACTGTTGGAGGGATTTCATGAAATAACCATGTTTAGGATTCCCCCCTGCCCCTTTAAGAATTACATGTTGACCACACACACACACACACACACACACACACACACACACACACACACACACACACACACACACACACACACACACACACACACACACACACACACACACACACACACACACACACACACCCCCCTACCTGTAGGATCACCATCGTTTTGTTAACTTAATGACTGAAAAAAGGTATTTCTCCCTCCTGTATCATTATTTCGCCATATTGTCCTGACTCCTCGTACTCCCGCCCCCAGGAGAAGCAGTACGCCCCCTGGATGGCGGCGTGTCGCCTGGCCTCCAAGGGGAAGACGATGGCGGACAGCTCCTACAACCTGGAGGTGCAGAACATCCTGTCCTTCCTGAAGATGCAGCACATGAACCCCGACCCCCAGTACATCGCCGAGCCCATCACCACCGACATCAACCCCGAGTGCCTGGTGTCGCCCCGCTACCTGAAGAAGTACAAGAACAAGCAGGTAACGCTGGGACCAGACACAGGGGTGTCACTGGACCCACCGGAGCGCATGAGCCTTGGTTATGAGGGGGACTGGGAGGGGAAATGGCGCTCGATTAGATGACACTTTATTCATGTCTTAAAGGAAGTCCAGGGACCACAGCAGCAAAATAACACGCGTGTCAAATGATGACATGCAATCAAAATAAAAATGTAATATCCTAATATAGTGCAATATTGGCCATATATACTGTAAATTGCACTGTATAAAATATAAGGTATACTTACAACCAGGAGGATAAAGAAAAATGTTTTTACGCATGAAATAATAGCGATAATGGAAATAATGGCAATGGCTTCTCCCTCTGTTTGGAGATGGGCATCATGTCATATCCTAGGATAGAGGGTTTGCAGTATGGGATCCTGCTCTGAAGGCTGGACTGGGTGAAGATCGCTGCAAGTGTGGCGAGACTTGTCCCTCAGGGAGTGTTACCCGGGACTATCCATACAGGAGATGGGTGTTGTTTTGGGGGAAGGGCTTGTTGATGTGTTCCCTGAAGGGGAGGCGGAGCAAGGCGGAGGAGTTACTGATGTTTCCCAGATGGGTGCCTCCTGGCATCGGTGCCGTGTTGTGTTGGAATGCAGCCTCTCGCACCCTCCTCCAGCCTCCACCCCAAACTCCAGCCCCACACCCTCCCTCACCCAGCCAGCCTTGAGTTCCCAAACTCCCATGTCTGCCCATTATTGTCTCTCCGTCTTTATCCCTCCCTCTCTGACACTATTGATTACCTCGCTCTTTCTTTTGCTTTCTCTCTCCCTCTGTCTTTTTCTCTCTCCCCTCTCTATTTCAGTCTCTCTGTCTCCGTCTGTCTGTCTGTCTGTCTGTCTGTCTGTCTGTCTGTCTGTCTGTCTGTCTGTCTGTCTGTCTGTCTGTCTGTCTGTCTGTCTGTCTGTCTGTCTGTCTGTCTCTCGCCCCTCTGTCTCTCTCTCTCTCTCGCCCCTCTGTCTCTCTCTCTCTCTCTCTCTCTCTCTCTCTCTCTCTCTCTCTCTCTCTCTCTCTCTCGCCCCCTCTGTCTCTCTCTCTCTCGCCCCTCTGTCTCTCTCTCTCTCGCCCCTCTGTCTCTCTCTCTCTCGCCCCTCTGTCTCTCTCTCTCTCTCGCCCCTCTGTCTCTCTCTCTCTCTCGCCCCTCTGTCTCTGAGGAGAAGCCAGGACAGCCGACGGTTCACCTTATATCCTGTTTATTACAGTAGACACACTGTTGTCTGGCTCAAGTCTCTTTCACACTCTTTCTCTCGCTATAATTCAGATGGAAGGTCACATTCTGTATAAAATAAAAATACACTTCATGGATTAAAAACTACATGGATGTATTTAGAATTACAGAGTGAACTGTCCCTGATATCTGTGTCAGTTACCAATCTGATCCTTTCCAATTCTAATGTCTCATTCAATACTTGTTCCATTACTCATACCGATACCATTTATGTTATAATATGCAGAAGTAATTCTTGGCTCTTCTAACCAATAGGAAAACTGTGTCTGGAAAAAGAAGTGTGTGTGTGCGTGCGTGTGTGTGTGTGTGTGTGTGTGTGTGTGTGTGTGTGTGTGTGTGTGTGTGTGTGTGTGTGTGTGTGCGTGTGCGTGATCAAACGTATACATCTAATATATACCTGTACCGGTAGAGAGTGGGGGGCCTGGTTTGCATTAAGCTCTGCAGAAGGACTGCAGTGGTCCCGGGGAAAGGGGGTTTGAAGAGGGGGTGGGTGTGTGTGTGATGACTCAGTGGAAGTCTGGTTCTCTCTCTAACCATCACCCCAGCATGAAGTGGTTGTCTAGCCAGAGAGAGGCCGCTGGATTCTGATGACGCATCCTCAAGCAGGAAATGTCTGCAGATCGACGCGGCCCGATAGAAATCCCAGCCGCGTGTGTGTCATCTGGGATTTATAATGTATTTAAAAGGAGTTTAATCTAATAATAAAAACACGTTTAACGTGCACCAGAGAAATTCAGAGCATGGCACAGTGCGTCAGCGTTTGAGGTCGCCATCGTGTATAAAGTACATCAGAATAATTGGTAGTCCGACGGTGGAACGGCCTACAGGGGGCGCTGGTGTTGTCTATCTGCTCTGGCACCACTCAACCAGACCACCCTCTTGCAGGGGGGGGTATGCTCAGGGCCGTGTGTGTGGGCGTGGCGGGTCAGGAAACGAGCCGTCACTGGACACACTGAGCGGGAAATATGTCCCCTCTTAGTCAGCTGTGGAAGCAGACGTGCATCATCCCAACCCCCATCCCTACGCCAGATGCACACTACACGTACACTCACTCCGCCCCTACTAGGGAGCTTCTTCATGATGCTTTCCCTCTGAGACTACAGCACAGTTCGAAGAAAACACACTTTTTTAATATTTGTGGTTATTTTCCTTTTCAACCATATTAATATATGGAGCATACAGGGTTGTTCTTGTGTTTTTTTTTGTTTTAAATAAACCAAAACGGTGGCTCTATGACATACTTAAGTATCGTTGAAGAGTTGCTCATTCTGCACAATCTCCTACCGTTCTCGTCCTGCGCTGGTACTTGTCGCCATCTAGTGGTCATAGAAGGAGTAACAACTCGAGAGTCACATAAGCCGCTAGATATACGTACATTGTCAGATACAATCATTTCCGCATGATCTATTTACCAATTAAATAATTGTCCCTGTTCCCAAAATGTATTTAAAATCTGATTTTATTATAATGGAGGCCAGGGCACCTGACCTTACTCTTAGGTGTTTGAGATGAAAGGCAGACACTGTACTCCTACTATAACATGCTTCACCCTCTCCTCTCTTGCCTCAAATATTGCACCCACTCCCTCTCCCAGCGCTCCCAGCCTCCCAGCAGCTCACCTCTATTGGTTTTGTGTTTACATTTGCAGCATGTTTGCTTTTTATTTATCTTTTTTAAGATATGCCAGCCTTCAGTGCCCTTCTTACCTCCTTGTTTTTTTCCCCTTGTCCCTTTTCTGTCCTTCATGTTTGCCTCTCCCTGTGTATGCATCTTCTCTCTCTATTTCCACATCTCTGCCTCACCTCACCAGCCAGGCTTTATCAGGGACTTGGTAAGTGCGCTATTCCGTGTGTGTTAGCCAGTGTGTCCTAGTTTGTCTTGTTTGGGGAGAAGTAGCTCTCTAACATTAACCTGTGTGTGTACGCCTGTTAATAGTAGTGTTTCACTAGCGTGTTGTTCCATCCTTAATGAGGATACACACACGCACAAGCATGCGCAGCATATTAACCCTAGTTTTCTTCCTTAGGTTGACCCTGTAGTCCTTGTGTTGTGTAACTCTGTTTGTCTAAAGTAGATGTTTGTTATTATGATGACATCACTGTGGTTATTGTCAGACCCAGGGTCTCTCCCATGCCTTTCTTCACATGAACTTATTTAAAGTTAAGCTTTTTGTTTGGTGTGTTTGCAGAGAGTAACTTTTCTCTCTGTGTGTGTGTGTGTGTGTGTGTGTGTGTGTGTGTGTGTGTGTGTGTGTGTGTGTGTGTGTGTGTGTGTGTGTGTGTGTGTGTGTGTGTGTGTGTGTGTGTGTGTGTGTGTGTGTGTGTGTGTGTGTGTGTGTGTGTGTGTGTGTGTGTCAGATCTCGGCCAGGATCCTGGAGGCCCACCAGAACGTTGCCCAGATGAGTCTGATCGAAGCCAAGATGCGCTTCATCCAGGCCTGGCAGTCGCTGCCCGAGTTTGGCATCACACACTTCCTCGCCAAGTACGTCTGCTCAAATCCCCCAGAGGCACCTCCTCTGCTTAAATAATAAAGGGGTGGTAATGGTTCTGATTTCAAACCTTTAACTCTCCTTTATTTCTCAGCCAAAGGCCATTAAATACAGTTTATTATGATTGTTTTTTAGCTATCGTTTCGGTTGATTTCTTCTTAAACATGTCCCTGGTTGGAGTCTTATTAGTTAGTTAAAAGTTTTACTACAGCCGAAAGGTCTAGATTTTACCAGCATATATTAATATTTGTACTTTTTGGTTTTATGTACTTGGGGAAGAATTGTTTTTTTAAGTTTGTATTTTGGTCTTTATTAATTTCTATTTATTTCTCGCCTGTAGGTTCCAGGGCGGGAAGAGGGAGGAGCTTATCGGCATCACGTACAACCGTCTGATCCGCATGGACGCCAGCACCGGCGATGCCATCAAGACGTGGCGCTTCAGCAACATGAAGCAGTGGAACGTCAACTGGGAGATCAAGATGGTACGAGCACTTTTTTTTTCACTGCCCATTGTGTCCACAAGTCTCACTTTTTTCTCTTAAACATGCATATTTTCAAACCCATGCTTCTCATTTTCAACGGCAACAGTTGAGAGGTCATCTCTGCCACCGATGAAACCGATTGTCATTGGTTGACAACGGATTTCAAAGTTCAAAGTCAGCTTTATTGTCAATTACAAAATATGTGCAACACAAATAAATGAATCAAAATTTCGTTTGTCTCTGACCCACAGAGCAATAAGTACAAAAGGATACAATTTGGTAAATTAAGTAATATACTAATAATATATATATAATATATATAATAAATTATAAATATTCTAAAGAAATTCTAAAGGCAAAACTATACGGTAAAACAAAAAGGTGTACAATAAAGTCAAAAAAAGTAAAGGGTTCTTGGGGGCAAATGGCAGGGGGTTTCAGAGTGTGTATTAAATGCATATCGAACAAATCGAGGGGCAGGATAGCGACCGTGGCTATGGTGTCGAGAAGACTCCCAAAAGGAAGGTTCGGGATTCGATACCCAATGCCTAGTGAACATGGCCTGCTCCTTACAGACCTAATGACACAATTTCAATATCTCATAGATAACAACCACACGTTTTGTTGGTGAACATCCAAAGCCCTTAAAGATGACATCATACCACCAGGTCTGAGTGTGATTAGCCGGATGTATGACGGATAGTTGAGCAACATTTGCTACAGTCCACTGGGTAGGCTGGTAGACTGATCTATCCAGCGTTCATCTAGGTGGACACGCCCACTTGAGATGTCAGAATGGCAGATTTTCAAAACATCTTGTAAAGGCTGATCACACTCTCACCGTGCTCCCTCTCCTCCTCTACCACCACCAGGTGACGGTGGAGTTTGCGGACGAGCCCAGCCTGGCCTTCATCTGTGCCGAGGTGGACTGCAAGGTGGTGCACGAGTTCATCGGGGGATACATCTTCCTGTCCACGCGCGCCAAGGACCAGAACGAGTCCTTGGACGAGGAGATGTTCTACAAGCTCACCAGCGGCTGGGTCTGAGGGGTCAGGGGTCAAGGTGCTTTTGGTGGGGGGGGGGGGGGGGCTGGGGGAGGCTGGGGTGTTAAGAAATATCTATTCTATTGTATTCTTATTTCCTGGCGTGTGTGATTTTTGTTTATTATGACGCTTGCAGAGTCTGACAAAAAGCTTTGCCACTTTTTTTGGTTCATTTCCGATCCCTAACATCCTGTTTGCTAAAACACTAAAGATGTCCGCCTAACACAGTCCGGAGGACCTCTGTCACCACCAACCCAACCATCACAACCTCCACTTTGCTAGGACCTGCCTTAACAACCTCTGGACGATACGACGTTTGTTGTTTTAACCCCTCCACCGTATTCACCTGCCGTTTTCCTGTGCCTCCTATTGGTGGAATGGTTGCCCTGACAACCAGTAGAATCCAGTCCCATGGCCGGAATCATTTTCGATGCCAAAGACTTCCTTACCCCTCTTTCTAATTCCTATATTTTCTCTCTCTCTCACTCTATCCACTCTGTCCCAGCTTCTCTTTTGGTCTTTTCAACTGGACCAAAGGGAGCAGATGTCCACCTTCTATAGCAACACACACACACACACACACACACACACACACACACACACACACACACACACACACACACACACAGCTCTGACCCTCCGCTCTATGAAGGATGATTTTCACGTTATTATCTCGAGATCATATGAAGGCGCATGTAAGCACTTCTATCATTTAGACCAGAACCCCGAATGAATAAGCTGTAGTCGGTATTTGAAGTTAGTTTTTTTTTAGATGTGTCCTTGTGTTTTGGTCTCGACCGAACGTGTCCATGTTAGTATCGAAGCGGTGGATTTTCTCTGGGTCGAGTCGTTGCTCTGCAGCTCGTCTCAACGCAAAAGAAGATACTTGAAGAGTTTAAACCGAGCCCTCCCCCTCCTAATTTCAGTCTCAACCGACGTGACGATAGTTAGACGTTATTAAAAACACAAAAGGTCTGTGACACTAGCGTGCAACCTCGCATATCCATATGCCACTGTTTTTGTGGTTTCTTGTTTAATTAGTCAACAGTCAGTTTTCACGTGTCGAGCAATCAAAATAACAGCATTTATTTCCTTGTTGAAAGAGTTTTTTATGCTTTTTTTTTTTCTTTTTTTTGGGAATGCAAAATCTGAAATGGTGGCCATAGGAATCAGTGGTGTGAAATATAGGGAGGGATATTTAGAACCTGTGCTCGATCCTTTCGCCATTTTGGAGATGTCCGTTACCAATAGCATGTGGTGCATTGCCTTGTTCAAGCACTGTGATGTCTGTGCTCCTCAGTGCATGTAAACTAGCCCACCGTCTGTATAACATTGCGCCGCCTCACCTTTTAACTGCCATTGTTTGGTCCTTACACCGTATAGTATTATTAGTATTATTATTGTTATTATTATTATTTTATCTTATCATGCACCAGCAAAAAGGTCACCCAAGTTTTTTTGAAGAAGGAATATATACAAGTATTTTTTTGTTCATTTCTCGCTCATCCTCAGTGTGAAAGAACAGTAAAATGAAGTGTTAGTTTTTTGTAACTAATGTAAAAACAGGTTTTATAGAATTGTACAGATGTTTCATTTGTTGCTGCTTCTTTTTTCTTTCTCTGGGTTTTTTCGGAAGTGTACTCTTGCAGGAAGAAAAAAAAGATGGGGGGGGGGGGTGTAGTTTGTGGCCATTGTGTAGTACCTCTGTGCCTGCAAATGTTGTTGTCTTGTTTTTGAGTTTCAGATAAAGAAATATATAAATCTATATGAAAATGACAGGTCTCAAACTCCAGGTTTCTAGGATTTTACGAAGATTGTTCGTCCTCAATACATTCGTTGATCGTTTTATTTTGAAATGTCGATATTTCTCACACCTTTTTAATTGTGCTCAGTGTCGTCGTCTCTACTTACAAACATAATTTGTCATTCTGTTTCGTACTTAAACGTCTGTGGCAGTCAGTTGCCCCTTCGCTCTCACTATATGAACTATCAATGTTTAGACGCATTCGCTTTTCAAATATTCTTCGCTAAATTTATAAACGTATCACGTTAAGTTTCAGGGTTTCGTCACGGTTGATAAGCACGCCATTGGTTTCTACCCTGGAGTTTGAGACGAAGCGGTTGATACAAACAGAAGAGAAACACGAGCCTAGCCTATGGTGTTTATGCTCTCTCTGGTCGTGTATTCGTTGGCCTTCCTGTGTTCACCGCAGCAGTGCATGGCCTGTTGTGCTGACTGTAAAAATGCATTTATTTTAAAAAATAAAAATAATTTTTATTTAACTTCTCATGGTCTGTTTTTGTTACTTCTGGTTATTTATTGTTATCATAGATAGACAAAGACATGTGTTTTTCTTTATGTTAACGCATCTCATTGAGTTGTGATGTAGCTTCATATCCACCAGAGGCCATACTTCCCCACAGTCCATTCTTCGCTGTTACGCAGAAATGTTTCATAGCGCTGGCCAGAGCGGACAACTGAAATTCCTTGGGTGGCACGGGTCGCACACCAAAACCAAAAGCCCTAACTGAATTTGAGGAGCTCTATTGATGTTGTAGGCTCTAATCCTAAAACTATGTCAATTAAGAGCTAAGAATCACGTGCTGATAAAGTTCATTATTTTACAGTTAATGCTACTAATTATCTGTCGTCCACAACAATCTTGTTTAAATTTAAGGCAGGGGGCAGCTATGGTATCATGGTGGCCATGGCCGCGACAGTGGTGCCAAGGACCTCCAAAAGTGTTGAAAACTACAATTTATATAAACAGTACATAGCCTATTTGTGGACACTGCTGCATGGATTTATTCTAAAAAGTGAACACAAACATCACTTTTGCTGGCCCCTCTTGGAAAACCACTGACCTAAATCAATGCTTACTTCCTCCAAGACGTCTGGAACAAGCTCAGTCTCCAGAGTGTGTAGGCTACATTAAATATGACGTGTCTGGTGGACTTGGCTGTACAGTGTGATACAGGCCACATGTTGGTTAATCCCATAAACCATATAAAGGTGTTCATAAATCTGGTTCCATGTAGGTTTTGTCGTTATAGACTTTGTCTCTCTAGGGTGTTTAGTTGTTGGGTTTAATCCCCCATATTCACATTCAATACCTGTAAGGCCTCCTTGAGCAAGATGACCCACCCTACCTGCTCATTAATGGCATCTCAAGTAAAATCACCAAATCACTTTGGGTTAAAGCATTTGCCTGATGACAAACAAGTACGCAGCAGACATTTCCTAAGTGGGAATGTATTTGCCATCAGGTTAGGGTCAATGCAAGGATTGGAATACAAGACAAGTCAACAACAGGTCAGTTACTGCCTTGGTGGAACGGCTTGACAATGGTGCAGAAACTGAGCCTGCACATTGATTTTTCCAGTTTTGGATTTTGTTCTCATTGTGTATGATGTAACTTCCTCAGTACTCCTCCTCGTCTGCACGCTACTCTAGCCTTCACACCATGGCGTTTCAGAACCATCATGTGGGGCCTCAGCAACAGCCAGTCTCCCCACTCCCTATCTGTGTTCATTTAGAAGGGGCTTAGATAACGTGTGTTGCTACGATGAACAAATAGTCAAAACTATGCCAGAAAATCACCCAGATCTTTACAGATGTGTTTGATCCAACTCAATTTCACAGCCAAAGACAGATGTGTGTCATTTTGTGTGTCCACCCAACAACAACAGTATGAGAGAAGGAATTTGTGTTTGTGTGTGTGTGTCTGTATGTTTTATTGTGTCTCCCACTACGATCAAGAGTTCACTGCATTGTTGTTTAGCACCTTTAAGACGCTTTAGCCAGTGTCTGCTTCTTGGAGGCCAGTGTTGACATCACCGCAGCTGCGGGGTAGATCTACCCAGAACACGAGAGGTGGGGTATCGATCTTAAAGGTGACATATACCACCAAGTGTGTGATTACAAGCCTTTACAAGCCGTTTTGAACATCTACCTCTTCTGACATCACAAGTGGGCATGTCCACCTAGATGTATGATGGATAGATGAGCAACGTTTTCTACAGTCAACTGTATAGGCTGGTCTGATCTATCAAGCATTCATCTAGGTGGACAAGTCCACTTGTGATGTCAAGAGGCCGATTTTTAAAACGGCTTGTTTTAACATGGTGGCATTATATGTCCCCTTTAAGGGACCGTCATTGGATGAGAGGCAACGTTGGGGTTGACTTTGAGGACTGTGAGATCTTGATGACCGCAACCCTGAAATGACTGCATGCATACCATCTTCATGGAGGATCAATCAAATTTTGGATGGAAGGATAAAAACTTTGAGAAGGTTAAACTTTGGGGAAGCTAAGTGAGAAAGTACACTGAGTGAAGTGTAATAAGCTACACAGCATCTGTTGGCGTTAACACAGCTGTGGCTTCCAAGAAGTTTGACCCCCGCACTAAGTTCCCATCAAGAGGACATTTGAGCTCCTTTCGCTGCCTCCAAAGTAATTTTTCTCAAGACAGTTGATGAAAGTACATGAAATATGGAGTAAATATAAATCATTCAAAAAAGAAAGAAATCATTTGATTGACATTGACATGTTTTTGTGATAACGAGCCTTTAGTAAAAAAAATCAAATAAGAACACTGTGGACACATAATTTGTGATTATTTGGATGATTTGTAAAATATTGGGTGGCCAAGTTTTTTATAGCCAACAAAAGGCTGCAAACTTTAGCGGCTCAGTTGTATTGTGTATTTCCTAATGCATGCGTGTTTGAATTTCCTCCTGGTCAATCTCCAATAAGCCAAGTACTTCTTGGCAGGCTGTTCAGCGCAGGATTTATTTTGAAGTCTACTGAAAAAATACATGGAGGGTTTTGGAAAACTGACAATAGGGGCCGAGTGTGTAAATAAAAACAATTGTAACAATTGAACTTCTTTGGCCAAGGAGTTATTTACTTTTTCTCAAACTCGGGGTGGAGGAACAACGCAACCAATCATGATAGACATAAAAAACTGTTGTGCGTTTGTTTACCTCGAAATAGAAACAGGACGATATTGGAACATAAAACAACATGAAAGCACAATCTTTCACAACACTGGAAAGGGAGGACACTATATGCTGATGTCATCTTTTTTTAATTTATGAGCTTTGAGACAGTGTGTACTCGTAAGGTTTGATACTTGTGCTTACACGAAGCACATGTGTTTGCAATATCCAAGCAGACTTTCCTTCTCTCTCATGTTGTTTTTTGGGATAGTGAGACTTTCCAATATGGCTGAAACGTATACTGTTGAAATGTGTACTATAATGTATAATGTATATCATTCCCTTACGGATATTCTGGTTTTGTTTTCAAGCATGGGTTGTGATGAAAATGCTTTTGAAATAAAATGTCCTAAAGGAAATGTCTCTTCCTAGTCCTAGCAGATGACTTCAAACCTCTGATGTGTTCAGATAAATTAGCCCAGCTTAGTTTGCCTTTAGTGTGGTTGTTGAACAGGTGAAGGCCTTGTTGAACAAACCTCGCACACTGTGTTGGTCTTTGCCCAAGGGTCAAGAGATGAATTCCGAATGAACAGGAGGGGAGGTTAGAATATGGCTCAGGAAGTCTCTGGGTCCATCCCACACTAGGTATGGGCCTACTTGGTCCTATCAGAGGACTCAAATTGAGATGTGACCATGATGACCATTTTCTTAATCGCTATGCCTGTTAGCATAGTAATTACGAATCCATCAAAGAAACAAAGAAGTAGAATTGTGTGAAGCACACACACATGCTCTGCTGCACAGCGCACTCATACTGAACAGGGTGCCCTATCTCGACCCCTCTTCCATCAGCCTTTGTCCTTGAGAAAATAAACACAATCTACGCCCTCTTTTTGTGTAAGCATGAGAGCGAAAGAGAAAGAGAGAGAGAGAGAGAGAGAGAGTTATATTAGTAGCTACTATTTTTCTCGCTTGTATTCTTCAATTGTTCTAAGCCTCACTTGTAAGTGGCTCATTTGGATAACAAAGTGCCCTCCCAGTGACACACGATAGGCCTAGACACGCTCTGTACACTGAGCGTGGATTAGTATGCATCACTTCCGCACACTTTTGAGTCCTTGTTATTGAAGGCCGGGGATCCACTTGTCCCCTGGCTCCTCTCAGCCTCCCACATCATTACACCTAATGGGATAATTCAACCCTACTCGCCCACGGAATCCTGTTCCTCTTAAAAAAAAATCCAAGTCGACCCGGCCAGTTCCGGCCAGCAATTCACAGAGGGCGTCAACAAACTGGATTGACAAGGACGAAGGCTTTTGTTTATGTTTGTTGTGTCAGATGCGCTCTAGCCCCTCTCTGTCCCTGAGGCATTATGGTAAATGGAGTCTATGAGGCAGTTCTTAAGGGTAGCCAGGTATATCATGTGGACCTGTGCTGCTTTGTTGTACAAGAACAATAAAAACAAGGGAACGATCATGCACAAGGCTACTTTGAGAGGTGTGTTGTTGGGACGCAGGCTGAATGAAGAAGAAGAGGGTCTGTTCTTCACGGTCCACAGAGGACACATTAATTTAATAGATGCATTTTCTTTTATCAGATTACTTTTTTTACTTGTCTTTAAAGATTGCCCCAGCTTTATAAATCCCCGGGCTACTATACAAGGGTTTATATTGTGTATTACCCTCTTCGTTATCTGGTGGTGTCTTCTGTGTCGGGCTGAATGCCGAATCGAAGAAAATGTTCTTATAGGGGACCCTTGTCGGATCAATGAGGAATCAATTGACCCGTTCTGACCCATCTCTTTTCACTGCGCACTCGTTATATCTTACAAAACCTTGTGGATCTTTAGTGACATAAAGATTCTGGGTTTAATACGAACCGTTATCCTTTGTAATTTCTCAAAATAGCTATGTTCAAAAGTCCAGAACAGCGTGTGACTGAACAGCGCATGCCATGCCTTACCTGCAATAAAGAAGAAAGAGACGATAAAGGGAAGAAAGAGAAATCGAAATTGGGAAGTAAAATTGAACGTTGGTTGGATTGAGAACCTGCAAGGATGTGAGCTTATTGATCGGCTTAATGAGCATCCGCTGATGGCTATCTGGGAGAGAGACTTTTAATTCCAGAGAGAGAGAGAGAGAGAGAGAGAGAGAGAGAGAGAGAGAGAGAGAGAGAAACCGTAGACAGGGTAGAGAGTCCCACTCCAAGCTTGGTTGTCAACTGAGATATAGAATGAAGACAAGGGTCCTACAGCTCGATCTAATCTATGAACATCTCCACCCGGCATAGCAGTCACTCAATGTACATTGAGTACAGTTAAGGCCTACTTATTCTTCGTATTTACTTGTTAAAGGTACCATTTTGGCATGCACGTGTAGAAATATTGCAATGCAAAGTCTAGTTTAAATGATATAGTAGGTGTTGAATTGTATTA
>NC_079416.1:16609315-16643978 GCF_026213295.1 Gadus chalcogrammus
ATTGATACAGGTGACCACTGAAATGGGGGCTAATGTTATTGTCAGTGAACACCTCCCTGTGAAACCTCACTGCATGTCACTGTGTTACATTGCTTGCGTTATGGTTCAATTAAACTAATATGGATGCTTCAACAAATGAGGGAACCCCTGTATTTGGTGCAAATTAACCATCCTCTCCCAGCCCCATGAAAACACACAGATAGAATATTCTACAAGTTCCCCACATCAGTGCTTTTTCACCATGAAGGGAGTACAGTTTCACCATGAAGGAAAAGCCAACAACCAGTTGGTAACAAGTGCCATTGCAATGGTTGAACAGTGCAGCCAGAAACCCTGTGTGCATCCTCTAGATATTACACACACTTTGTACTGAAACCGACAACGAGGCTTCCTTCTTCTTCTTTGCTTTTGTTGGCTATCTCTGCAAAACAGGGTCTTTTGTCAGCCATGAGAGATGCTTATCTTACCCGTTGCCCTTCCCACTGCTGAGCTCTACATTTTGCACTCCAGCATTCTTGTATATAGAAAAGTAAAATAATAATTCCCTAAAGGCTTTGTCCTGTGGTCATGAGGTATCAAGGCCATCATGTAAACACAAACATATCACAGATCTGGGTACCCTTTTGTTTCATTGCATTACAGTGTGTCTTTTATAAACTGCTTTATTTAATATAATACTCACTTTATCGGCCATCTCCTGGTCATTTACGACACTCCCTTCCAAACAAACCACTGGAGAACAACAAACCATTGAAATTTCCATGAGCCCAAAAATGTCCTCCTTATTCCAACTTTGTTATCATAATAGTCACCCCTTGGTATGGGGTGACTATATACCAAAATAGACCACAGATACATAAATACTATACTAATAAACCACATATGCAATAAAAAACAATAATACTTTACTTTCTATTAAATTAATAAAACCAAAAATAAATCGAAACCTATATGCTAAAAGGATTTGGACGGTTTAAGACCCCAGGTTAGCGTCGAAATGTTCAATGTCCAGAAGTAAGTGAGCCATGTATTTTGTCCAACTCGCCTCCTCTCGCGATGAAACTGAGCAGTTGGTTATTGACATCAATTCAATTTCAAACGAGTGTTTAGCATTCATAACTTTTGACCTTGATTTGTCCAACACAAGTAAGCCCATATGAACTGCTCTGGCTTGGTTGTTTTTTGCCAACAGTGCCCGCAAACTTACAAATTGATTCGGTTTGGATTCAGAGTTGACACGCCACTGGGCATGCTAACTGACCAAGAGACTAAAATGACTGGATAGAATTCGGATCAAAGATAGTGGCTGCGTAATAGGCAGTTCACAAAACTTAGATACAGCAATGGGACCTGATAAACCCTTGTTCAGGATATTAAAGATGCCAATAGATCGCCATCTGCCCAATTTCGGAATCTCCCTATAACGCGATATGGGGTGGGTTAGCCAAAAATCATAGTCCATTTACATCTGGACACAGACAATGTCCACAGTCGACCTGGGGTCTTGACGAACTGGATTAGTCTAGCTATACCTAGACTAGGCCTTATTGCTATGGAAGTAAACCGTTAACTCTCTGGTCTTTGTCAATATCCTAGGGTATTCAGTTGGTAATTTATTTTGTGATTTAGCTACCATGCTAGCGATATCTATTGGCGGCTGTTTGATAACCTTATTACCATTCAGGGCCTGCTGGACTGTAGCTCATTCAAATTGTTATTGTTCTAAGAACCCTGGCAGTTAAAGATTGACATAATGTATGGGCTTGACGCACACTATTAGTGGCTGGTCCATGGCTCGCTATTGCAGTATATATCCCAGGAAATAAATGAGACCGGCTAGTGTTTATCCTCCGGGGTAAGGGGTCATTCGCTAGATTGCATCTGTGCAATAGACCAGTTCCTTTTAATCATAGCGTTGTCTGAATAGTAAGTCTACTGACGGTTTGATGTTCTGTGTCAAATGGCTTTGATTATTGTCTTGAGCAAAAGAAGAACACATGTGATATGTATAAAAGTAGTGATCTGTATAAAACATTAATGGTTAAAATTGTTCCCAAATAAAATGCCTTAATGGTGTATTCAGAAAAATATGTGAAATACTATGCACGTTTTGGCCTCGGAATAATTTATGTTATTGTGTATTGTGTGTTGCTATGAAATGGTGTGGCCAGTTTAATGGCTGCCCGAGACATTGATCAGCGAACAGCAGGCACAAATGCAGACCGAGCGGACAGTCCGGCCTCCATCATTTTAGGAACATTAACAGCCACCATCTGTGTTTGTGTTGATGTGGGATCACCACTCGCTCCCGAGTGCTATTTTAGCTCTGCAGAAACAGTCTGTTGTTTGTCTAAAATTATGATGCGTGAAGCTGTGTGCTCTAGCTGGTTTGATGTCATCAGTTACTCCTTAATGTTGGTAACAGAAGTTAACCAAGATTACGCAAGTGGACGTAGTTGAGGTGAAACTTTCTGTTTTGTTTTGAAATGTCCCCTAGTTCGCCCGCAAAGGGAGATTGAAAAGAGGACCTGTTCACAAATGATATTAACATTCCTCTTGGGTGATCCGAACACAAGTGGACAGCTCTCAGTACAGGTGTCAATGCAAGTGGGAGACACATTGAGGACGCTTTGAGATCAGATCGGTCAGACAACAAAGAGAGAGGCCATAGGGCCTTATTCTTATAGCAGTGTCTACGTGTACACAAATGTGTCAGGGACCACATAGAAGAACCGCTCTCACATCTGACGTCCTCCTAGTGAGCTGAAGTATGTACTCATTGACCCTCTGCCGGGCATAATCATTAATAATCTGTGATTATTATAATCTTTTGTTTTGTTTCAACAGTTTCAGTTTCACTGCTTGTTAAACAGTTTCAATTGGACCGCTCGGTTGGCACCATAAATGTTCGGAAAGTTTTCAAACAAAATCTGTTGTTAAAGTGAACGTACATTAGGAAAACAGCATGTTGAAGATCTGAACCAGGGGGTGTTGTGGTTGTAATTTTTGCACAACACAAATCGTTTCTGCATGTTTAAGACTAAAGATGGAGATTTCTCAGTTGGGCCCTTGGACGCTTGACCAACCCCAAGGGTGTCAGCGAATAGGATATTGGTCAGATGCCACGTGGAAACATGTTTAAGGAATCAGTTTCTATTCAAGATGTAAATTTATACAGCAAAAAGTACAGAGAACTTTGTAGTGAAATAGAAACATTTAGCCTACTTCAAATGAGGGGGGTGTGTGTGGTCTTCTGTCTGCCTCATTGTTGGTAATTAAGGTCTTAGCCACCATTCCTCTGTATCCTTAAAGTGATAATAGGAGGTAAAATCAGAGTGCCTCTGCCGTGCACTTACTATCCAAATAATAACAGCTTTGTGCCCATGGCCTTGCACACAAAAGCACAAACAATCACATAAGTATCCATAGTGAGGTTTGTGATAAGCTATAGTTCCCTGGTTGGGTGTTCTCTAATTCATGTGGATGAGGCACTTGAATGTTGGTTTCACATGGAGCAAACACAGTCAGTCAGTCAGTCAGTCAGTCAGTCAGTCAGTCAGTCAGTCAGTCAGTCAGTCAGTCAGTCAGTCAGTCAGTCAGTCAGTCAGTCAGTCAGTCAGTCAGTCAGTCAGTCAGTCAGTCAGTCAGTCAGTCAGTCAGTCAGTCAGTCAGTCAGTCAGTCAGTCAGTCAGTCAGTCAGTCAGTCAGTCAGTCAGTCAGTCAGTCAGTCAGTCAGTCAGTCAGTCAGTCAGTCAGTCAGTCAGTCAGTCAGTCAGTCAGTCAGTCAGTCAGTCAGTCAGTCAGTCAGTCAGTCAGTCAGTCAGTCAGTCAGTCAGTCAGTCAGTCAGTCAGTCAGTCAGTCAGTCAGTCAGTCAGTCAGTCAGTCAGTCAGTCAGTCAGTCAGTCAGTCAGTCAGTCAGTCAGTCAGTCAGTCAGTCAGTCAGTCAGTCAGTCAGTCAGTCAGTCAGTCAGTCAGTCAGTCAGTCAGTCAGTCAGTCAGTCAGTCAGTCAGTCAGTCAGTCAGTCAGTCAGTCAGTCAGTCAGTCAGTCAGTCGAATCAAGGCGACTGCAAACAATGTGAGGAAGAGCGAGCTGAGCCTCTTTAGGCCTTCGTTTGACAAGGCTCTGTGCAAAAACACTCCCAACTGTGCCAGCAATGTAATTATCAAAGCGACAGACTAATTTATACCAGTAGTTCCTCCTGAAATGCCTCTTATAAAGCTCCTTCAGCCACCAATTTGGTTCTTCCCTGCACTTTGGAAAGAGATTAAGGGATATAAAATAGGCCGCCTGGACCTCCAGTTTCCCCTGGGTCCTTCTGCTTGTGACTATTGTGGCTAGCGGACTCCACACCGAGTCCCTGGATATCCCTTCCAGCCTTCAGGCCATGGCTCCTGCCAGGGGTCTCTAAGCATCTGTGGCCCCACGAGGAGAGCCTGGATTGGCTGAGCTTGTTGCCGCGGCGCCGGCAGAAGTAGCGGCGCAGGCGACTCTGAAGTTTTCCCCTCTTCGAAGATGTCTCCGGGGGCACCGTGAACAACGGAAACAGATTCCATATTAACGCCCTGGGCAGGAGCGTAGCCCGGGAGCACTAGCTCCTGTTCCCCTCTCAGTCAGCTGGGGCGGAGGAGGCACATGCCTGATAAGGTGCTAGTGGAGGTAGTTTTGCAGGGAAATAGAATGAATCCAGTGATATATTGGTGTAGGTCTACCCCTCGCTCCCCCTACCACAGCTCCATCTGTTCCCTCCTCTCTCCAGCCATGCTCGGTGAGCATTGCATCAGTCAACCCAGAAGCCAGGCAGCACGGTGGCTTGCCGGATTCTATTCACTGCCTGGCGGCTCCTTTTTAGCCTCCTTCTCCTACAGCTCCTCGTTCGCATCCCACTCATTCTTTCCATCATTTCTCCCTTCAATCCACAACACCCCCTGCTTCCACGATCACCCACGATGCTTTGCTTGGCCACCTCAGGGGGATTTGGGCTACCCTCTGCCTGGTGACAGATCAGTGGGGGCTGGGGGTCTCTCTCTCTCTCTCTCTCTCTCTCTCTCTCTCTCTCTCTCTCCTCTCTCTCTCTCTCTCTCTCTCTCTCTCTCTCTCTCTCTCTCTCTCCTCTCTCTCTCTCTCTCTCTCTCTCTCTCTCTCTCTCTCTCTCTCTCTCTCTCTCTCTCTCTCTCTCTCTCTCTCTCTCGAGTGCACATTGGATGATGGAGACGAGGGGGATGGGTTGGTGGGGTGGGCTCCCTGAACGGATTAGTGATGACAGAGAGAGCCTCAGCTGGTTTACACTGTGAAGTCTCCCCTCCCCTGCTGGTACTGCTGCTGACGATGGAATAGCACAGTCATAGACTGACCATATGTATGCAGGCACACATGATTACCACTGTCCCTGTGCGGACATGGTAATCATGTGAGCCACATTCAGCACTTAATGCTCCTTGACACCGTTTTGAACCGTATTCAAGCCATATATGAGCAAAAGACAAATTTGTCATCTTTTTTATATGGCGTGAGTAGCTTAAATCACTTTCCTAAATACAGCCGTTAATTTCATTTGTTTTACACATGGTTGTTTGGCATCTTTTTGTGGAAACACATTTTGCAGTGCAAGCGTCTTAAAATGTGTGGTCTTTTCTTTATGCGTGCCCAAACAGTATTTATAGTTGGTCAACTCAGCTGTAGATTGCTTTGGAGCAACAGTAATTTGCAGTTGGAGAACAGAATATTGCTCAATAGGGAGTCATTGTTTTTTGTGATGTAGGTTTGATTTGCTTATAGGTCAATGCTCCAAGATATTTGGAAATAAAAGGGGTCAGCCATACATAACTGTTAGAAATAAAATATTCTCCACTACTCCACCCAACACAGTTAGCCTTTTAACTAATTAGTATTTTTTTACCTAATATTGACCATAAAAATTCCTTCACAATCGCTCCTCAATCCCAAGAGTCCAGTTGTGTTTTGCCAGATATTTAGTTTTTTATAATTGTCAAGGCTTTTTGCCAAGTCTGCTTTAAGAAACTCTCTCAGACTAGCAGGCTCGCTCTGCTACTGAACTCTACTTATATTTGTTATGAGAAATGTTTAAAGCAGGGGAATCCAAAGTACATTTTAATTTTGACAGAATTCGACTTCGGTTACAACCTGGAAGAATAACTCATTGTACGTTTGTCCTCTCATAAGCGTCTTAGAGTACCATATTAAGCGCTATATAAATTCATTTATTATTATTATTATTATTACGTTCTTCATGGAAATATGTGGTTCTCTTTCCCTGAACACCATGTTGATGATATTATCAAATAGTATTATGCAGCTACTATGTTGTCAGAGTACATCACTAGTTTTCATAGGGCCATCCCTTACTTTATTTTGTATCTGCACCTTTTAGTCAATTGTCATGCTGGGTCTCGGTCATATGTAGCGGAGTCTTTTTTCCCCTTCAGGGATTAATACCGTTTGTGGTACTGTCCTCCTGAGCTCACAACAAACTACAGCATGCCACCCTTTCCTGAATAGACGATGCATTTTTCCTCCTGCCCAAGTGAATGGGAGGTTCTGATCCTCCTCTGGTTTCACTTGTTTCCCACCCAGACCTGCTCCTGGCTGCCCGAGAGATGAGTTCCAAGTCCACTATCAACAAGGAGGTGTTTACGCCCAACGATGAGAAGATGCTTGCAGCTGTGCAAGTGAAGCGGCGCACCAAGAAGAAAATCCCCCTTCTTGGCCACTGGTGGCCAGGGAGACTACATGACCTTCATCTGCCTCTCAGGTAAGAGCCTAAACGAGGCATACTTGTTCGGGTCGACGAATTTAATAGGTATTTTATGAACGACACAGTACAGTAATATAGAGTGTTTGAATAATAATCCCTCCCCACCCACCTCCCTTTATGAAAACACAGTGACAAAGAGCAATAACATTAATGAATTAGGTACATTGATGTAGAATAAAGATAAATTAATTAAAAACTAATAACATAATGACAATGCAAAAAAGTTAACCCATTATTTAGTGCTCTTGGGTCATGGGGGTTCAAAATAAGTTGTTGGGAGACCTTCACTGCGATACGATAAATGGTAGTTGATCTGAACTAAAAGTAGGCTGAAAGTTTCCAATTGTTTTTGGTTGAACGTGCTGAAGTCTTTTGTGTGGCATACCAATGGCTTTTATGGAGGAAAGTAACATGAATGTGGTTCCATCTGGCACCACGGATGTCACCACTGAGTTTTCTGATTTTCAAGCAGTGTAAATTGTTTTGCATGTTGCCTGGCCAATAGTAAAGTTACAAATGTGCTAACCCCAACCCTCCCTCTGATCTGTTCCTCTTTAATAAAGAATTCTGAAGCCTTGGTGCTTTATTACCCAAAATTAAAGAGAGTAATCTATAAAAGAGAGAGTAATGCACCAAAAGAAGAGGAGGGAGGAGAGGCCAACATTTAATAGGTAGTGAGATGTAAGCTGCACCTTTGAAGGTCTTCTTTGACGTTTGTTGTTGGTGCAGGGAAATTGTTTTAAGTAGTTATGGTACATTTTGGGAAATGTTGATTCCTTAGCATTTAAATGTAGTTTGGGAAAGAGTGAAGTGCAATCATACTGCATGATATCCAGTTCAGGTGGATCGATGGGGAAATAAAACAGCTTTTTTTCCTATATTGAGTTCATAGCTAGAGAACGTACCAAAACATCACCAAGGTACCTTAACAAGGTAGACTGCGGTCATTGAGGATCAAAATCCAACCCAGTACTCTTTTGCTGAGAGTGGACCCTGACCGCTACACTCTCCTTCCCACTCTCTTTCCTACTCCCAATCGTATGGCTTTTATCTCCTCTTTCTATTTCATTTTGGTTATCAGGATATCATTATCTCAAGCTTGGCCATCAGCCCTTTTCTTTCTGTTTTGTTTTTCATTCTGTCTTACAATCAGTTTGTTTTATTTATTATTACAAACTGCCTGTATACTGCCCCTACAAAACAATCTGTTTGAGTCGGAAATATTTCTTGATAATTCACATTTCTATCCTGAAATGAGAATTATTTTAGTTAACAACACAACTGCTTATGAAGATGCCTTTCTGTTATCTCAAAGTTGTAGTCAGCAGTTCTTGGCAACGTTACATTATCTTGGTTCAAGGTTTGTCACAACTTAAATATTGACGAGTAGGGATATTTATGTCCGGCATGAGTGACTCCATGTTGCTTTAGCGCTCCCTGCACTAGCTTTTAAAGGTACCACAATCTTTTTTTCAAACACTGTGTGCCTAATTAAGGCATTTCTTTAGGGATGAACACGATTTTTAAGCATCAGAATCCGTAGGCATGCTTTTTTTTGTTTTCCATATTCCATCTTAATTTGCTTGCTGTAGTTATTAGTTTCTAATGTTTCTTCTTTATAAAAAACATTTTTTAAACTGTGCAGAATGTGCTCTTTTTGTGCTCTGTAAATTCCTCGGGTTTAAGAGGTTAAGTAGAAGGGTCGGCTAATTCACCATTAGCCTTACTGAATCCATCAAATGAGGATTAAGACTTTGGTACCAGATGTAATCTGGAATTAAACAAAATAATATTGCTGTAAATCCAATGTGCGTTGCTGGCTATGCAGCCTTATTAGAAAGCAAGGCTTACATTGTCACATACTAATGCCAAAGGACCTTACTTAAGTGTCCTCTTGCTCAGATGAACAGAACAATTATAATTGAAAAGGCAACAACAGTCCTTCTTTCTTTTGTATTCATACTGTTCCTAGTCCTTCCATTTATGTCCATTCATATTCTGTAGGCCTCGCATCTCAGTTGGGACGTTTCAAGCTGCAGCTTGATTATGATCGTGAGCCGTTTGTTCTTACATAATCCTTAATTACTTCACTACTTTTAAAATTGCTTCCTGACCTACTGATGTATTCCATTCATGGTCCATACTGTAGTCTACATAATGATCGACGTAACATAATTTGCAATGTAGTACTGCATTGCAAGTGCAGTTTATGTTCCCTATTCATAACCACCACACCCAAATCTCGTGTGTATCCTTTTTGTTGGGCACACCAACAACAACACCACAACAACAACAAACAACAACAACAATCAACAACAACTGTTATGGTTTGACTCTTAATGATGTGACATGTTCGCTTCTTCCATTGCTGAGGCGAGTCGTGAAGGAATTTACTGTTGTACTGTTAGTCATGTGGACTCACTTTACACTATCCAAGCATTGTTCTGTCACTGTGTTTGCGTGTGGTCTCTGTGCTGGGTTTGGTCTGTATGTGTGCTATCAGCCTGAGGATGACTATTAAACCTACTCTAACTTATTAATGTGTGTGTGTTGTGTGTGTGTGTGTGTTGTGTGTGTGTGTGTGTGTGTGTGTGTGTGTGTGTGTGTGTGTGTGTGTGTGTGTGTGTGTGTGTGTGTGTGTGTGTGTGTGTGGTTGTACGTATGTGTGTGTGTTTTTGTCACATGGCTCAAGGGACAGATAGTGGAGGCTTTGAGCCAGGCAGTGAAATCGTTATGCAATCCACAGTATGTTTGAACAAAGAGACATCCATAGAAGGCAATAGACACCAGTGCACTGCTGTTTCCCAGTCACAGGCTGACCGCCACCAAGCAGTCCCAAGAACATTACCAGGGTGTGACAGTGATGCCCATGCATCCCATTATTTTGTCTAAAATACAGTGGATATATGTTTAAAAATGACTGTCAGAATCAGAAATTCCTCCAATACCATAAGGGTACTGCAGCCTGCTCGAGCTGATAATAATAATAATAATAATACATTTAATTTAGAGGCGCCTTTCAAGGCACCCAAGGTCAATTTTAGTACATAGAGGAAACTATGCAGCACCCCCAGACTGTGGCGTCCAAGAGAAAGTTGAGCTTTTTGAACAATGATATTATTTAAGTGAATATTATTATAACGTTATAGTATAACGACGCCGTGTGCGTGGATGGTGAAGCTCTGTTTGAGAAGCAATGTAATCAATGTCCTCGTCTGAGTGAGGGTTAGGCTTCCTGGACACCTGAAGTATAACGCTACGGTGTTTGGTGCGTTTCATATACAACATTACTTGTTATGATGCTCATACACAACGACTGTACTAAAAGAGTATCATAAAGTTGGTGGGGGTCGTTACCATGGGGATAACACGCCCACCTCCTTCCTAAAACTCTGAACCCAAAACACATTTTTTTTAAATATCATGGTGTTTTAATTCCATCTGAAATAGTGGGTTCACTGGCTTTTTAACACAATCAAATTCATAAACTAATATGAGCTATAATCAGTAATATGTTAGTTAAAAACAGACAATAGGGGTGATATACTCGACACCAAAATGTACAACGTACATGTACATTATGTTATTTAAATGACAACAAGTAATTAACCACAAACAATGTAACAATTGGGCCAATTTAAAGAGTTGCAAGTAGAAATCCTACACGTTGTCCGTAAAATTTAAAAAATACCTTTTTATGTATTTTGTTCATTCTGGTAGTTTGTATATTGCTAATGAAATCCATTGTTGACCACGTCACTGCAGCCTTGGAAGCATGTTTAACAGCGCTGCAGGTCATCATGCAGGGATCGATGGCTCTGTGAATTGGCTGTTTGGTTGCACATGTTGCAGTGTTTGTTTTAGCCTGAGTACTACTACATCTATCATTGACCTCCAAGAAACTTGGACAGCCGCCCCACTCTTGTTTTTGTGTTGCAAGTGTTGTTGCTATAGGAGAACCGAAATGTTGAATGATTATTGCTCACTTCCTAGTTTTAACCCTCAAGGCAGAAAAACCTTAAAGTTCACTTAGTTACCAGCAAAGCACAACAATAATAATACAATCTGATGTGCTGCTAAATGGACAGCAGAGCAGCTAACTCCCATCCTTTCAGAAAAGAAGTCTCAGAGGGACTATTTATTTAAAAGGTCACGGTCTTGCTGTGGTTTGATTTAGACAGATCGCTAATGAGAACAAGGGTTTTGTGTGAGAAATGTAAAAAAATGTTGTTTTAGTTTCTGTTGAAGTTCATTGGGCTGTAAGAACTAGGGCGGATGAAAAGAAGAAATGCACTACCCTCCTGTCCTAACTTCACCTTTACACAGTGGTGGGTGTGTGTGTGTGTGAGATGTTATGAAAGTGGGAGCTGTAGAGTAGAAAGCCCGTAGCAGAACTTGGTATTTCAATTACAGAAGTGAGAAAACGACCCTAAGGATATATCTGATGGCATTAAGTCGTAGCTCGGGAATATAACATTTGTAAAGAATCAATGTATGGTGTGGAGTTGTTTGTTTGTGTGAAATGGTCATTTTATACATCAGTGTTTAAAACTAATGATATTTTATTGTAAGGTATATTGTATAGTATTCTTAGGGACTAAACCAAACACCTTTTTCCCTACAAAAGTTGAGGTTGTTGCGACATGACTGTTCCTGGCATCCTTAGCAACTAACAAGTTTAACAAGCGTAAAAAGAAAGACAAGGAACCCAAGTGCATTGCAACACCTCCATTAAAACCATGTCCGTTCAAGTGTTACTGTTCTCCTCACCCTCTTTGTATCTCAAACAGAGTGAGGAGGGATAAAGGGTAAGATGGGAATATTAATATTTTCAACACTTCACAATCACAACACTCATGCCTGGATGTGCAGCAAGAATGCATGCCTGATGCGTTTCCAAATCCTAGAATGGGAAAACTCAACAAGATGAACCCGTTTTCTCATAAGAAATCAAACAGCAGCGGGTTAAGATTGAGTCTTGAATATAAGTGGAAAAGCCCCCTAGTGAGGGTTACCTGTGGGAGAATGTATAGTGGTACAGAAGCTAGTAGATCTGAGCTTACCCACAGGGAGCAGGAGCAGGATGAGGGGTTGGGTCTGTTGCTCTCTGAGGCCTCTGTGTGTGCTTGGGATTTGGGATTTCTAGAATGCCTTTGATCTCCTTCCAACACGCATTGTACACATGTGCATAGATAGAAGCACACACATACTGTACACACACACACACACACACACACACACACACACACACACACACACACACACACCACACACACACACACACAACACACACACACCACACACAACACACACAGAGAGGCCGTGGCTGGATGCAGGCCAGTAGAGACATAGACACTTACTGACTTGATGTGTCTTTAGTCTTTGATCAGGGGAGTCCATGCTGTGACTCCATGGAACACCCCCAGGTGTATAACCCATAACCCAGCCCTGCTCATGCAGTGTTTGGCAGAGTAGCAGTGGGATGCCAGAATCTGTGTGCTGCAAATAACACACAGGGGAGTTGATGTTAGTGGACACGGTGGTGGGTTGTATTTGTTTATGTTGAGGAAAGACAGTTCTTCTCCCATTCTCCTGTATGTGCCTTCACACATTCTCCCTTTTATTTCTGTTTTCCTGTTTTGTGATTTTTTTCTCGAGTGTGCGTCGGTGTGTGTATGTGTGTGGTTTGATTGAGATAGAGAAAACCAGACCTTGGGGGCTTGAAAGCATTCTGCTCAGGAAAACAGAAGCAGACAGTCTGGTGGATAGATGCAGAGAGGAGGATTCAGCTGTTTTTATTAAACAAATGTGTGTGTGTGAATAAGAGGGAGGTTAGACTAAGTGCCTTCAAATGTAGGCAGCCTTTCGCAATCCTTGGTGGGTGTATTTGTGAATGTTTATGAATGCATTAAAGTGTGTGGGTTGGTTTGCATTTTGAATGAATTGAATGTATAGATGTATTCTCTGACAGCCGTCTTCCCATTCGTGTTGGTGTGTTTATGTGGCTTGTGTAAGTTGTGTGTGTGTGTGTGTTGTGTGTGTGTGTGTGTGTGTGTGCGCCTACTTCAGGGATGATACGTTACATTGTTTGTCCATTCCCTCAATCCACCATATCAAACCTTTTTCAACAAAATCATTCTATGGCCATATCTTCATGACAATGAGCGTATTTTGATTTGCTTTAAATATTCCTAATTAACAGCAATGGCACATTATTTCCGACAAAAAAGCCAATTCCCAACTGTCCACACTCCACAGAAAAGCATGTTAATGACTTTATTCCTACGACTCTTTCACTCTATGTCTCACTCCCTCATTCAACACTGATGAACATGTTCAGTGATGCTGACCATTGACTGCGGGTTTCCATTCCGATTTACAGTACAAGACTGTGAATGGAGCACTGGATCATTTACACCGCATTGCCATCTTCACTTCATGGCAATGCTTCAACGCCATTCAACAACAGAACGCATCACATCTTATCCATCCCCGGGGAAGTGCAAACGGACGGGCGGGTGGCCTGTGGGATTCACACAGCTGGGTTAAGGTGCCCCGGCTTATCACAAAGTCAAATGAGCTCTGTGAGCTCTGACCTGCGTTCGGTGGTACAAACACACTGTTGTGAATCTCTCTGTGTTCATATTTGACCATTTACTGTATATGCATTTGTGTGATTGTTGTTCTCATCTGTTTCTTTCCGTGTGTGTGTGTGGTGTGTGTGTGTGTGTGTGTGTGGTGTGTGTGTGTGTGTGTGGGTGTGTGTGTGGGTGTGTGTGTGTGTGTGTGTGTTGGGGTGTGTGTGTGTGTGTGTGTGAGATGTGTGCACGCGCGTTGAAGCATCAAGACACGTCTCATTGACGCTGACTTCCCCCTTTACAAGTCCATTGGCCAAACTTTCCCTCAGTGTCCTCTTCCTTTAGCCTTCTGTTCAGCCTGGATCTCTCCTTCCATTCTGGGAAATTCAATGGAAACCATTTTATTTTTTATTTCTGAGCAGTTATCCAGTGGAAGTGGTGGGGTGATGGTTCCCTTCAACACAGGATTAAGATTGTACATCTTTGGAGGATGCAGATAAATTGCAGTGTGGAAATGCCCGGC
Source organism: Gadus chalcogrammus (assembly GCF_026213295.1). NCBI lineage: Eukaryota > Metazoa > Chordata > Actinopteri > Gadiformes > Gadidae > Gadus > Gadus chalcogrammus. Next base: position 16,623,192 of record NC_079416.1, read on the forward strand.
CATTGTTGCTAACCCCTGACTTTAAAGATTGAGAAATGAGAAATGAATATGAACTTGGGTTTTTGAATTGGATTGGGTTGGCCTGTCCTTGCTTAGTGGCACCCCAGTGATGAGTTTTTGTTGAGCTCAAGGGTTTCAGTGATGCAACAAAACTGTTTTTCCTGACCAAATATGCAATCCTTGTAGAGTATATCCTTGTTTTCGTTTTTTGCATTCCTCTTCACAACCCAGCTAATTGCTTTCATCTGCTCCGGAAAGAGGCCTCAATGGAATGTAAGGAAGAACAGGACATAAACAATCCGTGAATTCTAGGAAAAGGTATCTCCGGGACTTTCAGTGTGATCCAATAAGGCTCTCTTCCATTACCTGCCGCTGCATTTGAACTCACAGCTGGTCGCCGTGACATCACGGTTGGCTAGCCAACACATGAGGTGGGGTTGGTCTTTGGCATTCTTTCATGGGCCGTTTGCAATATCACCGCTACGGATTCCCGCATCAGTTGGACTTCCTTTCCTCGTTGATGTTTGATTAAGCGTTGCACAAGATGGAAACTTTGAGGAGACGTTTAGGAAGCAGCCGCCAGGAAGAGGAGTATGTTGTTCCGAACCGGATGCCACCACACGTGTTTCTGATCATCTGTTCCTCTGACCCGTGAATTACCTCACTCGTACAGGAGGGATAGTGACCCAACCCGGGGCTGACATCGCCACCTTGGTGGTGTTTCAGCAGTTGTTTTCCAGTGAAAAAAATAAAACTTGGCTCCCCCAACCCAAAAAAACGATGTTTGATGAAAGAAGATGAAAGCATTTAAAGGGACCACAGACTGGCAGCTGCGTCAGCGGCAGCCATGCCTATAATAAGATTCCTTGATTTTGTCAAACTATCTTACTGAAAATGTAATAGGCAACTTTATTTAAGCATTCCCCAGCAAATTGGATTAATCCATATACAATCTGTGTCCGAGGGAAATGAAGATTAGATAGTCTTTATGAATACAATTTTGACACGTATAAATGCTTGTCTTGAAAACCCTCTATTTTAATGCACAATTGTCAACTAACTAACTACTAACTTATAATTGCACGTTTTTAACCGGAACTGCAAACTTATACAATTTGTTATCTCAATGAAGTCAATATAATACATTTTCACTTTCCTACAGATCTTTATCATGGAATGGCAAAAATATTAGAAGTCTGAAAAATCAGGCTGCATTTTTCTCCTGATAATTGAAATCCCAGACATTTCATACGAGACCCCCCTCTTTGACCATGTGTGTTTCATGGAACATCTAGCCTCTATATATTTAGTAACCGTCTGACATACAGGGATCAGATTATTTCAGGTAAATATCGGAGAGACTTCTAGCCATCTTATTGCAGAATTCTTTTTTTTTTTTGCTCTAGTCCAACTGGAAGCAGGAGGGTTAGCAACGGATATGTTTAAATACCTATAATGCGACAGTCCATTCGGTAAATGGGAGTACTCGCCTCCTAATCTTTGCATCTAGAATTACATGTAGTATGACGCGTGTTATGATTAAGATTGTGTTAGACATGATTTGTAGTTTTTGGCTTTGGTTCTCTTTAACCTGGCCAAAACTGAAATAATTTGTTATCTAAAAGATAGTCAGATATACGGGCCCATATAATTTATTTTTGAGACATGATAACTCATGAGCACGTTGAGGAGCACGTTTAGCACCAGAGAGGTGTCCAATATCCCCTGAAGAACAAAGATAAAAACATCTGCAGGAGCTGAGGAAATATCTCAGCCTTGCCCTCTTGCTCCCTTTTCTCCATCACTATCAATCACACCATCAGACACATGCCCACACATACAAATCTGCACCACATCAGACCTTTCCTCTGATTAAAACGTTCAAGTAATGGATAAATGAAAGCAGGAGAGAGGGGGCAGGAGGCAGTCAGGGACGAACAAGGGGATAAAATGGCAAAAAGAGGGGATAGGAAGGAGAAGGATTATGAAGGTTATGAATAGCTTTTGTCCACATGTCATGCCCACATCACATCATATTACATCTCAGTTTATCCGGGCATCTTTCTATCTTGACTCATCATTTGAATCCCCCAGCTCCTGGCTCACTGCCTTACCTTCATAGTCACCTGCCTTACCTGGATTCATCACCTGCCACTTACCCCGGAGCTCCACTGAAAAGGCTTTGTCAGGCCGCCATCTGCCTCACGTCAATTTGCCTCAATACGTGTGACAAACCTTTTGTCCATTTTAAAGAATCTCTATGAGGATTGTTCATTTATGAGTGAAAATGGCGAGTTCACCCTGCCGTGTTCACAGAGAATTGCAACTCTGCAATTCTCTTTTCACTCGGATAGAGCCTATTTCATTGATAATTACGGCAGCCGAATGACAAAGTAGACGGAACACCCACTAAACGCGACCCTGATGGCTCCAGTGAAGCTAAGGGGTTAGGTGGACCATCAAGTCGGCTCAGTGACCTCCTGTCAGCTCAATTCAAACTCATTATCGAGTCAGCAAAGCACCTGCTTAAAACGAGGTAATATTCACCTTGTCTTTCATTTAGTCCACCCTACCTGAATAGATGCACCTCTGGCTTTAATATACTTTAAACTGAGCAACTATTTACAACATCATGTTCAGGGTTCACAGTCAACCTTTAGTGTATGGAGGTTGGTTCAAGTTTAATTTGAAGGGAAAGGGAAGACATTTTTAGGTGGGCATATTTCATCGAAGCAAACTCAATGAAAAAACTCCCAGAGCAGTATCGACCCAACCTTTTCTGTCGTAAATCCCCTGAAACTCATGGCAAATATTAGTTTTACTGTCGTCGCCAGCTCCAAAGTTAGCAAAGTTGACCTTGCTGTAATCATTGATCCATCCGTTTTGTGTGATTTATGACTCTACACTGCAGCGCTTCAGATGTAGATGTTCATTGATTTCAGCACACATCATGAACCAATAACTCATCAATGGAACATCTCATTGCGTACAACACGTCACTGTCATAATTGACATTTAATCTATTTGCCAACAAACCTTTGACTTGACTTTTGTTTAAGGATGTTAACTGCAAGGACACGCACACAAGCGCATTTTTGAATGCTACTACCATAACCTGTACATACAAATTGGGTTGTGCTGTCCATTTAGTAGTATGCATCCATCACCCGGAAAAGGCGAACATTTAATGTACATTCAAGCTTCTGGCGTTTTCTCACATCCAGGTGTGTCTCATAAAGAAAGGTTGGGAGAGCATACAATTCATATTGCATTCATTTTGTTTTGTGAATGGAGGAAACTGAATAATCTGAATAATCCACACTTGCACGTATGTGCAAAAGGCCCTGCAGGCAAAACATCAGTATGTCACTCCCTAAATTTAGGGTGACTAACAGACAGACTGCTAGCTTTAGTGTCTCATACATTTTCATGGTTGGCCTCAATACATTTATTGCAATGTGGTAATCTTCAAGATTTCCTTTTCATTACATTTGGCGACATATTTTCCCAGTGATGCTAACAGTCTCGCCACCGACACCCAATTCATAACGTTCATAATACTGCAACTGCAGGGTCTTTCAGCAGTGGACCATGTTGCTCACTCACTATGGCGAAGTCACGCCCCTTCCGGTAGAGCCCATGGGACCTATGAGATCGAAAAATATGAATGGTTTTCAATGGAGAGAAAGTAATTATCTTCTGGTCCCAGTCTTTATATGCCCCTGATTACACATATGTTGTTTGTGGATTTAAATGATAATTTTTCATGTCAAGAGTTTGACCGTTTATTGTGCAATTGTTAAGTTAAAGGCTGTAGAGAAAACACTGAGAGACTACATGTCTCGTATGTGACGTCACGCTCCCTGCGACTGGCATGGACAAGACCGACAATCTCCCCATCGGCATAACTGAAACTCTCCACATGCCCCGATTTATAATGGTTTTCACCTCTTTCGATGCTTTTATCCTCCCCTTGGAAAAAAAGCGGTGAAGTGGAGCAGAGAGATCGCCATGTCTGTACCGGAGTTCCAAGTGCGGGTGGTGACGACGTATATCATTCGCGTCGAGAGCAGCGAAGAGCTGTAGTTCACAAAGCGGCCTCACACAAAACCTAACTTTATCAAACTTCTTCACGACTGGGACCAGAAGATAATTACTTTCTCTCCATTGAAAGCATGGATTGAAACCCATTCATACTTTCGATCTCATAGGTCCCACTGGCTCTACCGGAAGGGGTGTGACTTCGTGTTGCCTCATTCGGCGATAGATTGTGCCTTAACAGACATTTTTTGAAACGAAAACTTTCGAGATAGCCACTTGAACAAATAACGTCCAACGGTCGTGACTCGTGAGGTTCATGGTGGACATGACGGGTAGAGTCACTATTGCCCTAGCATAATTTCCTTGCAGTCACGTAAAATTTCATTTTCCCCCTTATTTTTACCTTCAAGGACACCTCTTCTCATGCCTTCATTCAGACCTGAGGGCTGTCATGCTACGGCTGTCTAATAGTAAAAGCAGGAGGAAAGAGTCCCAGCTTTAGTTCGATTTGGAGTATGAAAACCCTCGCTCAGATCGGGTTCGCGCGGCAATGCACGATTGACACCTTCAGAGGCAATAAATTCCGGGCCGTATCTGATTCCACTGTGGTGCGCTATCCGGGAGCCGATAACTCTTACATCATTTAAAAGCTGCCCGTATTGATTTTGAAGTGTTCCGCATGGGGATTTGCTGAGCCAGTGTATCTGGAGTTAACTCTATCAGTCTCTTAAAAAAGAGAGGGATTGGATTTATGTTATCTACAATCCAGAGTTCAGCAGAGTGCAGGGGAAGGGGTTAGTGTGGGTGTGGGTGTGAGTGTGTGTATGTGTGTGTGTGTGTGTGTGTTGGGGGGGGGGGGGGGGTTGTGTGTTGGGGAAATTGAATGATTTAATCCTGTGCAAAATTATATTTGGCAGTGGGTATATTTGATGGTATTCTTCAATAATCATCTTTCTCAACAATTGCCTGTGTAAAAAACACAGTGAGGGACCATAACAAGTGATGCTCATATGAGTCATATCCTAGTGGAGTGGTTAACACGGCCAAAGATTTCTGCCGACGGAACGAAAGTTCTTTAGTGCTGTACCGGTCAAATTGGCTGCGGTTTTGGACCAAGGGTTCGGCCCTTGGTCCAAAAGAGGTTTATCTATCACTTGACTTCTTAATCCCATCTACTCAAATCAAAGTGAATGGGGAAGGGGCATGGAGGAAAGCAGGGGAGGAATAGAATGAGGCTATGAGAAAGAGCCAGAGAGATTGAGATTGAAAAATATATTTCACGGTTTAAAATGGGCAGAGGGAGAGATGGCTGACAGCAACCGGTGATGGATGCCCTGCCTTGCTACAGAGTTTAAGGGTGGAGTACGTAGGAGATCAATGGACAGATCTGCAGGATTCTGAAGCAAAAAGCCCAGAAAATTCCCACTTCAAATAGTTGAAATTTGAATGAGCAAATAATGATTGCAATGAGTAGTGTCTCATTTCTTTCAATCCACACGGCTTGCCTTGTGGCTCAGAATATACGATTGCAATCGGCTATGATTCAAACAGACATTTATCGGGATCTATGGTTTCAGTTATTTGACCACACACCCACACCCACACACGCACGCACGCGCACGCACGCGCGCGCGCGCAGAGGATATAATATCACCCATTATAACTTAAGAAATAACTTCCTTTTTCATCAACCACCACTTCTTATTGTTGTTGATCATGGACTTGAAAGGTTTTAAGGACAGAGGAATGCCGACGTCTAATCACATTGATGGCTAGGATAAGCTCACAGTGGTTTATTGTCACAGGTGTTCAGAGAAACGTCTGGCCAACAGTATTCCAGTAAAATATCAGCTAAATATTTGTCTGAAATGTGTTATCGGCTCCAAAATCAGGAATGCTATCTCAAAGTAACCCTACTCAGGCGGGCTGCATTTTGAACAGCTTTTTTTTGCCTTTTTGAACGAGAAGGGGTTCTGCATGCCTATTTATGATGCATGCTTCGACCCTGTTGAAGCTTAATGTTTATAATCAGTTACACATCATTTATACACTGTGTACACTTGGTTTGAATTAAACTTCATAGGAGAAGTTAGGTTCTGCTGAAGTAAAACAGAGAAACGGTGCACACTTCAATGTTTACTGTATGCACATGGTGGTGACTCACCTCCATGACTCACCTCCATCCATCAGCCCTCCCCCTGCTCTATGTTGGGTCCGATACTGTTCTGTTTATTTCTCAGGATCTCAGGGTCAGCTTTTCTCCAACACCTCTAATACTTCAACATTGCCATGAATATGTGCCTCATAATATGTGCTAGCCGATTGATTTGTATTCCTATGGTCCACATTGCTGCAAGTCAACATATTCACTCTTTTGCCATTCTTTTTCGCTTGGATTATCATCCAAGTTTGTAGTAGTCTCAGAGGTATTCCCCAGACACTGATCATTTATTCGAGGTATCTGCCCTATCTTAATATTTACTGCTTCCTGACCCCTGACCAACATGAGGATGTCTCAGATAAAGTTATATTCTCTGTTATTTTACCACTCCCTCCATCTTTCCTGTTCCTTGATTGACCAGCTGTAACAAAAGAGCAACACTCCCTTTCTACAACGCCCTACTTAGTTCTACCATTCCTTACCTTTATTCTATCTTTTGTGGGATTTATTATTATTTTCGTCATTCTTCATGCTTGCTTCTCTACTTTTTTCCTTTGTCATATTTATCATATCCTAATTATCTTCAATATTGTTATCTTCAAATATGATATACTGTATCTAGTTAAATGTATTCTCGCTCTTCTTCTGTTCTTTGAGGACTTCTCCTCTGTCTGACAAACAGCTCGAGCAATTGGTAGTTTAAAGCAAACAAAGATAGATAAATGCTACCTTTCAAAGACGTGTGTGTGTGTGTGTGTGTGTGTGTGTGTGTGTGGTGTGTGTGTGTGTGTGTGTGTGTGTGTGTGTGTGTGTGTGTGTGTGTGTGTGTGTGTGTGTGTGTGTGTGTGTGTGTGTGTGTGTTGGAATTTGAACAAAAAAAACTGAAGGGAAATACTTTCAAGGTGTTTGTCCAAAACTACTGATATTGAAAAAATGCAGTGACACAGAGTGGAATGAGGGAAATGGCATGACACACATTCTGCAGAAAGTGGAATGTAAATCAATTATCATTGTGGGAAGATTATTATGGTCTGCGGCGTCAATCATTATACCCTGTACCTGTAGTTAGTATCTCTGTGGTTTACACATGATGCCTCCTCATAGTATTTTTAATCACAATTACTCCAACAATGTAAATATCACTTGACGTCATTTTCCCAGTGTTTTATGAACTGAGCAGTGTGTTAAAAGAGGGATGCATTAGAATACCTTTATTTGAACTAGAACAATGTACTCTGACAGGAAAACTATTTGAATTCCATGTAGAGCATTTATCTTATCATATATCTTTTACGTTTTCTGTTTTCAGTTTAAAGTCTAGATCCCACATTCCCTGCATGCTTTCATGTAATGAGACTAACATTTTGGTCCAAGTGAAACATATCATTTTCTTTGAAAGAGAAAAGAAAGCATTTGAATAAAAAATGTTGACTGTCGAGAAATAAACACTGTAAGTATTGCCATAAGCATACCTACAGAACAACCTTTTCTGCTACATCTGCTTACTTTTTTTCAATCAATGTTGGCTTTTAACTTCTAGAGTATGAAGTTGCCTTCCTATATCTGCTTTTTAACGTGTGTACATTTTCTTTCTAACTCGCCAGAGTCGCCACGGATCAATGAATTCCGTGGGCGGGCATGTCTTCTACCCAAACATCAGCTGGATATTACTTTCTTTGTTTGTTTGGGTCCTTTAATCAGACACACCATCTACCGATGAATTAGGCATGCCTTTGTTTATGTTCTTCCCGTCCCCCGACCTAGAGATCGGTTAAGGGTTGTAAATTAAGCGTTTTACTGGGGAGGCCGCAGGCGATATAGCAGCTAATGGCGCATGCTTTCTTCACCTAGCCTGACCTCAGTGTTATCCGAGTGTTCTTTATCAGCGCATGAAATAAGGCCTGAGGAACTTGCCAATTAGTAGTAATCGCATCCCATTTTTTTTAAGCCAATTAGCCTTTATTCAGGTTATCCGGTTGTCCGCCTTCATTAACAAATGATTTATGTGCGTTGCCATTAGTTGTGTCTTTGCTCAATGTCCACCGAGGGCTTGTCGATGGGTGCTGTCAGATTTGTGGCTAGACTTGTTACCGTCACGTCTAATCCCCTTCCACATTCTCCTCAACACACGTCTCTCATGGCTGAGAAGTTCCATTAATATGCTTTCATAGCTTCGTGTATGGGCCATATTTTTGTGGATTGAACGGATTATGTTAAATGTTGAATGGTACATGATAATAAGAGGGATGTCTACTAGTAGGCATTCATCATGTGTCTGATGATCTTCTTGCTCGTGATGTTTCAAGGTCATGGATTTTCCCCTCACGGTTTCCAATTATGCAATTCCCGCTAAACTCAGAGCTGAGATCAATAACGGATAACCCACGACAAAGGTCAGGGCTTTGAGTCACTTGGGCTGCTGTTCCCCAGTGCTGTGCACAAAGCTCTGCTCGGCCCGGGCAGCAGGCAGCATGCTCCATCGTAGTCAGCCCCCCTGACTGGCATGCCTGCTAATTGCGGTAACGAAGGTCATCCTAAGGGAGCAGCAGGAGTCGCCCTCTGCTTCCCCAACACTTCCTGTCCGCAGGCAGGGGGCTGCAGAAAGACACGCCGGGATGCAGAGGAACGCCATATGCTGCTCAGCCACCAGCCTCACACCTTCCCTAGCTCACTGATGAGGATCAAACACAGCGCACCAGAGCCCTGCTCTGGGTTAACCATCTGTCAATTCTTCAGTGCTATGATTACTAGGCTACCTGTAATGCACCACTGGCACAGTTCTACTATCAACTGCTTCAGGCTAGGTAGGCTACGTGGAGGCCAACCTTTCAGAGGCACATGACAGGTAGCTTTGTCTTTGTAGACAAACTACAAACTTCTCGTGTTGTTACCGGTTCTCGCTTTGAAAGAAAAGGGGCTATTCGGAACACATTGGATATCTTTGGAAAGCAATGAATTGTATTTCCCTTACATGGACAGGAACTTGTTTATTGAAACTCTGCAAGGCAAGAGAAGCAAAATATATCCCAGCGAACTCCCCTCTGGATGCACAATTATGAATTTGGAATTAAACAACCTGTTTGAATCTCGGTAAGACAGGCAAACGCCAAGTTTCAGATACAAGTGCATCCCTTTAATTCTCCACCATAGATGGTAATGTATGCTTTCATTCAACTATCCCCCATAAGTTTAAAGCTTTGATAGGGTATCTTTTTTTATTGTGAATATGCCAACTGCTGTGAATAACTTGGCATTGCACTTCAATTCAATTTCAAGAAGGCTCTGGTTGGAACACAATGCTGGGATCTCTGAGGTCTTAATACCACAGTCTTCGTAGTACAATTCAACCTATGACACAACTTCCTTTTTTGTTTATTTAAGGTCTCGAAAATCTGATAAAGGGGTTGTATGAAGTTTAAATCCCGGTTGGGCTTAAGGGATATCGCCCCCAAATGTAATAAACAATTACCTTATAAGTGTATGGCTACATAACCATTCTTCATTGAAATCTACAAACAATTGGACAAAAACAGCACCAAAGAAACAATTTCCTCAAGGCAAGGTTGGATCGCACACAAGGGGTCTGTCCTGTATGTTCTGTCTGTCTGTCTGTCTGTCTGTCTGTCTGTCTGTCTGTCTGTCTGTCTGCCTGCCTGCCTGCCTGCCTGCCTGCCTGCTGCCTGCCTGCCTGCTGCCTGCCTGCCTGCCTGCCTGCCTGCCTGCCGCTCTCTCTCTGCTCTGTCTCTCTCTCTCTGCTCTCTCTCTCTCTTCTCTCTCTGCCTCTGTCTCTCTCTCTCTGCCTCTCTCTCTCTGTCTCTTCTCTCTGTTCTCTCTCTCTGCCTCTCTGCCTCTCTCTCTCTCTTCTCTCTCTCTCTCTCTTTCCTTCTCTGTCTCTGTCTCTGTCTCTGTCTCTCTCTGTCTCTGTCTCTGTCTCTGTCTCTCTCTTCTCTCTTCTCTTCTCTCTCTCTCTCTCTTCTCTTCTCTCTCTCTCCTCTCTCTCTCTCTCTCTCTCTCTCTTTGTCTCTCTCTCTCTGCCTTTCTCTCTCTATTATTATATATATTTCAGACCACTCTTGCTAAACTTTATTGTATTTACTGCCCCCTTCAAATAAGCCATAGAGATAAACAAACGGTTTCAAAACCTGTTTAAGAATTGATTACATTCTCTCATTGTATATTATCGTTTTATTGCCTTTTGTGTCTTACAAATCTAATTTCGGACATAAAATTCAAGAAAACAGCACAAGATGGCAACATTTTGAAACAACGTCATGAAATGCCCCTGCCCTCCCTGCTCCCACTCTCCCTGCGTTTGTCTGGCACTGAGGTGTGCTGCATTTCACGCAGCTGTGATCTATAGGCGAGATAAATTCCCCAAAGCCCTGATTGGTCACAAATGAGCCTGGAGTGGTCTGAAATCTAAATTGGATCACACTGAGGCAGCACAGTCAACTTGAAGCAGATATACTCACTCCAAATTTCACTCGCTAATGAAACAGAAGCACTCAAACAAAAAGTACTAATTTCAAATAAATTCCACTCAAAATAATAATCATTTACCCCCTCCCAGATAGTAGGCGGGAGAATTAAAGAAACAAATAAGTGTTCTGTCCAGTCTTAACAGTGCTGTGTGATGCGAACAAGCGTAGCTCGGCTGGCTGGATGGCGTGAATAGGAGGGGTTTGGGAGAGTCAAAAGTGCAATTCTTTGATACATTATTGATCAATGTTGATCAGCATTGACTACACATATGTCCAGGTTATTTCACATTTACATTTAGGGCATTATGGTACTATCTAGTAAAAATGTTACACATTGCGACTTGAACCTACATCATCATTAACAATCTTTAATTTATTATTTATTCAAATTTATTGTCATCGCAAAGTGCAATTCAAAAGAAATCAGTTGGCATCAAAGCACTCTAATCGACCAGTGCCAGTAACACGTGCCTAATGGAGCTAAGCGCTAGGCGCGATCTAAAGGTTAGACAGGATGTAGACTGGCACCTTGGCATCTCCATCAAGATGTCTGTTCAGCCCAACAGGCTCTCGTGACAGCAGGTTTCTGGGGACCTCCACTGTCATCTCTGGATGGGTCCGGGGCTGGTATTTCACTTTTAAGGGCATCGCTAGGCACCCTATCAGGCTGCTTGACAGCTACGCATTGCAATACTTCCCGCAGTTCTATGATCTCTCGTCTATGTCATTCCTTCGCTCCATTCCACTCTCTCCTGCTGGTTTTTCCCGGCTCTGTTTCAAAAGTCAGACACATAGAGATTACAATAGAGAGTTATCGGGCAATTAATTGTGTATGAAGTTGTTGATGTTACCTTTTCTGCAGAAAATATGTTCTCTTTTCTGTAAGTATTGGAGAAAAACTAAGTTTGGATTGATTGCTTCATGTTATTCAAACAATTCCCCTGCTGTGCAGTGGAACCTCAGTCCAGATGGAGGCTGCTCGACTGGGGGTAGAAGCAGCACAAACCTCAGCTCCCATATCCGATCGGTCACAGAAGCTCTGTGTGTGTGTGTGTGTGTGTGTGTGTGTGTGTGTGTGTGTGTGTGTGTGTGTGTGTGTGTGTGTGTGTGGGTGTGTGTGTGTGTGTGTGTGTGGGTGTGTGTGTGTGTGTGTGTAAGCCAGATTTCAGATGAGTGCTAGTTTATTTTTTTCTTGGCCCATATGTTACACATATTTGGTAATTCAGTGTAGTAGTGAATAGATCAAATATGCAGATCTAAAGTATGGATTGTATGTTTGAAAGTTTTGCTTGCTGCATTTCATGCGACATCAACCAGTATAGGTGTGTAGGCTAGTCACACTGATAAACCCGGCAAGAAGAGGTAAACAAAGTTGTGTATAGTGCTTGGCTCAGCGCTTCGAGGCACCATTGCTTCAGTAAGGTCCATGCTATTTACTTCGGCTTCCTCTAAATACATGCAGATACTTTGAATTTAAACAAGAGCTTTGCAGGTTTTCCCTTGATAAAGAAAATCCACAGAAAAATACAGTTTGAGTAAAATACGATTTTTTTAGGTGGAACACTGGCGTTATAGGTTACTAGAATGGAATCGTGATTGTGCTGACTGCCGATGACCTTGTTCACGTGTCATATTTCATTGGTAAGTTGTAATAAAAACAAAAAAAGTCAGACAAATTTCACTCACTCACTCACTCACTAGCTGTGCCTGACAGATTGTCTTTCTCTGTAAGGATGTCTTCATGTCCTTGATCTTGTTGAGGTGTCTCAGGGGAGATTACCCTCTGAAGTTTGTGCAGAGATCTGACAAGGGAAGGAAGAATGACGCGTCGTATGCGACTTTGAGAGGTCACCTTCAGCGCTTTTATAAGGGCAACTAGATGGACTTTTCTGGTTTCAAGTCCCAATGACTTGTGACTTTTTGCCTCAATCTCACTCTGACAATAATCACACTTAACCTTTCCAAACATTTACTATCCCAACGGTTTATACCTCAACTTCACTACACTTTAGAAGTGTATGCATACTTAACAGTACCTCGATAGGGAAAGGTAAAAGGTTTAGATGTGACTGACAGACTTCTTGGAAACTGTAGCAAACATTTCTATGGTCTATGCCGGTGTAAGGCAGAGCTGTAAGACTGTCACAATGAGTGTGTCTGATCTAAATCAGCTTCTCTTTATTGAAGCATCCACTCAAAGCTGACCTTGATGGGATTGGGATGGGATATTACTTTAGCAAGTGATCCCATGAATATCTTTTGATATTTTTCCGTGTGAAGCTTTTCATTTCCTAGTTTTATGTTTTATTTTGTTCTCCATTCTATTATCTTGTAAAAAAAAAAAAGTGGTTCGGGTACTGGTGAGCTGTAAATGTGATATAATTCGTGAACTGATTCTTAACTAATGCAAGTGCACTCGCATGCCGATACCAATAAGAAGGGGCGTTTGCTTTTGAAGACACAAAGAGACACTTATAGACATAATACTCTATGCTCTGAAAAAGCATTGAAAATGATTACTGATGCCGTTAAGACTCTTGCCATTGTAACCCAAGGCTTCGTGAAACACAAAACAAACGGCTTCACAATTTACCAAATAAATTGAAAAGTTAGCAGAATGTTTTCCCATGTTTTAGTCCCTTGGTAGTTTCTCATGTTCATGGCTGTCATTTAAATGCCTGGCAGCTAACCTATGTTCTGTTATTCTTTACACATATTTAATCTTTCATGAGTCGCCTTGTATGTAAGCTATTTTGACAGAGTTGTTTCTGCAATAATGGATACAGAGGGTGGTCCATTTATTGCGCTAAGACCTATTTAGCTTTACCTAACAGGACACAGATGATACACAGGATGAGCTCAGCAATGAGTCCTGTTAAGATGTCCAAGTTCGAAGAAATCGACCCACTATATTGACAGTTTTGATTTTTTTTCTTCAAGCAGAATCTTGCCTTTTTGGCAATGATTATAAGTAATCTGCTCCCTAGCTTAATATTTGGGTTATCTTTAATTGGTTGAGGATTTTTGCTTAAACTGTCTTCTGTAAGGCTCTCCTGTAGACTTTTTTTCTGCACAGTTGAAGGGAAATTGAAATATTGAGTGTTAGTTTAAGCCGCACTGGAATTCTTTCCTTCCGATTTGTGGGATATAACTTTCAGTATTTTCAATATTAATGAGGCGGGATATTTTACGTTCTTTTCCAGCTTTGGTTGTTATTAAATGACAACCTTTTTTCGTATTATCCTTCCTCAATACGGATTTTCTTTTGCTGGCCGGTTGATGGATTTCTGCGTGAGGCCGGGGTGCACCGGCTAAGAAGTGCACATTGCCAAGCATAGACAGTAATGTGGGCACCGCGTTGTACGGACCTGGGCAGCATGGTCCGCCTCTCAGCTTGTATTTTATCCTTCTTACATTGGGGATAAGGAAACAAATCCATCCTTTCCCCATCATTATAAGTCTAAAGAAATCCATTGCAAACACAGTAGCTTTTTATAAAACTCTTGTTACGCTGTTCATTTCATGTTTTACTGCTTGTTAGTACGTCAGATTTTACCGTGGCACAGCAGATTATCCCTGGGGCCCTTGCCCAGGTCAATTGGTCTAGCGAAGCTTACGCTTCAAACCGTTTTATGGCTTTGCACTTTCCTGTTTGTATTTGTATGCCTGTTGTCTCCTCCTTTTCAGTCCTCCTCTTCTCCTCCCTTGTTAGTGGCTCCCTCAGGGTACTCAACTTTATTCATCCATCCAACTACTTTAATGTTTGAAGATGAAGCAACGAGCTGATGTCCACAAATTGGCCAATTTGCCATGGATAAATAAATGTTACAAATAAAAAACATTGTTCAATCTAGAAATGGGTCTGTAGCTCTGCAATACTTGTGCCCATTATTATTCCCCACAATCCCCAAATTCCATTACAAATAAATAAACCAATCAACACAATTTAACCCATGAAATTCCAAGTTTGTTGGAGCTGATTCAGTGGAGAGTAGAACAGTAGCTCTGTTTCAACAAGACACGCAAGCCATTAGAGACATTAGAGATATTTCAGTGCAGCCGATGTAATCAAACTGTGACAGCCAAACCCCTGGGTCAGTGGCCCAGGGTAATTAACTGTTCCCCTGTGCATCTATGGATCCTGGCTGTGGAGGAATCTCTTATTGTGATCAGGCTATTAAGGGCTCCGCAGCACTGCAGGATATAGGAGATCGAGTGAGGCCGCATTGTAGATTCCAGTGTGTGTGTGTGTGTGTGTGTGTGTGTGTGTGTGTGTGTGTGTGTGTGTGTGTGTGTGGTGTGTGTGTGTGTGTGTGTGTGTGTGTGTGTGTGTGTGTGTGTGGGTGTGGTGTGTGTGTGTGTGTGTGTGTGTGTGTTTTCCCCACCGTACCCCCTGCCAAGATGGCCAAGTTGGCCAAGTTCAACCATGATTAATCTAGAATCCTGGTTAATTTGTACTTATTTGTGCCAGTTAACTTCAAGCCTTAGCCATCTTCTTCCAAATGTTTATTTTAATCATTCTCCCAACACTTCCCAATGAAAATGTTCTCCAGTGAGATGTTAGTCTTCCTCTGCCTCAGGTTGTTCATTCTTCAATCCGCTGACTGAATCCTTTCCATTGATCAGTGTACTGTCCCAGACTGACACTACCACAGGCTGTGAATGAATGCATCACGGGGCCATTAGCTAGGATTTAATAATGGGCTGTACTCGCTTGCCACCCATATCAATGAAATATTTATATTAATTTGTCTTCAATGAGCATATCAAATCAACCCTGTACGTTAACATCTGTTCTTCTGAAATGCACTATAAGTGTATTTGGTATTTTGGTACAAGGTAGGCTTCATATTTAAGTACAAATTGTTAAGAAATATCTTCCAATTGTAAGGTATTGCTTCACCTCTGAGACTTTAATCTATTGGCTTTGCATAGCTGATTAACAATTTGTCAAACTGCCTTCCTTTTATTGTGCTTTTCCGGAGCATGTTTATAATTGGATTGAAAAGGGAATTGGCTGGATGTAAATCAAGACTTAATCAAGTCAAAATCGAGAATCATTAAAAAGCCCTTTCAGGTTGGAATTACACTTATTTATGTTCCTCAAGGTAACCGGATAGAAGGAAAGATTTTTATAAGGTCAGACCAGCTGAATAGTGGCCTGTTCACTCTGGCATCACTTTCATCGACTGAATTTCTCGAGTTGGGGGACAATTCCATTTAGCCTACCATCATAAAAATATTTAATCTGTTATCATAACAGGGCAATTGAGGAAAAAACGTGACATACGAGATCTAGGATGTGTTTTATAAAATAGCGTAGGATCACTCAATTGTATTTTTCCATACCGTAGCTTCTTCTGTGCACGTGGTCGAGGCGAAGACAATACAAGCAGGGATGAAAGTAATACTACAGTTGTATTCATGAATAAAATACACAGTATTCCTCTCGCTTATTAACGACAAAACCCTGCCAATTTGATGTGCAATTAGCATAGTAGCCGGTATGTGATAAAAAAATATATTGTGTCCCTTCAGAACATTTTTACCTAAAAAAGTGAATCGGATGCTAGTCAACATTTATATTTAACAAATTATCATATGGGGTTGTAAAAATTGAAATGGAAAAATGGGTGTTATAATAATTATTGGGAATCTAACCCAGAACCTCTTCACTGCGAATCAAGTGCATACTTGGGACACTGATTTCCACAATGAATCAGTTTCCCTTTGTTTTCATAATCATCATTAGCAGAAACACTGTGCATTCTCTTTCAACTGATTTTCATAACCATTAGCATTAATTATTCTAACTTCATATTCTTGTGAGAAATAAGCCATTAAAGTCAAAATACAGCAGTTAAAATCAGTGGGTTGCTTTGTTCTACTCAGTTAGTTCTATAATTACTAATTTGATCACTTCAAACTTGAGTAACATCTTTCTGGCCATACAGTTGGTTTGCAAAATAGGTAAACATCGCCGCCATAGAAATAAAATGTAAATGAATGAGTCACAAGTTGAACACAATAGTCTTACTGTGGGTAACTGTTGTGGAGTGCATTGTTGCTACTCAATTGAGAGTGTGTCGAATGCTGCCAGTCTCTTTTGTGCGTGTTTTCTGAGACATATTTGTCTTCTCTATGACATAGTGTGTGGTATCTCTCCCTGTGCGCCACCACTGCTCTCTCAACAGCCCTGCTTGGTTTCCATCAATGCAGATCCAGGGCTCATGGGGAGATGCCTCCTTGTTGGCAGCCTGTGGAGGCGATTGTCCTTGGGTGTAGTGGTTGGGCTCATGCTAGCAGCTTGCCTCATCCCGCTTGACAGGCTCTCTCGAAGATAACAGTGTGTCTCAGCTCTGGCAGGATGGCAGTGGGGGTTTGCTTTAAAATAGACCTGTAATCATGGGACCTAGACAGTGAGAAAAGGACTCTGAGACTTTCTAATAACGTGCCAGCAGATCCAGAATTCAACCTGTAGGGAAGGATATTTTATTGCTGTTTGGTTACTGATCTGGTCATATAGCTCCCTAAGCGATGGTAGTGCTTTTTAAGAGTACAACATGGTTACACCTTCAGTGTTGTAATGGTGGGTCATTCTGTGTTGATGTTATGCTTAAGACCCAAAGGCCATGGACCATATGCCTGGCTTGGATCCGCAAACACTGACATCACAAAGCTTTGGGAGGCCTCTCCTAGTAAAGCTACACACAGCGAGTTCTTGCTTCAGTTGTTTAACGATATGGCTTGCAGATGTCTAGTCTAAACACCAAAATCCATTTTTATTTTTGTTCAACTGGTTATTACATGAAAACACTGAACCAATATTTGCACAATATATTTGACCTCACCTGTAGTGTATGATTGGTTCTTGGGGTTTTACACTGACTGGCGGATGAACCCGGCCTGTTCTCCCAAGTAGGAACCTTGGCTCACTACATTGTGGAACCAAGTCACTTTTCAGTGTGTGCAAAACTGAACCATGCTGACTTTCTAGAGGACTCTTCGTGGTGAGTTCCAAGCGAAGGTCATCTTCAGCTAAAAGGCTTACATTTTTTTGGCACCCAAATGGAGGTACCAATATTGGACTAACTGGAAGATAAAGCAGGAATGAATGTCGATATAACGTTACCGGTGGATGGGTCGTAAGCATTTGTGTGTTGTCCCTAGTCAGGTGCAGCTGCCACTCGCTCAACAGGTGCCTTTTATGGGATGCAAATTAGATTACCATGGTTACGGTAACAGATGATTTCTCAAGGGATCCATAGCCCACCTGCTGGATATGGGAACTTTGAAATGCTTCTGAAGATGGAAAGACTGTGTTATTTATGCAAATTTTAACTAATAAACAACCTTTTTGCTATTGTTGTGTTCTCTTGTGTATAATATTTAGTTCATGCCTATCAGATGTTGGTCATTGTGTAATTCTTTTAAGTTGGGCCTTCCTGGGCGGTCTTCATAATTCTGTTTTGATTGTGCTGAACGCTGGCCGAATCTAGCTGTGTGCATTGCACTGCCAAAACACTTATTTTGGCACGAGTTGCACTGGATCACATTTCGTTAGCAAAGCACTCTGTTAAACATGAAACACAAATGCTCCATTTTCAAAGTATAAAGTGCACACACTTCGCACATGATCATTAAATTCATGTAAACAGCATTGCAAGGAACCACAACTGTGATAAAAATGTTTGGCTGGTATGTGGATTCCCTTCAGGCAAAAGCTCATGCCCTTGGCAATGAGCACATTGAGGCCCCTGATTCAAAGGACATTAAAGCAAGGCACAATGACAGCGAGTGGCTGTGAACCATACTTTAATCTTCCTCTGGCAGCCATCTTCAGGCAACGCTTTGGTAGATTCTCTATAGTAGCCACCCATTTTACCTTTTGTCTTTTCTTGATTCATAATAAGTCATGTGTTCTTTTTAGATAAGGGTGTTGAATCCCAGCCAAAAAGGTTTGGACACCAATGCCCACAGTGTAACTTTGAGTGTACCTGGTTATAACTGGACGTGTGCTTTCTGGTGATAAATTCATTCATATTTATTTTGGTATCCTTGCCTTTTTTCATTAAAGAAAAACATATTCAGAGATGAATTAAGAAATCAGCAGGGATCATAGATGATGGACCCCTTCAGTATTCGGTGACTTTTAGTAATTGCTTCGTAAGCCAGGAGCGACTTGCCCTAAGTGTGAGGCAGGGTCTGAATATGAAATTGGCTCTTTGATTAAGACCTCAGTATAGCAGGTGGGTTGACTGTGCAGCAGTACTGCAGCCTGAGACAACAGATATGTTTTTCAGAGGTTTACCGATGCATAATAGGGTCTACCTCTCAACATTATGTCTGTAAGTATATAAAACATATCGAATTCAACGTTATCTTTTGTGAAAAGTGATTCATTATTCATATCCACTTCCTGCAAATAACCCTTTGCATTTATATTTTAAGCAGCGGTGGCGGTATTGCGGTCGCTTTACTGCACCGTTGTAACGAAAAGAGAGCTGAGCCGCAAGGCAAAGCTCTCGATCTACCGGTCGATCTTCGTTCCTATCCTCACCTATGGTCATGAGGGCTGGGTGATGACCGAAAGGACGAGATTGCGGGTACAAGCGGCCGAGATGAGTTTTCTCAGAAGGGTGGCTGGCGTCTCCCGTAGGGATAGGGTGAGAAGCTCAGCCATCCGTGAGGAACTCGGATTAGAGCCGCTGCTCCTTTACTTAGAAAGGAGTCAGCTGAGGTGGTTCGGGCATCTGGTAAGGATGCCCACTGGGCGCCTTCCTTGGGAGGTGATTCAGGCACGTCCAGTGGGGAGGAGACCTCGGGGAAGACCCAGGACTAGGTGGAGAGATTATATCTCAACACTGGCCTGGGAACGCCTCGGGATCCCCCCGTCAGAGCTGGTCAATGTGGCCCGGGAAAGGGAAGTCTGGGGCCCCCTGCTTGAGCTGCTCCCCCCGCGACCCGACCCCGGATAAGCGGACGAAAATGAGATGAGATGAGATTTATATTTTCTCTATATCTGAAATATATTTGGAAAAAAGTTCAAAGATTACAAGATCATCCAATATATAGGGAGACTAGCACCTTTAATAGAGTTTGCATATTAAATAATGAACAAGAAAGGAATGCTTTGCTCCATTATGTTTTACTTTACAGTACAGCTCCCTTTCAACTACTGTGCTCTGCTAGGGATTTTTTTTCTCATCTGCAGTCAGGTCACACTCGTGACAGATCTCCAGACACATGAAGCAGGGCAGGATTACAGAGAGTCTGGCCAGTAGATGATGGCATAACACCACACATGAAAAAGACTGTCTTTCTCTCTATCATTTGTCTATTGCACGCACTCTCACTGTCTCTGTCTCTCGCTTTCTCTGTCCAGCAATCTCTCTCATTCTCTCTCCTGTTCTCCATCCCCCTCTCTCGCTCTCTGGTTATATCCATATTTGGACCTCCTTCACTGTACATCCTCCCTACCCCCTTTTTCCCTCGGATCCCCAAGTTAATCATGTTAGGGCTGCAAGCGACACTGTGCTCTATACAGTACTGTTTGCAGTTCACATGGTATTGAATGACCTTTATTTTTACGGTTTTACCCTTTCACATAGTGGCGGATTATAACCCCCCACCCCTGAAAGGACATTGCCAACTTGTGACCCAAGATGTATCAATTTAACATGGTGGTGGTCTGTGCGGTTTGGGATTGAATCAACGTAATGAAGAACAAAATGGTATGAAACGGTGGCATACCTACCCACAGCCTGTCTGTCTTCATCATGCTGTCTCTCCTTCTACTGTACTCCCCCCCCCCCCCCCCAGAGTCAGGCCACCCTCACACAATAAGCTACAGCTGTCCAAATTGACCTAGCAGACCTGTGCAAACATCCCTTCTGACGCAAAACCCATCCCCACTTTTATTATGAAAATCCACTCTGAATGGAGAATAAAGGGTGCGGCTTCTGAAACATATTTCAGGAAAGCACTGGTGAACAGCAATGCATGGAACCATTATGATGACAACAATGACCAAGATGTTAGCATTTTAATTTGAAAAGTACCAACACTCCAGTGATCAGTACCAGATATAGAGTAAGGCAGCAC
>NC_079416.1:16644078-16659078 GCF_026213295.1 Gadus chalcogrammus
GCCATGGTCTTTTTGTTTTGTGCGTCTTTTGAAGGCGACATGGTCTCCTATATCGTGTGTGTTTGTGTTCCTCCAGGCCCAAGAAACTGACGCTGAAGAGTCACAAGCAGTACTGGTGCACGTTCAAGGACATCACCGTCTCCTGCTACAAGACCAAGGAAGAGGCGCACGGCACCCCGGCTCTCCAGATGAACCTCAGAGGTGTGGGAGAGAGACACACACACACCACACACACACACACACACACACACCCACACACACACACACACCACACACCACACACACACACACACACACACACACACACACACACACACACACACACACACACACACACACACACACACACGTGAAGCCCTTTGAGACTGTAACTGTGAACAAGGTCTACAGGAATAAAATTGATTTGACGCTCGACCACACCTTCATGCATGCATCTATTCACACACCAACGCACGGCCCACACACTTAAAAGGGCTCACCCATACTCAGACCTGCGTTCACAGTCACGGATACAAGAATGCACGTTATCCTTTCCGATGTGTTGAGTGTGTGTATGTAAGAATTTGAGTGACCTATGACCCCCCCCCACACACACACACACACACACCCTCTGAACTGTGGCTTCTGTGTGTGCAGGCTGTGAGGTAACTCCAGATGTCAACATCTCCGGTCAGAAATTCAACATCAAGCTGCTAATCCCCGTGGCGGACGGCATGAATGAGATCTGGCTACGGTGTGACATGGTAAAAAAACATAAGAAACCTGGCCACACAAATTCAACACTGTTGGAGGGATTTCATGAAATAACCATGTTTAGGATTCCCCCCTGCCCCTTTAAGATTACATGTTGACCACACACACACACACACACACACACACACACACACACCACACACCACACACACACACACACACACACACACACACACACACACACACACACACACACACACACACACACACACACCCCCTACCTGTAGGATCACCATCGTTTTGTTAACTTAATGACTGAAAAAAGGTATTTCTCCCTCCTGTATCATTATTTCTCCATATTGTCCTGACTCCTTGTACTCCCGCCCCCAGGAGAAGCAGTACGCCCACTGGATGGCGGCGTGTCGCCTGGCCTCCAAGGGGAAGACGATGGCGGACAGCTCCTACAACCTGGAGGTGCAGAACATCCTGTCCTTCCTGAAGATGCAGCACATGAACCCCGACCCCCAGTACATCGCCGAGCCATCACCACCGACATCAACCCCGAGTGCCTGGTGTCGCCCCGCTACCTGAAGAAGTACAAGAACAAGCAGGTAACGCTGGGACCAGACACAGGGGTGTCACTGGACCCACCGGAGCGCATGAGCCTTGGTTATGAGGGGGACTGGGAGGGGAAATGGCGCTCGATTAGATGACACTTTATTCATGTCTTAAAGGAAGTCCAGGGACCACAGCAGCAAAATAACACGCGTGTCAAATGATGACATGCAATCAAAATAAAAATGTAATATCCTAATATAGTGCAATATTGGCCATATATACTGTAAATTGCACTGTATAAAATATAAGGTATACTTACAACCAGGAGGATAAAGAAAAATGTTTTTACGCATGAAATAATAGCGATAATGGAAATAATGGCAATGGCTTCTCCCTCTGTTTGGAGATGGGCATCATGTCATATCCTAGGATAGAGGGTTTGCAGTATGGGATCCTGCTCTGAAGGCTGGACTGGGTGAAGATCACTGCAAGTGTGGCGAGACTTGTCCCTCAGGGAGTGTTACCGGGACTATCCATACAGGAGATGGGTGTGTTTTGGGGGAAGGGCTTGTTGATGTGTTCCCTGAAGGGGAGGCGGAGCAAGGCGGAGGAGTTACTGATGTTTCCCAGATGGGTGCCTCCTGGCATCGGTGCCGTGTTGTGTTGGAATGCAGCCTCTCGCACCCTCCTCCAGCCTCCACCCCAAACTCCAGCCCACACCCTCCCTCACCCAGCCTTGAGTTCCCAAACTCCCATGTCTGCCCATTATTGTCTCTCCGTCTTTATCCCTCCCTCTCTGACACTATGATTACCTCGCTCTTTCTTTTGCTTTCTCTCTCCTCTGTCTTTTTCTCTCTCCCCTCTCTATTTCAGTCTCTCTGTCTCGTCTGTCTGTCTGTCTGTCTGTCTGTCTGTCTGTCTGTCTGTCTGTCTGTCTGTCTGTCTGTCTGTCTGTCTGTCTGTCTGTGTCTGTCTGTCTGTCTCCCCTCTCGCTCTCTTTCTCTCTCGCCCCTCTGTCTCTCTCTCTCTCTCTCTCTCTCTCTCTCTCTCTCTCTCTCTCTCTCTCTCTCTCTCGCCCCTCTGTCTCTCTCTCTCTCGCCCCTCTGTCTCTCTCTCTCTCGCCCCTCTGTCTCTCTCTCTCTCGCCCCTCTGTCTCTCTCTCTCTCGCCCCTCTGTCTCTCTTCTCTCTCGCCCCTCTGTCTCTGAGGAAGGACGCCTAGGACCGCCGACGGTTCCACCTTATATCCTGCCTTTATTACAGTAGGACACTCTGTTGTCTGGCTCAAGTCTCTTTCACACTCTTTTCTCCTCGCTATAATTCAGATGGAAGGTCACATTCTGTATAAAATAAAAATACACTTCAATGGATTAAAAACTACATGGATGTATTTAGAATTACAGAGTGAACTGTCCCTGATATCTGTGTCAGTTACCAATCTGATCCTTTCCAATTCTAATGTCTCATTCAATACCTTGTTACCATATACTCACTACCGTATTACCATTTATGATTATAATATGCTAGAAGTAATTCTTGGCTCTTCTACACCATAGGAAAACTGTGTCTGGAAAAAGAAGTGTAGTGTGTGCTGTGCCGTGTGTGTGTGTGTGTGTGTGTGTGTGTGTGTGTCTGTGTGTGGTAGTGTGTGTGTGTGTGTGTGTGTGGCTGGTGGCGTGATCAAACGTATACATCTAATATTATACCTGTAACGGTAGAGAGTGGGGGGCACTGGTTTGCATTAAGCCTCTGCACGAAGGACTGCATGTGGTCCCGCGGGAAAAGGGGGTTTGAAGATGGGGGTGGGTGTGTGTGTGATGACAAATCCGTGGAAGTCTGGTTCTCCTCTAACCAATCACCCCCAGCATGAAGTGGTTGTTCTAGCCAGAGAGAGGCCGTCTGGGTTCTGATGACCGCATCCTCAAGCAGGACTGTCTCCGATCGACGCGGCCCGATATAAATCCCCCAGCCGCGGGTGTGTCATCATGGATTTAATAATGTATTTAAAAGAGTTTACTCAATAAAAAAAGTTTAAAAAACGTGCACCAAAGAAATTCAGAGCATGGCACAGTGCGTCAGCGTTTTGCATGGTCGCCTCGTGTGTAAAGATACATACAGAATAATTGTAGTCCCGACGGTGGCGAACGTACTACGGGGGCCTGGTGTTGTCTCTGCTCTGGCACCACTCAATCCAAACACCCCTTCTGGCAGGGGGAGGTATGCTCAGGGCCGTGTGTGTGGGCTAGGCAGGTCAGAAACGAGGCCGTCCACTGCGACACAAACCTGAGCGGAAATATGTCCCCCGTCTTAGTCAGCTGATGGAAGCAGACGTGCATCATCCCAACCCCCATCCCTACGCCAGATTGCACACTACACGTACACCACTCCGCCCCTACTAGGGAGCTTCTTCATGATGCTTTCCCTCTGAGACTACAGCACAGTTCGAAGAAGAAAACACACTTTTTTAATATTTGTGGTTATTTTCCTTTTTCAACCATATTAATATATGGAGCATACAGGGTTGTTCTTGTGTTTTTTTTTTGTTTTTAAATAAACCAAAACGGTGGCTCTATGACATACTTAAGTATCGTGAAGAGTTGCTTCATTCTGCACAATCTCCTACCGTTCTCGTCCTGCGCTGGTACTTGTTCGCCATCTAGTGGTCATAGAAGGGAGTAACAACTCGAGAGTCACATAAGCCGCTAGATATACGTACATTGCTCAGATACACATCATTTCCGCATGATCTATTTACCAATTAAATAATTGTCCCTGTTCCCAAAATGTATTTAAATCTGATTTTATTATAATGGAGGCCAGGGCACCTGACCTTACTCTTAGGTGTTTGAGATGAAAGGCAGACACTGTACTCCTACTATAACATGCTTCACCCTCTCCTCTCTTGCCTCAAATATTGCACCACTCCCTCTCCCAGCGCTCCCAGCCCTCCCAGCAGCCTCACCTCTATTGGTTTTGTGTTTACATTTTGCAGCATGCTTTGCTTTTTTATTTATCTTTTTTAAGATATGCCAGCCTTCAGTGCCCTTCTTACCTCCTTGTTTTTTTCCCCCTTGTCCCTTTTCTGTCCTCATGTTTGCCTCTCCCTGTGTATGCATCTTCTCTCTCTATTTCCACATCTCTGCCTCACCTCACCAGCCAGGCTTTATCAGGGACTTGGTAATGTGCGCTATTTCCGCTGTGTTGTTAGCCAGTGTGTCCTAGTTTGTCTTGTTTGGGGAGAAGTAGCTCTCTAACATTAACCTGTGTGTGTACGCCTGTTAATAGTAGTGTTTCACTAGCGTGTTGTTCCATCCTTAATGAGGATACACACACGCACAAGCATGCGCCAGCATATTAACCCTAGTTTTCTTCCTTAGGTTGACCTGTAGTCTTGTGTTGTGTAACTCTGTTTGTCTAAAGTAGATGTTTGTTATTATGATGGACATCACTGTGGTTATTGTCAGACCCAGGGTCTCTCCCATGCCTTTCTTCACATGAACTTATTTAAAGTTAAGCTTTTTGTTTGGTGTGTTTGCAGAGAGTAACTTTCTCTCTGTGTGTGTGTGTGTGTGTGTGTGTGTGTGTGTGTGTGTGTGTTGTGTGTGTGTTGTGTGTGTGTGTGTGTGTGTGTGTGTGTGTGTGTGTGTGTGTTGTGTGTGTGGTGTGTGTGTGTGTGGTGTGTGTGTGTTGTGTGTGTGTGTGTGTGTGTCAGATCTCGGCCAGGATCCTGGAGGCCCACCAGAACGTTGCCCAGATGAGTCTGATCGAAGCCCAAGATGCGCTTCATCCAGGCCTGGCAGTCGCTGCCCGAGGTTTGGCATCACACACTTCCTCGCCAAGTACGTCTGCTCAAATCCCCCAAGCAACCACTCCCCTCTGCTTAGATAATGACAGGGGGTGGTAATGGTTCTGATTTCAAACCTTTAACTCTCCTTTATTTCTCAGCCAAAGGCATTAAATACAGTTTATTAGGATTGTTTTTTAGTATCGTTTCGGTTTGATTTCTTCTTAACATGTCCCTGTTGGAGTCGTATTAGTTAGCTTTAAAAGACTTTACTACAGCCTGAAGGTCCTAAGATTTACCATCTATATTAATATTTTGTACTTTTTGGGTTTTATGTATTGGGAAGAATTGTTTTTTTTAAGTTTGTATTTTGTCTTTATTAATTTTCTATTATTTCTCCGCCTGTAGGTTCCGGCGAAGAGGAGGAGCTTATCGGCATCACGTACAACCGTCTGATCCGCATGAGACGCCAGCACCCGGCGATGCCATCAAGACGCTTTTGGCGCGTCAAGCAACATGAGCAGTGAACGTCATACTGTGGAGACTCAAGATGGTCAACGAGCCACTTTTTTTTCACATTCCCATTGTGTCCACAAGTCTCACTTTTTTCTCTTAAACATGCATATTTTCAAACCCATGCTTCTCATTTTCAACGGCAACAGGTGAGAGGTCATCTCTGCCACCGATGAAACCGATTGTCATTGGTTGACAACGGATTTCAAAGTTCAAAGTCAGCTTTATTGCAATTACAAAATATGTGCAACACAATAAATGAATCAAAATTTCGTTTGTCTCTGACCCACAGAGCAATAAGTACCAAAGGATACAATTTGGTAAATTAAGTAATATACTAATAATATATATATAATATATATAATAATCTAAATATTCTAAAGAAATTCTAAAGGCAAAACTATACGGTAAAACAAAAAGGTGTACAATAAAGTCAAAAAAAGTAAAGGGTTCTTGGGGGCAAATGGCAGGGGGTTTCAGAGTGTGTATTAAATGCATATCGAACAAATCGAGGGGCAGGATAGCGACCGTGGCTACGGTGTCGAGAAGACTCCCAAAAGGAAGGTTCGGGATTCGATACCCAATGCCTAGTGAACATGGCCTGCTCCTTACAGACCTAATGACACAATTTCAATATCTCATAGATAACAACCACACGTTTTGTTGGTGAACATCCAAAGCCCTTAAAGATGACATCATACCACCAGGTCTGAGTGTGATTAGCCGGATGTATGACGGATAGTTGAGCAACATTTGCTACAGTCCACTGGGTAGGCTGGTAGACTGATCTATCCAGCGTTCATCTAGGTGGACACGCCCACTTGAGATGTCAGAATGGCAGATTTTCAAAACATCTTGTAAAGGCTGATCAGACTCTCACCGTGCTCCCTCTCCTCCTCTACCACCACCAGGTGACGGTGGAGGTTTGCGGACGAGCCCAGCCTGGCCTTCATCTGTGCCGAGGTGGACTGCAAGGTGGTGCACGAGTTCATCGGGGGATACATCTTCCTGTCCACGCGCGCCAAGGACCAGAACGAGTCCCTGGACGAGGAGATGTTCTACAAGCTCACCAGCGGCTGGGTCTGAGGGGTCAGGGGTCAAGGTGCTAGCGGTCGGGGGGGGTGGGGGGGGGGGGAAGGCTGGGGTGTTAAGAAATATCTATTCTATTGTATTCTTATTTCCTGGCGTGTGTGATTTTTGTTTATTATGACGCTTGCAGAGTCTGACAAAAAGCTTTGCCACTTTTTTTGGTTCATTTCCGATCCCTAACATCCTGTTTGCTAAAACACTAAAGATGTCCGCCTAACACAGTCCGGAGGACCTCTGTCACCACCAACCCAACCATCACAACCTCCACTTTGCTAGGACCTGCCTTAACAACCTCTGGACGATACAACGTTTGTTGTTTTTAACCCCTCCACCGTATTCACCTGCCGTTTTCCTGTGCCTCCTATTGGTGGAATGGTTGCCCTGACAACCAGTAGAATCCAGTCCCATGGCCGGAATCATTTTCGATGCCAAAGACTTCCTTACCCCTCTTTCTAATTCCTATATTTTCTCTCTCTCTCACTCTATCCACTCTGTCCCAGCTTCTCTTTGGTCTTTTCAACTGGACCAAAGAGGAGCAGATGTCCACCTTCTATAGCAACACACACACACACACACACACACACACACACACACACACACACACACACACACACACACACACACAGCTCTGACCCTCGCTCTATGAAGGATGATTTTTCCCGTTATTATCTCGAGAATCATATGAAGGCGCATGTAAGCACTTCTATCATTTAGACCAGAACCCCCGAATGAATAAGCTGTAGTCGGTATTTGAAGTTAGTTTTTTTTTAGACTGTGTCCTTGTGCTTTGGTCTCGACCGAACGTGTCCGTGTTAGTATCGAAGCGGTGGATTTTCTCTGGGTCGAGTCGTTGCTCTGCAGCTCGTCTCAACGCAAAAGAAGATTACTTGAAGAGTTTAAACCGAGCCCTCCCCCTCCTAATTTCAGTCTCAACCGACGTGACGATAGTTAGACCGTTATTAAAAACACAAAAGGTCTGTGACACTAGCGGTGCAACCTCGCATATCCATATGCCACTGTTTTTGTGGTTTCTTGTTTAATTAGTCAACAGTCAGTTTTCACGTGTCGAGCAATCAAAATAACAGCATTTATTTCCTTGTTGAAAGAGTTTTTTATGCTTTTTTTTTTTTCTTTTTTTTGGGAATGCAAAATCTGAAATGGTGGCCATAGGAATCAGTGGTGTGAAATATAGGGAGGGATATTTAGAACCTGTGCTCGATCCTTTCGCCATTTTGGAGATGTCCGTTACCAATAGCATGTGGTGCATTGCCTTGTTCAAGCACTGTGATGTCTGTGCTCCTCAGGCATGTAAACTAGCCCACCGTCTGTATAACATTGCGCCGCCTCACCTTTTAATGCCATTGTTTGGTCCTTACACCGTATAGTATTATTAGTATTATTATTGTTATTATTATTATTTTATCTTATCATGCACCAGCAAAAAGGTCACCCAAGTTTTTTTGAAGAAGGAATATATACAAGTATTTTTTTGTTTCATTCTCGCTCATCCTCAGTGTGAAAGAACAGTAAAATGAAGTGTTAGTTTTTTGTAACTAATGTAAAAACAGGTTTTATAGAATTGTACAGATGTTTCATTTGTTGCTGCTTCTTTTTTTCTTTCTCTGGGTTTTTCGGAAGTGTACTCTTGCAGGAAGAAAAAAAAGATGGGGGGGGGGGGGTAGTTTGTGGCCATTGTGTAGTACCTCTGTGCCTGCAAATGTTGTTGTCTTGTTTTTGAGTTTCAGATAAAGAAATATATAAATCTATATGAAAATGACAGGTCTCAAACTCAGGTTTCTAGGATTTTACGAAGATTGTTCCTCCTCAATACATTCGTTGATCGTTTTATTTTGAAATGTCGATATTTCTCACACCTTTTTAATTGTGCTCAGTGTCGTCGTCTCTACTTACAAACATAATTTGTCATTCTGTTTCGTACTTAAACGTCTGTGGCAGTCAGTTGCCCCTTCGCTCTCACTATATGAACTATCAATGTTTAGACGCATTCGCTTTTCAAATATTCTTCGCTAAATTTATAAACGTATCACGTTAAGTTTCAGGGTTTCGTCACGGTTGATAAGCACGCCATTGGTTTCTACCCCTGGAGTTTGAGACGAAGCGGTTGATACAAACAGAAGAGAAACACGAGCCTAGCCTATGGTGTTTATGCTCTCTCTGGTCGTGTATTCGTTGGCCTTCCTGTGTTCACCGCAGCCAGTGCATGGCCTGTTGTGCTGACTGTAAAAATGCATTTATTTTAAAAATAAAAATAATTTTTATTTAACTTCTCATGGTCTGTTTTTGTTACTTCTGGTTATTTATTGTTATCATAGATAGACAAAGACATGTGTTTTCTTTATGTTAACGCATCTCATTGAGTTGTGATGTAGCTTCATATCCACCAGAGGCCATACTTCCCCACAGTCCATTCTTCGCTGTTACGCAGAAATGTTTCATAGCGCTGGCCAGAGCGGACAACTGAAATTCCTTGGGTGGCACGGGTCGCACACCAAAACCAAAAGCCCTAACTGAATTTGAGGAGCTCTATGATGTTGTAGGCTCTAATCCTAAAAACTATGTCAATTAAGAGCTAAGAATCACGTGCTGATAAAGTTCATTATTTTTACAGTTAATGCTACTAATTATCTGTCGTCCACAACAATCTTGTTTAAATTTGGGGCAGGGGGCAGCTATGGTATCATGGTGGCCATGGCCGCGACAGTGGTGCCAAGGACCTCCAAAAGTGTTGAAAACTACAATTTATATAAACAGTACATAGCCTATTTGTGGACACTGCTGCATGGATTTATTACTAAAAGTGAACACAAACATCACTTTTGCTGGCCCCTCTTGGAAAACCACTGACCTAAATCAATGCTTACTTCCTCCAAGACGTCTGGAACAAGCTCAGTCTCCAGAGTGTGTAGGCTACATTAAATATGACGTGTCTGGTGGACTTGGCTGTACAGTGTGATACAGCCCACATGTTGGTTAATCCCATAAACCATATAAAGGGTGTCATAAATCTGGTTCCATGTAGGTTTTGTCGTTATAGACTTTTGTCTCTCTAGGGTGTTTAGTTGTTGGGTTTAATCCCCCATATTCACATTCAATACCTGTAAGGCCTCCTTGAGCAAGATGACCCACCCTACCTGCTCATTAATGGCAACTCAAGTAAAATCACTAAATCACTTTGGGTTTAAAGCATTTGCCTGATTGACAAACAAGTACACAGCAGGACATTTCCTAAATTGGAATGTATTTGCCATCAGGTTAGGGTCAATGCAAGGATGGAATACAAGACAAGTCAACAACAGGTCAGTTACTGCCTGGTGGAACGCTTGACAATGGTGCAGAAACTGAGCCTGCACATTTATTTTCCAGTTTTGGATTTTGTTCTCATTGTGTATGATGTAACTTCCTCAGTACTCTCCTCGTCTGCCACGCTACTTAGCCTTCACACCAGGCGTTTCAGAACCCATCATGTGGGGCCTCAGCAACAGCCAGTCTCCCCATCCCTATCTGTGTTCATTTAGAAGGGGCTTAGATAACGTGTGTTGCTTACGATGAACAAATAGTCAAACTATGCCAGAAATCACCCAGATCTTTACAGATGTGTTTGATCCAACTCAATTTCACAGCCAAACGACAGAGTGTGTCATTTTGTTTCTGTGTCCACCCAACAACAACAGTATGAGAGAAGGAATTTGTGTTTGTGTGTGTGTGTCTGTATGTTTTATTGTGTCTCCCCACTACGATCAAGAGTTCACTGCATTGTTGTTTAAGCACCTTTAACGACGCTTAGCCAGTGTCTGCTTCTTGGAGGCCAATGATGACATCACCGCAGCTGCGGGGTAGATCTGCCCAGACACGAGAGGTGGGGTATCGATCTAAAGTGACCTTTACCGACTAAGTGTTGTGATTACAAGCCTTTACAAAGCCGTTTTTGAACATCTACATCTTCTGACATCACAAGTGGGCATGTCACCTAGATGTATGATGGATAGATGAGCAACGGTTTTCTACAGTCAACCTGTATAGGCTGGTCTGATCTATCAAGCATTGTCTAGGTGGACAAGTCCACTTGTGATGTCAAGAGGGGGCCGATTTTTTTAAAACGGCCTTGTTTTAACATGGTGGCATTATCTGTCCCCTTAAGGGACCGTCATTGGATGAGAGGCAACGTGGGGTTGACTTTGAGGAATGTGAGATCTTGATGACCGCAACCCTGAAATGACTGCATGCATTACCATCTTCATGGCAGGATCAATCAAATTTTGGATGGAAGGATAATAAACTTGAGAAGGTTAAACTTTGGGGAAGCTAAGTGAGAAAGTACCACTGAGTGAAGTGTAATAATGCTTACACAGCATCTGTTGGCGTTAACAACAGCTGTGGCTTCCAAGAAGTTTGACCCCCGCACTAAGTTCCCATCAAGAGGAATTTGAGCTCCTTTCGCTGCCTCCCAAAGTAATTTTGCTCAAGACAGTTGATGAAAGTACATGAAATATGGAGAAATATAAATCATTTCAAAAAGAAAGAAAATATTTGATTGGCATTGACATGTTTTTGTCAAACGAGCCTTTAGTAAAACAATCAAAGTAGAACACTTGTGGACACATAATTTGTGATTATTTGGATGATTTGTAAATATTGGGTGGCCAAGTTTTATAGCAACAAAAGGCTGCCAAAACTTTAGAGGCGCAGTGTATTGTGTATTTCCTAATGCATTGCGTGTTTGAATTTCTCCTGGTCAATCTCCAATAAGCCAAGTACTTCTTGGCAGGCTGTTCAGCGCAGGATTTATTTTGAAGTATACTGAAAAAAATACATGGAGGGTTTTGGAAAACTGACAATAGGGGCGAGTGTGTAAATAAAAAACAATTGTAACAATTGAACTTCTTTGGCCAAGGAGTTATTTACTTTTTCTCAAACTCGGGGTGGGAACAACGGCAACCAATCATGATAGACATAAAAAACTGTTGTGCGTTTGGTTACCTCGAAATAGTAACAGGACGATATTGGAACATAAAACAACATGAAAGCACAATCTTTCACAACACTGGAAAGGGAGGACACTATATGCTGATGTCATCTTTTTTTAATTTATGAGCTTTGAGACAGTGTGTACTCGTAAGGTTTGATACTTGTGCTTACACGAAGCACATGTGTTTGCAATATCCAAGCAGACTTTCCTTCTCTCTCATGTTGTTTTTTGGGATAGTGAGACTTTCCAATATGGCTGAAACGTATACTGTTGAAATGTGTACTATAATGTATAATGTTATCATTCCCTTACGGATATTCTGGTTTTGTTTTCAAGCATGGGTTGTGATGAAAATGCTTTTGAAATAAAATGTCCTAAAGGAAATGTCTCTTCCTAGTCCTAGCAGATGACTTCAAACCTCTGATGTGTTCAGATAAATTAGCCCAGCTTAGTTTGCCTTTAGTGTGGTTGTTGAACAGGTGAAGGCCTTGTTGAACAAACCTCGCACACTGTGTTGGTCTTTGCCCAAGGGTCAAGAGATGAATTCCGAATGAACAGGAGGGGAGGTTAGAATATGGCTCAGGAAGTCTCTGGGTCCATCCCACACTAGGTATGGGCCTACTTGGCCCTATCAGAGGACTCAAATTGAGATGTGACCATGATGACCATTTTCTTAATCGCTATGCCTGTTAGCATAGTAATTACGAATCCATCAAAGAAACAAAGAAGTAGAATTGTGTGAAGCACACACATGCTCTGCTGCACAGCGCACTCATACTGAACAGGGTGCCCTATCTCGACCCCTCTTCCATCAGCCTTTGTCCTTGAGAAAATAAACACAATCTACGCCCTCTTTTTGTGTAAGTATGAGAGCGAAAGAGAAAGAGAGAGAGAGAGAGAGAGAGTTATATTAGTAGCTACTATTTTTCTCGCTTGTATTCTTCAATTGTTCTAAGCCTCACTTGTAAGTGGCTCATTTGGATAACAAAGTGCCCTCCCAGTGACACACGATAGGCCTAGACACGCTCTGTACACTGAGCGTGGATTAGTATGCATCACTTCCGCACACTTTTGAGTCCTTGTTATTGAAGGCCGGGGATCCACTTGTCCCCTGGCTCCTCTCAGCCTCCCACATCATTACACCTAATGGGATAATTCAACCCTACTCGCCCACGGAATCCTGTTCCTCTTAAAAAAAAATCCAAGTCGACCCGGCCAGTTCCGGCCAGCAATTCACAGAGGGCGTCAACAAACTGGATTGACAAGGACGAAGGCTTTTGTTTATGTTTGTTGTGTCAGATGCGCTCTAGCCCCTCTCTGTCCCTGAGGCATTATGGTAAATGGAGTCTATGAGGCAGTTCTTAAGGGTAGCCAGGTATATCATGTGGACCTGTGCTGCTTTGTTGTACAAGAACAATAAAAACAAGGGAACAATCATGCACAAGGCTACTTTGAGAGGTGTGTTGTTGGGACGCAGGCTGAATGAAGAAGAAGAGGGTCTGTTCTTCACGGTCCACAGAGGACACATTAATTTAATAGATGCATTTTCTTTTATCAGATTACTTTTTTTACTTGTCTTTAAAGATTGCCCCAGCTTTATAAATCCCCGGGCTACTATACAAGGGTTTATATTGTGTATTACCCTCTTCGTTATCTGGTGGTGTCTTCTGTGTCGGGCTGAATGCCGAATCGAAGAAAATGTTCTTATAGGGGACCCTTGTCGGATCAATGAGGAATCAATTGACCCGTTCTGACCCATCTCTTTTCACTGCGCACTCGTTATATCTTACAAAACCTTGTGGATCTTTAGTGACATAAAGATTCTGGGTTTAATACGAACCGTTATCCTTTGTAATTTCTCAAAATAGCTATGTTCAAAAGTCCAGAACAGCGTGTGACTGAACAGCGCATGCCATGCCTTACCTGCAATAAAGAAGAAAGAGACGATAAAGGGAAGAAAGAGAAATCGAAATTGGGAAGTAAAATTGAACGTTGGTTGGATTGCGAACCTGCAAGGATGTGAGCTTATTGATCGGCTTAATGAGCATCCGCTGATGGCTATCTGGGAGAGAGACTTTTAATTCCAGAGAGAGAGAGAGAGAGAGAGAGAGAGAGAGAG
Source organism: Gadus chalcogrammus (assembly GCF_026213295.1). Lineage (NCBI taxonomy): Eukaryota > Metazoa > Chordata > Actinopteri > Gadiformes > Gadidae > Gadus > Gadus chalcogrammus. Next base: position 16,657,820 of record NC_079416.1, read on the forward strand.
AGAGAGAGAGAGAGAGAGAGAGCAACCGTAGACAGGGTAGAGAGCCCATCCAAGCTTGGTTGTCAAACTGAGATATAGATGAAGACAGGTCTACAGCTCGATCTAATTATGACTATACACCCGGCATAGCAGTCACTCAATGTCCATTGAGTACAGTTAAGGCCTACTTATTCTTCGTATTACTTGTTTACAGGTACCATTTTGGCAGCACGGTTAGAAATATGCAAGCAAAGTCTAGTTAAATGAATAGTAGGTGTTGAATGGTATTAAGTTAATGAAGCTAAGAGGGCTTTTTGACAAAGGGTTGTCGCTTTTTTTATTTTCAGTATCCAAATACTTTCGTGATATTTTGTTGATGACATGAGCAAGGTGAAGCCAACACATACCCACATTACCACAAAGGAAACACACCACACCAACACACACACACACACACACACACACACACACACACACACACACACCACACAACACACAACACACACACACACACACACACACACACAACCCACACACAACCTCAGCCCTATCAGTAAACTGAGCAGCAGACTGTGTGAGATGGCTTCTGTTCTGTCAGTCTAAGATGCATGGCTTCATTATGAATGCCTGCCATGCAGATACAGTCACTCCAAAATCCACCAAATCAGCACACATCCGGCTATTAACTTTCCCCAGACTGGAGGGATTCAATCCCTTGTTCATTTGGTAACAAAATCCTGCTTTCATGGAGTAAGGCAGCTCCCTGTTAATAGAGGAAGAGGAAACACTTAATTTCCTTCTCGAGCTAGAAACGAATTATGCCAAGTGAGAAGAAGTTGTCATTCCATTTATTTTTTTATTTTGTAATGCCTCTATTTATTTTATAGTGCCTTCAAGATTGTTATAATTGTCAGTGAGATAACACCTTCTATTTCTTGACCATGCCTAATAGGGGACATTGTATTGAGTCTGTGTGGGTATTTACAACAGGAACTGTTTGCTTTCAAATTTCATTTGAAAGGAGACACTTAAAATTGGAAGCTCAGCCTACCTTCCACGCATATTTCTAGAGTTTGTTCCTCCTCTCGTTCCTTCGGTTTTCGACTGTATTCAACTTCTTCAACTGAAATTAGGTCCAGAGAAGGAGGATTAACCAGGTTATCTGTCCAACAATGGCTAAGCAAACAAGGGACTAAAAGGGGGCAAAAAAGCCCAAGGAAGTATTTTTTATTGTGACTGAATTGAGAGCGGAGGACACTCTTATGCCTTGTCCTGCCAGC
>NC_079416.1:16664078-16684078 GCF_026213295.1 Gadus chalcogrammus
TAGCGTCGAAATGTTCAATGTACAGAAGTAAGTGAGCCATGTATTTTGTCCAACTCGCCTCCTCTCGCGATGAAACTGAGCAGTTGGTTATTGACATCAATTCAATTTCAAACGAGTGTTTAGCATTCATAACTTTTGACCTTGATTTGTCCAACACAAGTAAGCCCATATGAACTGCTCTGGCTTGGTTGTTTTTTGCCAACAGTGCCCGCAAACTTACAAATTGATTCGGTTTGGATTCAGAGTTGACACGCCACTGGGCATGCTAACTGACCAAGAGACTAAAATGACTGGATAGAATTCGGATCAAAGATAGTGGCTGCGTAATAGGCAGTTCACAAAACTTAGATACAGCAATGGGACCTGATAAACCCTTGTTCAGGATATTAAAGATGCCAATAGATCGCCATCTGCCCAATTTCGGAATCTCCCTATAACGCGATATGGGGTGGGTTAGCCAAAAATCATAGTCCATTTACATCTGGACACAGACAATGTCCACAGTCGACCTGGGGTCTTGACGAACTGGATTAGTCTAGCTATACCTAGACTAGGCCTTATTGCTATGGAAGTAAACCGTTAACTCTCTGGTCTTTGTCAATATCCTAGGGTATTCAGTTGGTAATTTATTTTGTGATTTAGCTACCATGCTAGCGATATCTATTGGCGGCTGTTTGATAACCTTATTACCATTCAGGGCCTGCTGGACTGTAGCTCATTCAAATTGTTATTGTTCTAAGAACCCTGGCAGTTAAAGATTGACATAATGTATGGGCTTGACGCACACTATTAGTGGCTGGTCCATGGCTCGCTATTGCAGTATATATCCCAGGAAATAAATGAGACCGGCTAGTGTTTATCCTCCGGGGTAAGGGGTCATTCGCTAGATTGCATCTGTGCAATAGACCAGTTCCTTTTAATCATAGCGTTGTCTGAATAGTAAGTCTACTGACGGTTTGATGTTCTGTGTCAAATGGCTTTGATTATTGTCTTGAGCAAAAGAAGAACACATGTGATATGTATAAAAGTAGTGATCTGTATAAAACATTAATGGTTAAAATTGTTCCCAAATAAAATGCCTTAATGGTGTATTCAGAAAAATATGTGAAATACTATGCACGTTTTGGCCTCGGAATAATTTATGTTATTGTGTATTGTGTGTTGCTATGAAATGGTGTGGCCAGTTTAATGGCTGCCCGAGACATTGATCAGCGAACAGCAGGCACAAATGCAGACTGAGCGGACAGTCCGGCCTCCATCATTTTAGGAACATTAACAGCCACCATCTGTGTTTGTGTTGATGTGGGATCACCACTCGCTCCCGAGTGCTATTTTAGCTCTGCAGAAACAGTCTGTTGTTTGTCTAAAATTATGATGCGTGAAGCTGTGTGCTCTAGCTGGTTTGATGTCATCAGTTACTCCTTAATGTTGGTAACAGAAGTTAACCAAGATTACGCAAGTGGACGTAGTTGAGGTGAAACTTTCTGTTTTGTTTTGAAATGTCCCCTAGTTCGCCCGCAAAGGGAGATTGAAAAGAGGACCTGTTCACAAATGATATTAACATTCCTCTTGGGTGATCCGAACACAAGTGGACAGCTCTCAGTACAGGTGTCAATGCAAGTGGGAGACACATTGAGGACGCTTTGAGATCAGATCGGTCAGACAACAAAGAGAGAGGCCATAGGGCCTTATTCTTATAGCAGTGTCTACGTGTACACAAATGTGTCAGGGACCACATAGAAGAACCGCTCTCACATCTGACGTCCTCCTAGTGAGCTGAAGTATGTACTCATTGACCCTCTGCCGGGCATAATCATTAATAATCTGTGATTATTATAATCTTTTTGTTTTGTTTCAACAGTTTCAGTTTCACTGCTTGTTAAACAGTTTCAATTGGACCGCTCGGTTGGCACCATAAATGTTCGGAAAGTTTTCAAACAAAATCTGTTGTTAAAGTGAACGTACATTAGGAAAACAGCATGTTGAAGATCTGAACCAGGGGGTGTTGTGGTTGTAATTTTTGCACAACACAAATCGTTTCTGCATGTTTAAGACTAAAGATGGAGATTTCTCAGTTGGGCCCTTGGACGCTTGACCAACCCCAAGGGTGTCAGCGAATAGGATATTGGTCAGATGCCACGTGGAAACATGTTTAAGGAATCAGTTTCTATTCAAGATGTAAATTTATACAGCAAAAAGTACAGATTGAAACTTTGTAGTGAAATAGAAACATTTAGCCTACTTCAAATGAGGGGGGTGTGTGTGGTCTTCTGTCTGCCTCATTGTTGGTAATTAAGGTCTTAGCCACCATTCCTCTGTATCCTTAAAGTGATAATAGGAGGTAAAATCAGAGTGCCTCTGCCGTGCACTTACTATCCAAATAATAACAGCTTTGTGCCCATGGCCTTGCACACAAAAGCACAAACAATCACATAAGTATCCATAGTGAGGTTTGTGATAAGCTATAGTTCCCTGGTTGGGTGTTCTCTAATTCATGTGGATGAGGCACTTGAATGTTGGTTTCACATGGAGCAAACACAGTCAGTCAGTCAGTCAGTCAGTCAGTCAGTCAGTCAGTCAGTCAGTCAGTCAGTCAGTCAGTCAGTCAGTCAGTCAGTCAGTCAGTCAGTCAGTCAGTCAGTCAGTCAGTCAGTCAGTCAGTCAGTCAGTCAGTCAGTCAGTCAGTCAGTCAGTCAGTCAGTCAGTCAGTCAGTCAGTCAGTCAGTCAGTCAGTCAGTCAGTCAGTCAGTCAGTCAGTCAGTCAGTCAGTCAGTCAGTCAGTCAGTCAGTCAGTCAGTCAGTCAGTCAGTCAGTCAGTCAGTCAGTCAGTCAGTCAGTCAGTCAGTCAGTCAGTCAGTCAGTCAGTCAGTCAGTCAGTCAGTCAGTCAGTCAGTCAGTCAGTCAGTCAGTCAGTCAGTCAGTCAGTCAGTCAGTCAGTCAGTCAGTCAGTCAGTCAGTCAGTCAGTCAGTCAGTCAGTCAGTCAGTCAGTCAGTCAGTCAGTCAGTCAGTCAGTCAGTCAGTCAGTCAGTCAGTCAGTCAGTCAGTCAGTCAGTCAGTCAGTCAGTCAGTCGAATCAAGGCGACTGCAAACAATGTGAGGAAGAGCGAGCTGAGCCTCTTTAGGCCTTCGTTTGACAAGGCTCTGTGCAAAAACACTCCCAACTGTGCCAGCAATGTAATTATCAAAGCGACAGACTAATTTATACCAGTAGTTCCTCCTGAAATGCCTCTTATAAAGCTCCTTCAGCCACCAATTTGGTTCTTCCCTGCACTTTGGAAAGAGATTAAGGGATATAAAATAGGCCGCCTGGACCTCCAGTTTCCCCTGGGTCCTTCTGCTTGTGACTATTGTGGCTAGCGGACTCCACACCGAGTCCCTGGATATCCCTTCCAGCCTTCAGGCCATGGCTCCTGCCAGGGGTCTCTAAGCATCTGTGGCCCCACGAGGAGAGCCTGGATTGGCTGAGCTTGTTGCCGCGGCGCCGGCAGAAGTAGCGGCGCAGGCGACTCTGAAGTTTTCCCCTCTTCGAAGATGTCTCCGGGGGCACCGTGAACAACGGAAACAGATTCCATATTAACGCCCTGGGCAGGAGCGTAGCCCGGGAGCACTAGCTCCTGTTCCCCTCTCAGTCAGCTGGGGCGGAGGAGGCACATGCCTGATAAGGTGCTAGTGGAGGTAGTTTTGCAGGGAAATAGAATGAATCCAGTGATATATTGGTGTAGGTCTACCCCTCGCTCCCCCTACCACAGCTCCATCTGTTCCCTCCTCTCTCCAGCCATGCTCGGTGAGCATTGCATCAGTCAACCCAGAAGCCAGGCAGCACGGTGGCTTGCCGGATTCTATTCACTGCCTGGCGGCTCCTTTTTAGCCTCCTTCTCCTACAGCTCCTCGTTCGCCTCCCACTCATTCTTTCCATCATTCTCCCTTCAATCCACAACACCCCCTGCTTCCACGATCACCCACGATGCTTTGCTTGGCCACCTCAGGGGGATTTGGGCTACCCTCTGCCTGGTGACAGATCAGTGGGGGCTGGGGGTCTCTCTCTCTCTCTCTCTCTCTCTCTCTCTCTCTCTCTCTCTCTCTCTCTCTCTCTCTCTCTCTCTCTCTCTCTCTCTCTCTCTCTCTCTCTCTCTCTCTCTCTCTCTCTCTCTCTCTCTCTCTCTATCTCTCTCTCTCTCTCTCTCTCTCTCTCTCTCTCTCTCGAGTGCACATTGGATGATGGAGACGAGGGGGATGGGTGGTGGGGTGGGCTCCCTGAACGGATTAGTGATGACAGAGAGAGCCTCAGCTGGTTTACACTGTGAAGTCTCCCCTCCCCTGCTGGTACTGCTGCTGACGATGGAATAGCACAGTCATAGACTGACCATATGTATGCAGGCACACATGATTACCACTGTCCCTGTGCGGACATGGTAATCATGTGAGCCACATTCAGCACTTAATGCTCCTTGACACCGTTTTGAACCGTATTCAAGCCATATATGAGCAAAAGACAAATTTGTCATCTTTTTTATATGGCGTGAGTAGCTTAAATCACTTTCCTAAATACAGCCGTTAATTTCATTTGTTTTACACATGGTTGTTTGGCATCTTTTTGTGGAAACACATTTTGCAGTGCAAGCGTCTTAAAATGTGTGGTCTTTTCTTTATGCGTGCCCAAACAGTATTTATAGTTGGTCAACTCAGCTGTAGATTGCTTTGGAGCAACAGTAATTTGCAGTTGGAGAACAGAATATTGCTCAATAGGGAGTCATTGTTTTTTGTGATGTAGGTTTGATTTGCTTATAGGTCAATGCTCCAAGATATTTGGAAATAAAAGGGGTCAGCCATACATAACTGTTAGAAATAAAATATTCTCCACTACTCCACCCAACACAGTTAGCCTTTTAACTAATTAGTATTTTTTTTACCTAATATTGACCATAAAAATTCCTTCACAATCGCTCCTCAATCCCAAGAGTCCAGTTGTGTTTTGCCAGATATTTTAGTTTTTTATAATTGTCAAGGCTTTTTGCCAAGTCTGCTTTAAGAAACTCTCTCAGACTAGCAGGCTCGCTCTGCTACTGAACTCTACTTATATTTGTTATGAGAAATGTTTAAAGCAGGGGAATCCAAAGTACATTTTAATTTTGACAGAATTCGACTTCGGTTACAACCTGGAAGAATAACTCATTGTACGTTTGTCCTCTCATAAGCGTCTTAGAGTACCATATTAAGCGCTATATAAATTTCATTTATTATTATTATTATTATTACGTTCTTCATGGAAATATGTGGTTCTCTTTCCCTGAACACCATGTTGATGATATTATCAAATAGTATTATGCAGCTACTATGTTGTCAGAGTACATCACTAGTTTTCATAGGGCCATCCCTTACTTTATTTTGTATCTGCACCTTTTAGTCAATTGTCATGCTGGGTCTCGGTCATATGTAGCGGAGTCTTTTTTCCCCTTCAGGGATTAATACCGTTTGTGGTACTGTCTCCTGAGCTCACAACAAACTACAGCATGCCACCCTTTCCTGAATAGACGATGCATTTTCCTCCTGCCCAAGTGAATGGGAGGTTCTGATCCTCCTCTGGTTTCACTTGTTTCCCACCCAGACCTGCTCCTGGCTGCCCTGAGAGATGAGTTCCAAGTCCACTATCAACAAGGAGGTGTTTACGCCCAACGATGAGAAGATGCTTGCAGCTGTGCAAGTGAAGCGGCGCACCAAGAAGAAAATCCCCTTCTTGGCCACTGGTGGCCAGGGAGACTACATGACCTTCATCTGCCTCTCAGGTAAGAGCCTAAACGAGGCATACTTGTTTCGGGTCGACGAATTTAATAGGTATTTTATGAAACGACACAGTACAGTAATATAGAGTGTTTGAATAATAATCCCTCCCCACCACCTCCCTTTATGAAAACACAGTGACAAAGAGCAATAACATTAATGAATTAGGTACATTGATGTAGAATAAAGATAAATTAATTAAAAACTAATAACATAATGACAATGCAAAAAAGTTAACCACATTATTTAGTGCTCTTGGGTCATGGGGGTTCAAAATAAGTTGTTGGGAGACCTTCACTGCGATACGATAAAATGGTAGTTGATCTGAACTTAAAAGTATCTGAAGAGGTCCAATTGTTTTTGGTTGAACGTGGCTGGAAGTCTGTTGGTGTGGCATACCAATGCTTTTAGGGAGGAAGAGTAACATGAATGTGGTTCCATCTGGCACCACTGAGTTTCACCACTGAGTTTCTGAGTTTCAAGCCAAGTGTAAATTGTTTTGCATGTTGCCTGGCCAATAGTAAAGTTACAAATGTGCTAACCCCAACCCTCCCTCTGATCTGTTCCTCTTTAATAAAGAATTCTGAAGCCTTGGTGCTTTATTACCCAAAATTAAAGAGAGTAATCTATAAAAGAGAGAGTAATGCACCAAAAGAAGAGGAGGGAGGAGAGGCCAACATTTAATAGGTAGTGAGATGTAAGCTGCACCTTTGAAGGTCTTCTTTGACGTTTGTTGTTGGTGCAGGGAAATTGTTTTAAGTAGTTATGGTACATTTTGGGAAATGTTGATTCCTTAGTATTTAAATGTAGTTTGGGAAAGAGTGAAGTGCAAATCATACTGCATGATATCCAGTTCAGGTGGATCGATGGGGAAATAAAACAGCTTTTTCCTATATTGAGGTCATAGCTAGAGAACGTACCAAAACATCACCAGGTACCTTAACAAGGTAGACTGCGGTCATTGGGGATCAAATCCAACCCAGTACTCTTTTGCTGAGAGTGGACCCTGACCGCTACACTCTCCTTCCCACTCTCCTACTCCCAATCGTATGGCTTTTATCTCCTCTTTCTATTTCATTTTGGTTATCAGGATATCATTATCTCAAGCTTGGCCATCAGCCTTTTCTTTCTGTTTTGTTTTTCATTCTGTCTTACAATCAGTTGTTTTATTTATTATTACAAACTGCCTGTATACTGCCCCTACAAAACAATCTGTTTGAGTCGGAAATATTTCTTGATAATTCACATTTCTATCCTGAAATGAGAATTATTTTAGTTAACAACACAACTGCTTATGAAGATGCCTTTCTGTTATCTCAAAATTGTAGTCAGCAGTTCTTGGCAACATTACATTATCTTGGTTCAAGGTTTGTCACAACTTAAATATTGACGAGTGGGAATTTATGTCCGGCATGAGTGACTCCATGTTTGCTTTAGCGCTCCCTGCACTAGCTTTTAAAAGGTACACAATCTTTTTTTCAAACACTGTGTGCCTTAATTAAGGCATTTCTTTAGGGATGAACACGATTTTTAAGCATCAGAATCCGTAGGCATGCTTTTTTTTTTTCCATATTCCATCTTAATTTGCTTGCTGTAGTTATTAGTTCTAATGTTTCTTCTTTATAAAAAACTATTTTTTAAACTGTGCAGAAATGTGCTCTTTTTGTGCTCTGTAAATTCCTAGGTTTAAGAGGTTAAGTAGAAGGGTCGGCTAATTCAACCATAGCCTTACTGAATCCATCAAATGAGGATTAAGACTTTGGTACCAGATGTAATCTGGATTAAACAAAATAATATTGCTATAAATCCATGTTGCGTTGCTGGCTATGCAGCCTATTAAGGAAGCAAGGCTTACATTGTCACATACTAATGCCAAAGACTTACTTAAGTGTCCTCTTGCTCAGACGAATAGAACAATTATAATTGAAAAGGCCAACAACAGTCCTCTTTCTTTTTTATTCATACTGTTCCTAGTCCTTCCATTTATGTCCATTCCATATTTGTAGGCCTCTGCATCTCATGTTGGGACGTTCAAGCCTTCAGTTGATATGATGTGATCCGTTTGTTCTGACATAATCTTAAATTAATTCACTATTTTAAAATGCTTCCTTACCTACTGATGTATTCCATTCATGGTCCATACTGTAGTCTACATAATGATCGACGTAACATAATTTGCCATGTAGTACGGCATTCAAGTGCAGTTAATGTCCCTATCATAACCACCACCACCAAATCTCTTGTGTTTCTTTTGTTGGGCCACCAACAACAACAACAACAACAACAACAACAACAACAACAACAACAACAACTGTTATGGTTGACTCTTAATGATGTGACATGTTCGCTTCTTTCCATTGCTGAGGCGAGTCGTGAAGGAATTTACTGTTGTACTGTTAGTCATGTGGACTCACTTTACACTATCCAAGCATTGTTCTGTCACTGTGTTTGCGTGTGTCTCTGTGCTGGGTTTGGTCTGTATGTGTGCTATCAGCCTGAGGATGACTATTAAACCTACTCTACTTATTTAATGTGTGTGTGTGTGTGTGTGTGTGTGTGTGTGTGTGTGTGTGTGTGTGTGTGTGTGTGTGTGTGTGTGTGTGTGTGTGTGTGTGTGTGTGTGTGTGTGTGTGTGTGTGTGTGTGGTTGTACAGTATGTGTGTGTGTTTTTGTCACATGGCTCAAGGGACAGATAGTGGAGGCTTTGAGCCAGGCAGTGACATCGTTATGCAATCCACAGTATGTTTGAACAAAGAGACATCCATAGAAGGAATAGACACAGTGCACTGCTGTTTCCCAGTCACAGGCTGACCGCCACCAAGCAGTCCCAAGAACATTACCAGGGTGTGACAGTGATGCCCATGCATCCCCTTATTTTGTCTAAAATACAGCGGATATATGTTTAAAAATGACTGTCAGAATCAGAAATTCCTCCAATACCATAAGGGTACTGCAGCCTGCTCGAGCTGATAATAATAATAATAATAATACATTTAATTTAGAGGCGCCTTTCAAGGCACCCAAGGTCAATTTTAGTACATAGAGGAAACTATGCAGCACCCCCAGACTGTGGCGTCCAAGAGAAAGTTGAGCTTTTTGAACAATGATATTATTTAAGTGAATATTATTATAACGTTATAGTATAACGACGCCGTGTGCGTGGATGGTGAAGCTCTGTTTGAGAAGCAATGTAATCAATGTCCTCGTCTGAGTGAGGGTTAGGCTTCCTGGACACCTGAAGTATAACGCTACGGTGTTTGGTGCGTTTCATATACAACATTACTTGTTATGATGCTCATACACAACGACTGTACTAAAAGAGTATCATAAAGTTGGTGGGGGTCGTTACCATGGGGATAACACGCCCACCTCCTTCCTAAAACTCTGAACCCAAAACACATTTTTTTTAAATATCATGGTGTTTTAATTCCATCTGAAATAGTGGGTTCACTGGCTTTTTAACACAATCAAATTCATAAACTAATATGAGCTATAATCAGTAATATGTTAGTTAAAAACAGACAATAGGGGTGATATACTCGACACCAAAATGTACAACGTACATGTACATTATGTTATTTAAATGACAACAAGTAATTAACCACAAACAATGTAACAATTGGGCCAATTTAAAGAGTTGCAAGTAGAAATCCTACACGTTGTCCGTAAAATTTAAAAAATACCTTTTTATGTATTTTGTTCATTCTGGTAGTTTGTATATTGCTAATGAAATCCATTGTTGACCACGTCACTGCAGCCTTGGAAGCATGTTTAACAGCGCTGCAGGTCATCATGCAGGGATCGATGGCTCTGTGAATTGGCTGTTTGGTTGCACATGTTGCAGTGTTTGTTTTAGCCTGAGTACTACTACATCTATCATTGACCTCCAAGAAACTTGGACAGCCGCCCCACTCTTGTTTTTGTGTTGCAAGTGTTGTTGCTATAGGAGAACCGAAATGTTGAATGATTATTGCTCACTTCCTAGTTTTAACCCTCAAGGCAGAACAACCTTAAAGTTCACTTAGTTACCAGCAAAGCACAACAATAATAATACAATCTGATGTGCTGCTAAATGGACAGCAGAGCAGCTAACTCCCATCCTTTCAGAAAAGAAGTCTCAGAGGGACTATTTATTTAAAAGGTCACGGTCTTGCTGTGGTTTGATTTAGACAGATCGCTAATGAGAACAAGGGTTTTGTGTGAGAAATGTAAAAAAATGTTGTTTTAGTTTCTGTTGAAGTTCATTGGGCTGTAAGAACTAGGGCGGATGAAAAGAAGAAATGCACTACCCTCCTGTCCTAACTTCACCTTTACACAGTGGTGGGTGTGTGTGTGTGTGAGATGTTATGAAAGTGGGAGCTGTAGAGTAGAAAGCCCGTAGCAGAACTTGGTATTTCAATTACAGAAGTGAGAAAACGACCCTAAGGATATATCTGATGGCATTAAGTCGTAGCTCGGGAATATAACATTTGTAAAGAATCAATGTATGGTGTGGAGTTGTTTGTTTGTGTGAAATGGTCATTTTATACATCAGTGTTTAAAACTAATGATTATTTTATTGTAAGGTATATTGTATAGTATTCTTAGGGACTAAACCAAACACCTTTTTCCCTACAAAAGTTGAGGTTGTTGCGACATGACTGTTCCTGGCATCCTTAGCAACTAACAAGTTTAACAAGCGTAAAAAGAAAGACAAGGAACCCAAGTGCATTGCAACACCTCCATTAAAACCATGTCCGTTCAAGTGTTACTGTTCTCCTCACCCTCTTTGTATCTCAAACAGAGTGAGGAGGGATAAAGGGTAAGATGGGAATATTAATATTTTCAACACTTCACAATCACAACACTCATGCCTGGATGTGCAGCAAGAATGCATGCCTGATGCGTTTCCAAATCCTAGAATGGGAAAACTCAACAAGATGAACCCGTTTTCTCATAAGAAATCAAACAGCAGCGGGTTAAGATTGAGTCTTGAATATAAGTGGAAAAGCCCCCTAGTGAGTGTTACCTGTGGGAGAATGTATAGTGGTACAGAAGCTAGTAGATCTGAGCTTACCCACAGGGAGCAGGAGCAGGATGAGGGGTTGGGTCTGTTGCTCTCTGAGGCCTCTGTGTGTGCTTGGGGTTTGGGATTTCTAGAATGCCTTTGATCTCCTTCCAACACGCATTGTACACATGTGCATAGATAGAAGCACACACACATACTGTACACACACACACACACACACACACACACACACACACACACACACACACACACACACACACACACACACACACACACACACACACACACACACACACACACACACACAGAGAGGCCGTGGCTGGATGCAGGCCAGTAGAGACATAGACACTTACTGACTTGATGTGTCTTTAGTCTTTGATCAGGGGAGTCCATGCTGTGACTCCATGGAACACCCCCAGGTGTATAACCCATAACCCAGCCCTGCTCATGCAGTGTTTGGCAGAGTAGCAGTGGGATGCCAGAATCTGTGTGCTGCAAATAACACACAGGGGAGTTGATGTTAGTGGACACGGTGGTGGGTTGTATTTGTTTATGTTGAGGAAAGACAGTTCTTCTCCCATTCTCCTGTATGTGCCTTCACACATTCTCCCTTTTATTTCTGTTTTCCTGTTTTGTGATGTTTTTTTCTCGAGTGTGCGTCGGTGTGTGTATGTGTGTGTGTTTGATTGAGATAGAGAAAACCAGACCTTGGGGGCTTGAAAGCTTTCTGCTCAGGAAAACAGAAGCAGACAGTCTGGTGGATAGATGCAGAGAGGAGGATTCAGCTGTTTTTATTAAACAAATGTGTGTGTGTGAATAAGAGGGAGGTTAGACTAAGTGCCTTCAAATGTAGGCAGCCTTTCGCAATCCTTGGTGGGTGTATTTGTGAATGTTTATGAATGCATTAAAGTGTGTGGGTTGGTTTGCATTTTGAATGAATTGAATGTATAGATGTATTCTCTGACAGCCGTCTTCCCATTCGTGTTGGTGTGTTTTATGTGGCTTGTGTAAGTTGTGTGTGTGTGTGTGTGTGTGTGTGTGTGTGTGTGTGTGTGTGTGCGCCTATTTCAGGGATGATACGTTACATTGTTTGTCCATTCCCTCAATCCACCATATCAAACCTTTTTCAACAAAATCATTCTATGGCCATATCTTCATGACAATGAGCGTATTTTGATTTGCTTTAAATATTCCTAATTAACAGCAATGGCACATTATTTCCGACAAAAAAGCCAATTCCCAACTGTCCACAGAAAAGCATGTTAATGACTTTATTCCTACGACTCTTTCACTCTATGTCTCACTCCCTCATTCAACACTGATGAACATGTTCAGTGATGCTGACCATTGACTGCGGGTTTCCATTCCGATTTACAGTACAAGACTGTGAATGGAGCACTGGATCATTTACACCGCATTGCCATCTTCACTTCATGGCAATGCTTCAACGCCATTCAACAACAGAACGCATCACATCTTATCCATCCCCCGGGGAAGTGCAAACGGACGGGCGGGTGGCCTGTGGGATTCACACAGCTGGGTTAAGGTGCCTCGGCTTATCACAAAGTCAAATGAGCTCTGTGAGCTCTGACCTGCGTTCGGTGGTACAAACACACTGTTGTGAATCTCTCTGTTCATATTTGACCATTTACTGTATATGCATTTGTGTGATTGTTGTTCTCATCTGTTTCTTTCCAACTGTGTGTGTGTGTGTGTGTGTGTGTGTGTGTGTGTGTGTGTGTGTGTGTGTGTGTGTGTGTGTGTGTGTGTGTGTGTGTGTGTGTGTGTGTGTGTGTGTGTGTGTGTGTGTGTGTGTGTGTGTGTGTGTGAGATGTGTGCACGCGCGTTGAAGCATCAAGACACGTCTCATTGACGCTGACTTCCCCCTTTACAAGTCCATTGGCCAAACTTTCCCTCAGTGTCCTCTTCCTTTAGCCTTCTGTTCAGCCTGGATCTCTCCTTCCATTCTGGGAAATTCAATGGAAACCATTTTATTGTTTTTATTTCTGAGCAGTTATCCAGTGGAAGTGGTGGGGTGATGGTTCCCTTCAACACAGGATTAAGATTGTACATCTTTGGAGGATGCAGATAAATTGCAGTGTGGAAATGCCCGGCCATTGTTGCTAACCCCTGACTTTAAAGATTGAGAAATGAGAAATGAATATGAACTTGGGATTTTGAATTGGATTGGGTTGGCCTGTCCTTGCTTAGTGGCACCCCAGTGATGAGTTTTTGTTGAGCTCAAGGGTTTCAGTGATGCAACAAAACTGTTTTTCCTGACCAAATATGCAATCCTTGTAGAGTATATCCTTGTTTTCGTTTTTTGCATTCCTCTTCACAACCCAGCTAATTGCTTTCATCTGCTCCGGAAAGAGGCCTCAATGGAATGTAAGGAAGAACAGGACATAAACAATCCGTGAATTCTAGGAAAAGGTATCTCCGGGACTTTCAGTGTGATCCAATAAGGCTCTCTTCCATTACCTGCCGCTGCATTTGAACTCACAGCTGGTCGCCGTGACATCACGGTTGGCTAGCCAACACATGAGGTGGGGTTGGTCTTTGGCATTCTTTCATGGGCCGTTTGCAATATCACCGCTACGGATTCCCGCATCAGTTGGACTTCCTTTCCTCGTTGATGTTTGATTAAGCGTTGCACAAGATGGAAACTTTGAGGAGACGTTTAGGAAGCAGCCGCCAGGAAGAGGAGTATGTTGTTCCGAACCGGATGCCACCACACGTGTTTCTGATCATCTGTTCCTCTGACCCGTGAATTACCTCACTCGTACAGGAGGGATAGTGACCCAACCCGGGGCTGACATCGCCACCTTGGTGGTGTTTCAGCAGTTGTTTTCCAGTGAAAAAAATAAAACTTGGCTCCCCCAACCCAAAAAAACGATGTTTGATGAAAGAAGATGAAAGCATTTAAAGGGACCACAGACTGGCAGCTGCGTCAGCGGCAGCCATGCCTATAATAAGATTCCTTGTTTTTGTCAAACTATCTTACTGAAAATGTAATAGGCAACTTTATTTAAGCATTCCCCAGCAAATTGGATTAATCCATATACAATCTGTGTCCGAGGGAAATGAAGATTAGATAGTCTTTATGAATACAATTTTTGACACGTATAAATGCTTGTCTTGAAAACCCTCTATTTTAATGCACAATTGTCAACTAACTAACTACTAACTTATAATTGCACGTTTTTAACCGGAATTGCAAACTTAAACAATTTGTTATCTCAATGAAGTCAATATAATACATTTTCACTTTCCTACAGATCTTTATCATGGAATGGCAAAAATATTAGAAGTCTGAAAAATCAGGCTGCATTTTTCTCCTGATAATTGAAATCCCAGACATTTCATACGAGACCCCCCTCTTTGACCATGTGTGTTTCATGGAACATCTAGCCTCTATATATTTAGTAACCGTCTGACATACAGGGATCAGATTATTTCAGGTAAATATCGGAGAGATGTCTAGCCATCTTATTGCAGAATTCTTTTATTTTTTTGCTCTAGTCCAACTGGAAGCAGGAGGGTTAGCAACGGATATGTTTAAATACCTAAAATGAGACAGTCCAGTCGGTAAATGGGAGTACTCGCCTCCTAATCTTTGCATCTAGAATTACATGTAGTATGACGCGTGTTATGATTAAGATTGTGTTAGACATGATTTGTAGTTTTTGGCTTTGGTTCTCTTTAACCTGGCCAAAACTGAAATAATTTGTTATCTAAAAGATAGTCAGATATACGGGCCCATATAATTTATTTTTGAGACATGATAACTCATGAGCACGTTGAGGAGCACGTTTAGCACCAGAGAGGTGTCCAATATCCCCTGAAGAACAAAGATAAAAACATCTGCAGGAGCTGAGGAAAGATCTCAGCCTTGCCCTCTTGCTCCCTTTTCTCCATCACTATCAATCACACCATCAGACACATGCCCACACATACAAATCTGCACCACATCAGACTTTTCCTCTGATTAAAACGTTCAAGTAATGGATAAATGAAAGCAGGAGAGAGGGGGCAGGAGGCAGTCAGGGACGAACAAGGGGATAAAATGGCAAAAAGAGGGGATAGGAAGGAGAAGGATTATGAAGGTTATGAATAGCTTTTGTCCACATGTCATGCCCACATCACATCATATTACATCTCAGTTTATCCGGGCATCTTTCTATCTTGACTCATCATTTGAATCCCCCAGCTCCTGGCTCACTGCCTTACCTTCATAGTCACCTGCCTTACCTGGATTCATCACCTGCCACTTACCCCGGAGCTCCACTGAAAAGGCTTTGTCAGGCCGCCATCTGCCTCACGTCAATTTGCCTCAATACGTGTGACAAACCTTTTGTCCATTTTAAAGAATCTCTATGAGGATTGTTCATTTATGAGTGAAAATGGCGAGTTCACCCTGCCGTGTTCACAGAGAATTGCAACTCTGCAATTCTCTTTTCACTCGGATAGAGCCTATTTCATTGATAATTACGGCAGCCGAATGACAAAGTAGACGGAACACCCACTAAACGCGACCCTGATGGCTCCAGTGAAGCTAAGGGGTTAGGTGGACCATCAAGTCGGCTCAGTGACCTCCTGTCAGCTCAATTCAAACTCATTATCGAGCCAGCAAAGCACCTGCTCAAAACGAGGTAATATTCACCTTGTCTTTCATTTAGTCCACCCTACCTGAATAGATGCACCTCTGGCTTTAATATACTTTAAACTGAGCAACTATTTACACTACATCATGTTCAGGGTTCACAGTCAACCTTTAGTGTATGGAGGTTGGTTCAAGTTTAATTTGAAGGGAAAGGGAAGACATTTTTAGGTGGGCATATTTCATCGAAGCAAACTCAATGAAAAAACTCCCAGAGCAGTATCGACCCAACCTTTTCTGTCGTAAATCCCCTGAAACTCATGGCAAATATTAGTTTTACTGTCGTCGCCAGCTCCAAAGTCAGCAAAGTTGACCTTGCTGTAATCATTGATCCATCCGTTTTGTGTGATTTATGACTCTACACTGCAGCGCTTCAGATGTAGATGTACATTGATTTCAGCACACATCATGAACCAATAACTCATCAATGGAACATCTCATTGCGTACAACACGTCACTGTCATAATTGACATTTAATCTATTTGCCAACAAACCTTTGACTTGACTTTTGTTTAAGGATGTTAACTGCAAGGACACGCACACAAGCGCATTTTTGAATGCTACTACCATAACCTGTACATACAAATTGGGTTGTGCTGTCCATTTAGTAGTATGCATCCATCACCCGGAAAAGGAGAACATTTAATGTACATTCAAGCTTCTGGCGTTTTCTCACATCCAGGTGTGTCTCATAAAGAAAGGTTGGGAGAGCATACAATTCATATTGCATTCATTTTGTTTTGTGAATGGAGGAAACTGAATAATCTGAATAATCCACACTTGCACGTATGTGCAAAAGGCCCTGCAGGCAATAACATCAGTATGTCACTCCCTAAATTTAGGGTGACTAACAGACAGACTGCTAGCTTTAGTGTCTCATACATTTTCATGGTTGGCCTCAATACATTTATTGCAATGTGGTAATCTTCAAGATTTCCTTTTCATTACATTTGGCGACATATTTTCCCAGTGATGCTAACAGTCTCGCCACCGACACCCAATTCATAACGTTCATAATACTGCAACTGCAGGGTCTTTCAGCAGTGGACCATGTTGCTCACTCACTATGGCGAAGTCACGCCCCTTCCGGTAGAGCCCATGGGACCTATGAGATCGAAAAATATGAATGGTTTTCAATGGAGAGAAAGTAATTATCTTCTGGTCCCAGTCTTTATATGCCCCTGATTACACATATGTTGTTTGTGGATTTAAATGATAATTTTTCATGTCAAGAGTTTGACCGTTTATTGTGCAATTGTTAAGTTAAAGGCTGTAGAGAAAACACTGAGAGACTACATGTCTCGTATGTGACGTCACGCTCCCTGCGACTGGCATGGACAAGACCGACAATCTCCCCATCGGCATAACTGAAACTCTCCACATGCCCCGTTTTATAATGGTTTTCACCTCTTTCGATGCTTTTATCCTCCCCTTGGAAAAAAAGCGGTGAAGTGGAGCAGAGAGATCGCCATGTCTGTACCGGAGTTCCAAGTGCGGGTGGTGACGACGTATATCATTCGCGTCGAGAGCAGCGAAGAGCTGTAGTTCACAAAGCGGCCTCACACAAAACCTAACTTTATCAAACTTCTTCACGACTGGGACCAGAAGATAATTACTTTCTCTCCATTGAAAGCATGGATTGAAACCCATTCATACTTTCGATCTCATAGGTCCCACTGGCTCTACCGGAAGGGGTGTGACTTCGTGTTGCCTCATTCGGCGATAGATTGTGCCTTAACAGACATTTTTTGAAACGAAAACTTTCGAGATAGCCACTTGAACAAATAACGTCCAACGGTCGTGACTCGTGAGGTTCATGGTGGACATGACGGGTAGAGTCACTATTGCCCTAGCATAATTTCCTTGCAGTCACGTAAAATTTCATTTTCCCCCTTATTTTTACCTTCAAGGACACCTCTTCTCATGCCTTCATTCAGACCTGAGGGCTGTCATGCTACGGCTGTCTAATAGTAAAAGCAGGAGGAAAGAGTCCCAGCTTTAGTTCGATTTGGAGTATGAAAACCCTTGCTCAGATCGGGTTCGCGCGGCAATGCACGATTGACACCTTCAGAGGCAATAAATTCCGGGCCGTATCTGATTCCACTGTGGTGCGCTATCCGGGAGCCGATAACTCTTACATCATTTAAAAGCTGCCCGTATTGATTTTGAAGTGTTCCGCATGGGGATTTGCTGAGCCAGTGTATCTGGAGTTAACTCTATCAGTCTCTTAAAAAAGAGAGGGATTGGATTTATGTTATCTACAATCCAGAGTTCAGCAGAGTGCAGGGGAAGGGGTTAGTGTGTGGGTGTGGGTGTGAGTGTGTGTATGTGTGTGTGTGTGTGTGTGTTGGGGGAGGGGGGGGGGGGTTGTGTGTTGGGGAAATTGAATGATTTAATCCTGTGCAAAATTATATTTGGCAGTGGGTATATTTGATGGTATTCTTCAATAATCATCTTTCTCAACAATTGCCTGTGTAAAAAACACAGTGAGGGACCATAACAAGTGATGCTCATATGAGTCATATCCTAGTGGAGTGGTTAACACGGCCAAAGATTTCTGCCGACGGAACGAAAGTTCTTTAGTGCTGTACCGGTCAAATTGGCTGCGGTTTTGGACCAAGGGTTCGGCCCTTGGTCCAAAAGAGGTTTATCTATCACTTGACTTCTTAATCCCATCTACTCAAATCAAAGTGAATGGGGAAGGGGCATGGAGGAAAGCAGGGGAGGAATAGAATGAGGCTATGAGAAAGAGCCAGAGAGATTGAGATTGAAAAATATATTTCACGGTTTAAAATGGGCAGAGGGAGAGATGGCTGACAGCAACCGGTGATGGATGCCCTGCCTTGCTACAGAGTTTAAGGGTGGAGTACGTAGGAGATCAATGGACAGATCTGCAGATTTCTGAAGCAAAAAGCCCAGAAAATTCCCACTTCAAATAGTTGAAATTTGAATGAGCAAATAATGATTGCAATGAGTAGTTTCTCATTTCTTTCAATCCACACGGCTTGCCTTGTGGCTCAGAATATACGATTGCAATCGGCTATGATTCAAACAGACATTTATCGGGATCTATGGTTTCAGTTATTTGACCACACACCCACACCCACACACGCACGCACGCGCACGCACGCGCGCGCGCGCAGAGGATATAATATCACCCATTATAACTTAAGAAATAACTTCCTTTTTCATCAACCACCACTTTCTTATTGTTGTTGATCATGGACTTGAAAGGTTTTAAGGACAGAGGAATGCCGACGTCTAATCACATTGATGGCTAGGATAAGCTCACAGTGGTTTATTGTCACAGGTGTTCAGAGAAACGTCTGGCCAACAGTATTCCAGTAAAATATCAGCTAAATATTTGTCTGAAATGTGTTATCGGCTCCAAAATCAGGAATGCTATCTCAAAGTAACCCTACTCAGGCGGGCTGCATTTTGAACAGCTTTTTTTTGCCTTTTTGAACGAGAAGGGGTTCTGCATGCCTATTTATGATGCATGCTTCGACCCTGTTGTAGCTTAATGTTTATATTCAGTTACACATCATTTATACACTGTGTACACTTGGTTTGAATTAAACTTCATAGGAGAAGTTAGGTTCTGCTGAAGTAAAACAGAGAAACGGTGCACACTTCAATGTTTACTGTATGCACATGGTGGTGACTCACCTCCATGACTCACCTCCATCCATCAGCCCTCCCCCTGCTCTATGTTGGGTCCGATACTGTTCTGTTTATTTCTCAGGATCTCAGGGTCAGCTTTTCTCCAACACCTCTAATACTTCACCATTGCCATGAATATGTGCCTCATAATATGTGCTAGCCGAATGATTTGTATTCCTATGGTCCACATTGCTGCAAGTCAACATATTCACTCTTTTGCCATTCTTTTTCGCTTGGATTATCATCCAAGTTTGTAGTAGTCTCAGAGGTATTCCCCAGACACTGATCATTTATTCGAGGTATCTGCCCTATCTTAATATTTACTGCTTCCTGACCCCTGACCAACATGAGGATGTCTCAGATAAAGTTATATTCTCTGTTATTTTACCACTCCCTCCATCTTTCCTGTTCCTTGATTGAACAGCTGTAACAAAGGAGCCACACTCCCTTTCTACAACGCCCCTACTTAGTTCTACCATTCCTTACCTTTATTCTATCTTTTTGTGGGATTTATTATTATTTTCGTCATTCTTCATGCTTGCTTCTCTACTTTTTTTCCTTTGTCATATTTATCATATCCTAATTATCTTCAATATTGTTATCTTCAAATATGATATACTGTATCTAGTTAAATGTATTCTCGCTCTTCTTCTGTTCTTTGAGGACTTCTCCTCTGTCTGACAAACAGCTCGAGCAATTGGTAGTTTAAAGCAAACAAAGATAGATAAATGCTACCTTTCAAAGACGTGTGTGTGTGTGTGTGTGTGTGTGTGTGTGTGTGTGTGTGTGTGTGTGTGTGTGTGTGTGTGTGTGTGTGTGTGTGTGTGTGTGTGTGTGTGTGTGTGTGTGTGTGTGTGTGTGTGTGTGTGTGTGTTGGAATTTGAACAAAA
>NC_079416.1:16689078-16719078 GCF_026213295.1 Gadus chalcogrammus
CACTGATAAACCCGGCAAGAAGAGGTAAACAAAGTTGTGTATAGTGCTTGGCTCAGCGCTTCGAGGCACCATTGCTTCAGTAAGGTCCATGCTATTTACTTCGGCTTCCTCTAAATACATGCAGATACTTTGAATTTAAACAAGAGCTTTGCAGGTTTTCCCTTGATAAAGAAAATCCACAGAAAAATACAGTTTGAGTAAAATACGATTTTTTTAGGTGGAACACTGGCGTTATAGGTTACTAGAATGGAATCGTGATTGTGCTGACTGCCGATGACCTTGTTCACGTGTCATATTTCATTGGTAAGTTGTAATAAAAACAAAAAAAGTCAGACAAATTTCACTCACTCACTCACTCACTAGCTGTGCCTGACAGATTGTCTTTCTCTGTAAGGATGTCTTCATGTCCTTGATCTTGTTGAGGTGTCTCAGGGGAGATTACCCTCTGAAGTTTGTGCAGAGATCTGACAAGGGAAGGAAGAATGACGCGTCGTATGCGACTTTGAGAGGTCACCTTCAGCGCTTTTATAAGGGCAACTAAATGGACTTTTCTGGTTTCAAGTCCCAATGACTTGTGACTTTTTGCCTCAATCTCACTCTGACAATAATCACACTTAACCTTTCCAAACATTTACTATCCCAACGGTTTATACCTCAACTTCACTACACTTTAGAAGTGTATGCATACTTAACAGTACCTCGATAGGGAAAGGTAAAAGGTTTAGATGTGACTGACAGACTTCTTGGAAACTGTAGCAAACATTTCTATGGTCTATGCCGGTGTAAGGCAGAGCTGTAAGACTGTCACAATGAGTGTGTCTGATCTGTAAATCAGCTTCTCTTTATTGAAGCATCCACTCAAAGCTGACCTTGATGGGATATTGGGATGGGATATTACTTTAGAACAAGATCCCATGAATATCTTTTGATATTTTTCCGTGTGAAGCTTTTCATTTCCTAGTTTTATGTTTTATTTTGTTCTCCATTCTATTATCTTGTAAAAAAAAAAAAGTGGTTCGGGTACTGGTGAGCTGTAAATGTGATATAATTCGTGAACTGATTCTTAACTAATGCAAGTGCACTCGCATGCCGATACCAATAAGAAGGGGCGTTTTCTATGAAGACACAAAGAGACACTTATAGACATAATACTCTATGCTCTGAAAAAGCATTGAAAATGATTGCTGATGCCGTTAAAGCCTCTTGCCATTGTAACCCAAGGCTTCGTGAAACACAAAACAAACGGCTTCACAATTTACCAAATAAATTGAAAAGTTAGCAGAATGTTTTCCCATGTTTTAGTCCCTTGGTAGTTTCTCATGTTCATGGCTGTCATTTTTAAATGCCTGGCAGCTAACCTATGTTCTGTTATTCTTTACACATATTTAATCTTTCATGAGTCGCCTTGTATGTAAGCTATTTTGACAGAGTTGTTTCTGCAATAATGGATACAGAGGGTGGTCCATTTATTGCGCTAAGACCTATTTAGCTTTACCGAACAGGACACAGATGATACACAGGATGAGCTCAGCAATGAGTCCTGTTAAGATGTCCAAGTTCAAAGAAATCGACCCACTATATTGACCATTTTGATCTTTTTATTCTTCAAGCAGAATCTTGCCTTTTTGGCAATGATTATAAGTAATCTGCTCCCTAGCTTAATATTTGGGTCATCTTTAATTGGTTGAGGACTTTTGCTTAAACTGTCTTCTGTAAGGCTCTCCTGTAGACTTTTTTTCTGCACAGTTGAAGGGAAATTGAAATATTGAGTGTTAGTTTAAGCCGCTCTGGAATTCTTTCCTTCCATTTGTGGGATATAACTTTCAGTATTTTCAATATTTAATGAGGCGGGATATTTTACGTTCTTTTCCAGCTTTGGTTGTTATTAAATGACAACCTTTTTTCGTATTATCCTTCCTCAATACGGATTTTCTTTTGCTGGCCGGTTGATGGATTTCTGCGTGAGGCCGGGGTGCACCGGCTAAGAAGTGCACATTGCCAAGCATAGACAGTAATGTGGGCACCGCGTTGTACGGACCTGGGCAGCATGGTCCGCCTCTCAGCTTGTATTTTATCCTTCTTACATTGGGGATAAGGAAACAAATCCATCCTTTCCCCATCATTATAAGTCTAAAGAAATCCATTGCCAAACACAGTAGCTTTTTATAAAACTCTTGTTACGCTGTTCATTTCATGTTTTACTGCTTGTTAGTACGTCAGATTTTACCGTGGCACAGCAGATTATCCCTGGGGCCCTTGCCCAGGTCAATTGGTCTAGCGAAGCTTACGCTTCAAACCGTTTTATGGCTTTGCACTTTCCTGTTTGTATTTGTATGCCTGTTGTCTCCTCCTTTTCAGTCCTCCTCCTCTTCTCCTCCCTTGTTAGTGGCTCCCTCAGGGTACTCAACTTTATTCATCCATCCAACTACTTTAATGTTTGAAGATGAAGCAACGAGCTGATGTCCACAAATTGGCCAATTTGCCATGGATAAATAAATGTTACAAATAAAAAACATTGTTCAATCTAGAAATGGGTCTGTAGCTCTGCAATACTTGTGCCCATTAATATTATTCCCCGCAATCCCCAAATTCCATTACAAATAAATAAACCAATCAACACAATTTAACCCATGAAATTCCAAGTTTGTTGGAGCTGATAGTTTCAGTGGAGAGTAGAACAGTAGCTCTGTTTCAACAAGACACGCAAGCCATTAGAGACATTAGAGATATTTCAGTGCAGCCGATGTAATCAAACTGTGACAGCCAAACCCCTGGGTCAGTGGCCCAGGGTAATTAACTGTTCCCCTGTGCATCTATGGATCCTGGCTGTGGAGGAATCTCTTATTGTGATCAGGCTATTAAGGGCTCCGCAGCACTGCAGGATATAGGAGATCGAGTGAGGCCGCATTGTAGATTCCAGGGTGTGTGTGTGTGTGTGTGTGTGTGTGTGTGTGTGTGTGTGTGTGTGTGTGTGTGTGTGTGTGTGTGTGTGTGTGTGTGTGTGTGTGTGTGTGTGTGTGTGTGTGTGTGTGTGTGTGTGTGTGTGTGTGTGTGTGTGTGTGTGTTTTCCCCACCGCTACCCCCTGCCAAGATGGCCAAGTTGGCCAAGTTCAACCATGATTAATCCAGAATCCTGGTTAATTTGTACTTATTTGTGCCAGTTAACTTCAAGCCTTCTAGCCATCTTCTTCCAAATGTTTATTTTAATCATTCTCCCAACACTTCCCAATGAAAATGTTCTCCAGTGAGATGTTATTAGTCTTCCTCTGCCTCAGGTTGTTCATTCTTCAATCCGCTGACTGAATCCTTTCCATTGATCAGTGTACTGTCCCAGACTGACACTACCACAGGCTGTGAATGAATGCATCACGGGGCCATTAGCTAGGATTTAATAATGGGCTGTACTCGCTTGCCACCCATATCAATGAAATATTTATATTAATTTGTCTTCAATGAGCATATCAAATCAACCCTGTACGTTAACATCTGTTCTTCTGAAATGCACTATAATGGTATTTGGTATTTTTGGTACAAGGTAGGCTTCATATTTAAGTACAAATTGTTAAGAAATATCTTCCAATTGTAAGGTATTGCTTCACCTCTGAGACTTTAATCTATTGGCTTTGCATAGCTGATTAACAATTTGTCAAACTGCCTTCCTTTTATTGTGCTTTTCCGGAGCATGTTTATAATTGGATTGAAAAGGGAATTGGCTGGATGTAAATCAAGACTTAATCAAGTCAAAATCGAGAATCATTAAAAAGCCCTTTCAGGTTGGAATTACACTTATTTATGTTCCTCAAGGTAACCGGATAGAAGGAAAGATTTTTATAAGGTCAGACCAGCTGAATAGTGGCCTGTTCACTCTGGCATCACTTTCATCGACTGAATTTCTCGAGTTGGGGGACAATTCCATTTAGCCTACCATCATAAAAATATTTAATCTGTTATCATAACAGGGCAATTGAGGAAAAAACGTGACATACGAGATCTAGAGATGTGTTATTTATAAAATAGCGTAGGATCACTCAATTGTATTTTTCCATACCGTAGCTTCTTCTGTGCACGTGGTCGAGGCGAAGACAATACAAGCAGGGATGAAAGTAATACTACAGTTGTATTCATGAATAAAATACACAGTATTCCTCTCGCTTATTAACGACAAAACCCTGCCAATTTGATGTGCAATTAGCATAGTAGCCGGTATGTGATAAAAAAATATATTGTGTCCCTTCAGAACATTTTTACCTAAAAAAGTGAATCGGATGCTAGTCAACATTTATATTTAACAAATTATCATATGGGGTTGTAAAAATTGAAATGGAAAAATGGGTGTTATAATAATTATTGGGAATCTAACCCAGAACCTCTTCACTGCGAATCAAGTGCATACTTGGGACACTGATTTCCACAATGAATCAGTTTCCCTTTGTTTTCATAATCATCATTAGCAGAAACACTGTGCATTCTCTTTCAACTGATTTTCATAACCATTAGCATTAATTATTCTAACTTCATATTCTTGTGAGAAATAAGCCATTAAAGTCAAAATACAGCAGTTAAAATCAGTGGGTTGCTTTGTTCTACTCAGTTAGTTCTATAATTACTATAATTTGATCACTTCAAACTTGAGTAACATCTTTCTGGCCATACAGTTGGTTTGCAAAATAGGTAAACATCGCCGCCATAGAAATAAAATGTAAACGAATGAGTCACAAGTTGAACACAATAGTCTTACTGTGGGTAACTGTTGTGGAGTGCATTGTTGCTACTCAATTGAGAGTGTGTCGAATGCTGCCAGTCTCTTTTGTGCGTGTTTTCTGAGACATATTTGTCTTCTCTATGACATAGTGTGTGGTATCTCTCCCTGTGCGCCACCACTGCTCTCTCAACAGCCCCTGCTTGGTTTCCATCAATGCAGATCCAGGGCTCATGGGGAGATGCCTCCTTGTTGGCAGCCTGTGGAGGCGATTGTCCTTGGGTGTAGTGGTTGGGCTCATGCTAGCAGCTTGCCTCATCCCGCTTGACAGGCTCTCTCCGAAGATAACAGTGTGTCTCAGCTCTGGCAGGATGGCAGCATGGGGGTTTGCTTTAAAATAGACCTGTAATCATGGGACCTAGACAGTGAGAAAAGGACTCTTGAGACTTTCTAATAACGTGCCAGCAGATCCAGAATTCAACCTGTAGGGAAGGATATTTTATTGCTGTTTGGTTACTGATCTGGTCATATAGTTCCCTAAGCGATGGTAGTGCTTTTTAAGAGTACAACATGATTACACCTTCAGTGTTGTAATGGTGGGTCATTCTGTGTTGATGTTATGCTTAAGACCCAAAGGCCATAGACCATATGCCTGGCTTGGATCCGCAAACACTGACATCACAAAGCTTTGGGAGGCCTCTCCTAGTAAAGCTACACACAGCGAGTTCTTGCTTCAGTTGTTTAACGATATGGCTTGCAGATGTCTAGTCTAAACACCAAAATCCATTTTTATTTTTGTTCAACTGGTTATTACATGAAAACACTGAACCAATGTTTGCACAATATATTTTGACCTCACCTGTAGTGTATGATTGGTTCTTGGGGTTTTACACTGACTGGCGGATGAACCCGGCCTGTTCTCCCAAGTAGGAACCTTGGCTCACTACATTGTGGAACCAAGTCACTTTTCAGTGTGTGCAAAACTGAACCATGCTGACTTTCTAGAGGACTCTTCGTGGTGAGTTCCAAGCGAAGGTCATCTTCAGCTAAAAGGCTTACATTTTTTTGGCACCCAAATGGAGGTACCAATATTGGACTAACTGGAAGATAAAGCAGGAATGAATGTAGATATAACGTTGCCGGTGGATGGGTCGTAAGCATTTGTGTGTTGTCCCTAGTCAGGTGCAGCTGCCACTCGCTCAACAGGTGCCTTTTATGGGATGCAAATTAGATTACCATGGTTACGGTAACAGATGATTTCTCAAGGGATCCATAGCCCACCTGCTGGATATGGGAACTTTGAAATGCTTCTGAAGATGGAAAGACTGTGTTATTTATGCAAATTTTAACTAATAAACAACCTTTTTGCTATTGTTGTGTTCTCTTGTGTATAATATTTAGTTCATGCCTATCAGATGTTGGTCATTGTGTAATTATTTTAAGTTGGGCCTTCCTGGGCGGTCTTCATAATTCTGTTTTGATTGTGCTGAACGCTGGCCTGAATCTAGCTGTGTGCATTGCACTGCCAAAACACTTATTTTGGCAAGAGTTGCACTGGATCACATTTCGTTAGCAAAGCACTCTGTTAAACATGAAACGCAAATGCTCGGGCCCATTTTCAAAGTATAAAGTGCACACACTTCGCACATGATCATTAAATTCATGTAAACAGCATTGCAAGGAACCACAACTGTGATAAAAATGTTTGGCTGGTATGTGGATTCCCTTCAGGCAAAAGCTCATGCCCTTGGCAATGA
This sequence comes from Gadus chalcogrammus, assembly GCF_026213295.1. Lineage (NCBI taxonomy): Eukaryota > Metazoa > Chordata > Actinopteri > Gadiformes > Gadidae > Gadus > Gadus chalcogrammus. Next base: position 16,695,535 of record NC_079416.1, read on the forward strand.
GCACATTGAGGCCCCTGTGATTCAAAGGACATTAAAGCAAGGCACAATGACAGCGAGTGGCTGTGAACCATACTTTAATCTTCCTCTGGCAGCCATCTTCAGGCAACGCTTTGGTAGATTCTCTATAGTAGCCACCCATTTTACATTTTACATCTTTTCTAGATTCATAATAAGTCATGTGATCTTTTTCGATAAGGGTGTTGAATCCCAGCCAAAAAGGTTTGAACACCAATGTCCACAGTGTAACTTTGAGTGTACCTGGTTATAACTGGACGTGTGCTTTCTGGTGATAAATTCATTCATATTTATTTTGGTATCCTTGCCTTTTCTCATTAAAGAAAAACATATTCAGAGAATGAATTAAGAAATCAGCAGGGATCATAGATGATGGACCCCTTCAGTATTCGGTGACTTTTAGTAATTGCTTCGTAAGCCAGAGAGCGACTTGCCCTAAGTGTGAGGCAGGGTCTGAATATGAAATTGGCTCTTTGATTAAGACCTCAGTATAGCGAGTGGGTTGAGTGTGCAGCAGTACTGCAGCCTGAGACAACAGATATGTTTTTCAGAGGTTTACCGATGCATAATAGGGTCTACCTCTCAACATTATGTCTGTAAGTATATAAAACATATCGAATTCAACGTTATCTTTTGTGAAAAGTGATTCATTATTCATATCCACTTCCTGCAAATAACCCTTTGCATTTATATTTTAAGCAGCGGTGGCGGTATTGCGGTCGCTTTACTGCACCGTTGTAACGAAAAGAGAGCTGAGCCGCAAGGCAAAGCTCTCGATCTACCGGTCGATCTTCGTTCCTATCCTCACCTATGGTCATGAGGGCTGGGTGATGACCGAAAGGACGAGATTGCGGGTACAAGCGGCCGAGATGAGTTTTCTCAGAAGGGTGGCTGGCGTCTCCCGTAGGGATAGGGTGAGAAGCTCAGCCATCCGTGAGGAACTCGGATTAGAGCCGCTGCTCCTTTACTTAGAAAGGAGTCAGCTGAGGTGGTTCGGGCATCTGGTAAGGATGCCCACTGGGCGCCTTTCTTGGGAGGTGATTCAGGCACGTCCAGTGGGGAGGAGACCTCGGGGAAGACCCAGGACTAGGTGGAGAGATTATATCTCAACACTGGCCTGGGAACGCCTCGGGATCCCCCCGTCAGAGCTGGTCAATGTGGCCCGGGAAAGGGAAGTCTGGGGCCCCCTGCTTGAGCTGCTCCCCCCGCGACCCGACCCCGGATAAGCGGACGAAAATGAGATGAGATGAGATTTATATTTTCTCTATATCTGAAATATATTTGGAAAAAAGTTCAAAGATTACAAGATCATCCAATATATAGGGAGACTAGCACCTTTAATAGAGTTTGCATATTAAATAATGAACAAGAAAGGAATGCTTTGCTCCATTATGTTTTACTTTACAGTACAGCTCCCTTTCAACTACTGTGCTCTGCTAGGGATTTTTTTTCTCATCTGCAGTCAGGTCACACTCGTGACAGATCTCCAGACACATGAAGCAGGGCAGGATTACAGAGAGTCTGGCCAGTAGATGATGGCAATAACACCACACATGAAAAAAGACTGTCTTTCTCTCTATCATTTGTCTATTGCACGCACTCTCACTGTCTCTGTCTCTCGCTTTCTCTGTCCAGCAATCTCTCTCACTCTCTCTCCTGTTCTCCATCCCCCTCTCTCGCTCTCTGGTTATATCCATATTTGGACCTCCTTCACTGTACATCCTCCCTACCCCCTTTTTCCCTCGGATCCCCAAGTTAATCATGTTAGGGCTGCAAGCGACACTGTGCTCTATACAGTACTGTTTGCAGTTCACATGGTATTGAATGACCTTTATTTTTACGGTTTTACCCTTTCACATAGTGGCGGATTATAACCCCCCACCCCTGAAAGGACATTGCCAACTTGTGACCCAAGATGTATCAATTTAACATGGTGGTGGTCTGTGCGGTTTGGGATTGAATCAACGTAATGAAGAACAAAATGGTATGAAACGGTGGCACACCTTCCCCACAGCCTGTCTGTCTTCATCATGCTGTCTCTCCTTCTACTGTACTCCCCCCCCCCCCCCCAGAGTCAGGCCACCCTCACACAATGAGCTACAGCTGTCCAAATTGACCTAGCAGACCTGTGCAAACATCCCTTCTGACGCAAAACCCATCCCCACTTTTATTATGAAAATCCACTCTGAATGGAGAATAAAGGGTGCGGCTTCTGAAACATATTTCAGGAAAGCACTGGTGAACAGCAATGCATGGAACCATTATGATGACAACAATGACCAAGATGTTAGCATTTTAATTTGAAAAGTACCAACACTCCAGTGATCAGTACCAGATATAGAGTAAGGCAGCACCTGGGGCCAATCTGGATATCGGACATGACACGTGTGCAGAGCTAACATTAACCAGGGTACCTGCGTAAAGCATAACACAATTATGTTATGGCCTTCCAGGAGGTACACAGAAGGTTCAGCAATTTAACCAATCAGAGGAAGCCCTCGGGTCACATGACGAAAATGTAGCCCCTGGATGATCCATTTACAGTGAGCTTTGATCTCGCCATGGAAAGCCTCAAGTGTAGAATTCCTGAGTGGGAATGACATGGAAGTGTATGGGATCGCTTGGAGTAACAAGGTCATGGCAGGTCAGTGTGATGTCATGGAGCAGGATGTGGATTGTGGTGTTTTGTTTGACGACATCCTCTGATTAAAATGAGGAATTCAAGCTGTTTTGTATATTGTCCCAAATACAGTTAGTAGAAAAAAAGAAAATTCACCATCAGCAATACATTAAGAGAGTTTCATCATTATTGATGAAGTAAAACAACCTGTTTGGCACAGTTTGGAAGGACTTCTAGGTGCATTCTACACATTGTGGTACTTACGATATATATATTTTTATTATTTCTGTGTAGATGCACAGTATAGACACATCAGGCTCTAGCACACGTTTAGAAGGGATAAATACTGTACTTGGATCACCCTTTGCTTTTTTACAGGAGTCTGCTGTACTTGATCAGGCTGTGGCTTCCTTCAGGAAATGTATCATCAGATTCTTGTTGTTATTGGAAACAACAGTGGAATGTCTATTGTTAACATTCTCTGTTGATTCTGCCATCCACAGCTGTTACAGAGGAAGCATGGGACTTTTGGTAGTCTGGTTGACACTGATTACACGCAGGTTTTTGATCCCAACTGCTCCAGTGGTCATAATGTAGCCAAGAGGTGGTGATGGACTAATCAGCCACAAATCATTAATGGCCGACATACGGCCAAAAAGTATGACCTGTGACTTACCGATCAACTTGAAATCAACTAATTGCAGGAGCCGATAACATGAACTGTTGTTGTTCAGTTAGGGAGACAACAATTAATGTTAAGCCTGCTTTGATATAATTCCTCTTTAAAATAGACACACGCACACGCACACACATACGCACACCTGGAGACCCAACACACACACAACTCACATTCAAGGTAGGCTTCACTTTGCTATGGACATAGCCCAATTTGTTGATCTCAGTTATAGGATGTTATCAGCCTGCATCTCACTGGAGAACAGGCTTCACTCAGCTTAAGTTAAGAAACTTAAATTATGCAGGTTTGTGCTAAAAAATATTGTTAGTCGAAACTATTTAAGTATCTATAACCTCAAAGGACAAGGCTACTCCCCAGTTATTCCTTCTGCTTTATGTGAAACTCACTGGCTACTCCACTGCTTTAATGGATATGGCTTTCTTGAAGCATACACTTTATAACCACGCTGTCTGCTGTAGCTCAACCCTGGTCTAAATTTGCGAGTGTAGCCTCCTTTCATCGAGTTCAGAAAACTATTGGAAACTTTATACACTTCCTTTGCATACTGCTTATTTATGTTGTTCTTATATTTGAATTGTTGTTTTGGAACAGTTTACTTGTCCCAGTGCAAATACATCCATCAAGTTTGTGCAAAACTCACTTTTCCTAAATCCAAGTATGCTTGCGTTATTTATGAGTTGCACGTGATGGAGATTGAAACTGAAAGAAATTTTTCCATAAAGAATTTCACCATAGGCTAAGGGCGACCCCAACAATAAACCTACTTTTTTTATGTTCCCAGTTACGAATAGGAAGCCATCCCAGTTGTCCATTACCAAAGTCAAGCAGTTTGTGGGCTCCTCTGCCTTCACCAAGAGGTCAATGTGGACCATAGACCAGCTACAGCAAATCAACGGCATCGACCCCAACAGAGTGAGTATGTCCATTCTGCACTGATATACATTGTTAAAAACCCTCCCTCTGCAGTTCATGGGAGAAGTTGTTTCTTCTTCAGAAGGCTGCATAGTCTAGTGTGGTTAGAGTGTTTGACTCAGAGCCCATGGGTTCTGGGTTCGAACCCCAATGTCCACAGTCTACATCCTTGACCGAGATGCCCTAACCTGCTGATTAATGACATGTGTCCATTACAATTGATTCTCTCTGTTAATTTTTACAGAAGCGTCAAATGACTCAATGAAGAATAGTTTACTTGTCCCCACCCATCACACCATTGCTGAAGCTTGACTCATGTCCTTCTTGCGTGCGCGTGATTTCCCAGGACTGTCCTGAGTTTGACTTGACGTTCGACAACGCCTTCGACCAGTGGGCCGCCAGCTCGGCAGGGGAGAAGTGCACCTTCGTCCAGATCCTCCATCACACCTGTCAGCGCTACACGCCCAACAAGAAACCCGAGTTCGTCAACTGTCAGGCCAAACTGATGGGAGGTAAATATTGTCTGCGGCCGCAAGCAGTACTGTCCCTCCTTAATCCTCACACGCACACGAGTGCTATTTGCAACGGTGAGGTCTTCTGTGTGGAGTAACCACCATTGGTACACCATATGTCTCTACGTCACAGGCGTAGCCTAAAGGCTTAGTTATGGTTGCGCGTCGACGTGATGCACTGGGGTCTACGGACCCATTACATCCATCCAAACCTTACTTGCGTCCACCACCAGGGCCTGATGTGCGCCTCCGTAAAATTGGGAGGCGAAAACTTAAAAAATACTATTAACCGAAACCTTTCACAGACTATGATCAGAATCGGGGAAATCAAATAAGTACATATTTTGCATTTACGTAGAGACCCACGGTTATCCACGGTTGTTCGTCTTCGAGGTATGATTCTATGTGGATGAATCATACTTAATTGACGACCAAACCAGTAGCTCCGACCCTCCAACTAACTGTTATAGTGAGTGTGCTGTGTGTAATTACATTCTTCCCTTACTGTGTGGTCAGAACCGGAAGACCACTGTTCTGTTTTTGATGTGGTGTTTTTTGGATTTAATCAACATTACTATTACTCATTAATTATGTATCCCGGGAAAACTCCCAATTCCTGCCACTCCCACATGTAAACATTAACATCATCCACTACAAACACACATTTTCAAATATCCTAACGTTAGATTTTTAAATGAATGGTATTTGCATGTGCATGTGGTTAATGTATAGATGATCAGTCTGAAGATTGTGTAGAGATGGAGTTTGTTTTCACAAGGGTTTGGTGATATAATCTCTGCCGTGGCCATGGCGCCTGTCGGGGGTGTGGAATTCTGAATGGCATAATCAATATCGATCTGTTTATCATCATGTCTTCAAACAGCATTGGGCCTACTGGTTTATTCATGGGGTTATTTATGGAATTACATACTCCCCCGCCCCCCGAAACATCTACAACCTCAACCAAAAAATAACCCTTCCCATGCTACAACCAAAGGTTAGGTGTGTGTGTTTGTTACACAGTGTTTGTGTGTGCAATTGAGGCCATCATTCTATCCATTCATTGGATATGGAGGGTTGTTGTACTGTGTATGTGTGTGTGTGTGTGTGTGTGTGTGTGTGTGTGTGTGTGTGTGTGTGTGTGTCTCTCATCTGTCTCTGTCCGTACGTAATGTGTCTTGTTTGTTGTGATACTTTTTCTCGTACTGTGTGTTAGTGTGTGCGTGTGGGCAGTGCTGTCATGGTGTGAGGTATAGCACTGTGTCTGCACTGCAGGAATTCATGTGGGGAGCAGATGTAGCATCACACCCGCACGCCTACAGTCCTTGGTTCTACACACTATTATCCCATTGTAGTGCTCAGCCTGGCTGACATCACAGGCATCACACAAGTTAGGGGGTTACATAAAACGACAATGCTTTCCATGAAGGAAATAAGCCCCTTGTAGCTAGCTTTCATAGACACACGTTATTAAATAGCACTTTTCAAGCGTAAGCAATACGTCTCAATAAAACGTTCCAAAGTAGTTAAGAACAAATGGAGTGTTACGGGACGAGGAGCGAAGAGGAGGCCACCGCCGGTTCTGTCCACGTCGGTTTAAGTCTCACACCAGTGCAAAACAAAACACATCAAGCTGCTCGGGTGTGGGACCATGACTGCGGTGGACTCTTCTCTTCAGAGACCGTCAAGGAGTGGACCTTCTGAGGAACACAAAGAAGGATATAGATTTTACCCATGGGATGTCGCTTTATGCAAATTCATTGTTTGTCAACATAGGGTAGAAGAGGAAAAAGATTGGTCATACATCATTAGGTAGTTAGTAGCTCACCCCCTGGGGAGGAAGTTGAATGTCCAGAGATTGTTTATTTTGCCAGAGACTATTAGGTGAATTTTTTTCCAGGGAGAGTCAACCTAATAAGCTGTGTGAAGTGGTCACTAAGGGCTTAACAGTGAACTGGAAGGACCCCATCTCAGACAACAGGAATGAAAGGCAACATGATCAACCAGCCATGCAGTTAGATCCTATAGAAGAGACAGCCAATCATCTCATCCTTCAAACTCATGTTTTATTGGTTGCGCCGTCAACACAATACAACCTGACACTTTTCCCTGCATTTTAGGAGCATCAAGAATTGTAAAAACATACAGGGAATAATACGTCAATTTATGTGGGGGATTTTCGATGCCTTAGTCTTTTATGTTCTGGGGCCATCACAGCGTTTGGAGGCATTATCACTGGTGACAATGTCTAGAGCTTAGCTTTACCCTTTTGTTTTTTGACAGCACACTGAGACAGTGTGGAGCTGAATTTAGTGGCACTTACCCTGTCAATTTGCTGGATACAAAACCAAAGGGGTTTTGTGTGTGGTGGACATAATTTGGTCTATTGCTCTTCTTTAGCACATATGGCCGATAAGTGTAACGTGTTAAAGGTTTGTGTATGTATGTGTGTTTGTGTGTGTGTGCGTGTGTGTGTGTATATATGTCTGTGTATATGTGTCTATTTTGCACAAAAATACCATCACTTACTCATCTGGGATTCCTTTTATGTATGTTGTTGTTTTTTACAGCCATTCTTTGTTAGACATTTTTTGGAACTGCCTTAGGTTCTTGTCCAGTGACACCAAGCCAATAGCATATGACCCGTTTCAAGTGCATAAATAGGGCGTGCACCGTGAAGTGTTTTAGATGTTCGTGAGGCTTTTGGTTGCTAATTAAAAGATGTAACGCGTTGTGTTTGCCTTTTGATCAGGGCACTCCCCCACGCCCTGTTTCCTAATTACTCTCCAGAACCTTAAAACGTTTTCAGTTCTTTCAGGTCAGAGTCAGTTATGTTTTTTAAATGATGCATTGAGAAACTTTTTTTGGTCCGTTTTATCAGGTTAGAGCCTCTGCATTGAGATAAACATATGACTGTTTATTAGAGTGAAGTGCTGTTAAATAAATAGGTGAAATATAATTTATCTAGTTGCAAGTTTAATATTGGTTGAGCTATTACTCCTTGGGTCAGGTTACTGGAAGGGAAGTCATCTTATTCATGCAAAAAAAGCAGTCACTTGTGAAGCTTCCCATTAGCAGATGCATAGATAAAGAAATAACACACCATTTTGATCTAACAATAATCGAATTGGATTGGCCTAACCTGCTTTAACACAACTTTTGGATTGAAGTGCTTTAACATCACCGTGTTCTCATTTTGACAGTGGATTTTTCAAACAAAAAAGTAACAGTTTGGGACTAATTTCAAAAGATACAAAATATTTGTAAATATAAGTTAAAACATTTTGACTTTGATTATTTTCTCATGACAGAGGACCAGGATGTAGTTGTTCGTTGCAGGGTCTTTTTGAGCAAGATGAGGAAAGAGTTGGTTGTCCAACATGGGCATCTACGCAGACAAGGTAAGACAGGGGTGTCTCATAAAGTTATGAAATCACATTTTAATTAACCCCGTTTGTTGAAACACTTCCAGCACTACCCAAGGACTTTTCCCAAAAAGGCCAGCTTTCCTGATTACCTGTGTTTACCAATAAAACATCAACTTCGACTTTGTCCCGTGTTAACATATACAGTACATGTTTGTTTACATTCCTGGCATTCTCAAGTTATTCATCATGTATCAGAGAGAGGGATGATGACCCAGGATAAGGGGTTTAGTTGTTATCAAAAGGTCATGTTTTAATCCATTACTCTAAGGACAGACGGGCTATTCTGGTGCAGAGGGAGGGTGTGTCAGCTTAAGGAGAATTACAATAGCGTCCCTGTTTGGAGGGACCGGACGGGGCTCTGTGTAACTGAGTATATTTCCTTGTTCCTTCACACCAAGCATTCCCTCGGTCCAGACGGTTATGCTGAAAAAGAGAGTATCATGACATCTATCAGCTGATTAAATTCCCTCTCAGACGAGTATTCATGGTAACCTAGTACCTGTTTATCTGTCAGATGTGCCGTGGCTCTCGTACAGTAAGGACACAATGTTCCAGGGTATCCCCCATCTTAGCATACATATCTCTTAGCATAAGCATTGTTTGATAGTGATGCAGTGATTGTTGAAAAATAGGGTATATTCCCTTAAAACATCTGGCTAACACCAAAAAAATATCCTATTTGCATTTCTGTATTTTTTCTTAACTGTAAGCTGGTTACAGCTTGTTACAGAGGTCAAACAATATGCTTGAGCAGCATTCAACGTTTACAAAACCAAAGCACACATTTGTCTCTCTCTATCTCTCCTTCTCCCTTTTGTGCTTTATTTCTTTGTCTTCGCCTCCAGTAGATAATCTGACAGGTAGTTGGCCTGCATGGCAGTCCATTTGGGATTTCACTTGTGTTTTGTTACCAAATAGCAATTCAAGAGAGAGAGTGATGGAGAGAGATCATTTTGTGCAACTAAATCGTATGGTTCTACGTTCAATTCTCCGGCAGCAACTTTGTAAAGTAAGTAGGGCTGTAGTAAGCTAAATAAATTCTTGTTAGACTGACATACCTGACATAAGTCATTGGGTTTCGGATCAACTCTTGGTCCGAGTCCGATTCATCTAGGGCAGAGTATCTACAGGTCGCACACCAGACAAGTTATTGGTATAAATAATCAATGTTATTTCTAACACAATAAAGCCTATCACTCAAAAATACAGTCTGCATATGTCCCTCCCTCCCCTGAAAATAATGGGTAAGAAGCGCTTTCGTCTTTATGAAAGTAGCTGCAGCGATAGTCCGATCAATGGGAATAGAGTCGGACAAGAGCATATCAACCAAACCAACCGACCCAGAGGCTGTCTTCCCTAGTAAACAGATGGACGACTTGATTAACATGGTTGTTTTCAATGAGCGTGTATGTTATCGAAATAAGAGCAGACTTTATTTTCAATGGGCATTATTCTGCAGTTCTGTCCACCTACACATGACAGTGCATGTAATTACATGCACCAACCAGGAGAATATGATTACACTCTGTCTCACTGCAAAGAAACAGCCAGGCAGGAAAGTGGATGGGAATGGTGGATGGAAAAAGGTGGACCCGTTTCGTTATTGGTAGGCTCCCAAATGGCCGTGGGTTGTGTGTGCCGGAGGCTGTCCAGGGCTGGGTTTGTGGGGGCTTAGGGGCCGTGGAGGGCTGGGTTTGTGTGGGTTGGGGGAATGGGATTGCCGGTATTATGCTTGCGGGCGGCTCTGAGCCGTAGAGGATTAAGAGAAAAGTGTCTGGAGGTGAAGAGGTCTTCCTTCCTACAAGGACGCTGCATCCTTCATTGCAAGCCCTTACATTCCAAGGCGGAAACGTGGTGAAGCATATTGGGTAATAATGATAACAGTGATCTTTATTTATATGCTGCTTTGCACGACAGATGTTTCACGGTGGTATTAAACCACTAAGGTGTTTAATAACAAGAACTCTACATGCGCGGATAAACACCATCATAAGTTACTGTAAAAATATCGAGTCCTGTTCGATGGACAGACGCCTCCTTCCATCCAACCGGTTTTCTTGCCGGTTGGAAAAATGTTGATTAAATACCAGCAATTTAACTTTCCCCAAGCGGTGGTTGAGTAGAACCCGCAGAGACAGACAGCCTAGAGCCTGTGGTTTGTAGCGTCACCCCTAGAGAATCTCAGTTCAGGGGAAAAAACTCCTAGCTGTGCGTGTGCATTTGCATTCACACGGTGTGCTTCTGTGCGTCTCGCGTTGTTTCAGTGTGTGAGCTTTGATGCAGTGCAGCGCCTATAGTGTTCGCCCATGTGTTTGTGTACGTGTGTGTGTTTGCTGAACACTCAACGCATCGAATGAACTTCTTTCTGAATGAAAAGAAGATTCCTCTCTGTCTGCACGGGGGCGGTAATGTGGAGGCCACTGCACCAGTGCCCTCTCCTCCTATCTATCCATCCGCCTACCTCCCTGAATGCCACAGGACAGAGGAATGTACTATATATTGCACAGCTCCAGTCAGGGAATCACAGAGTCTTAATAACACCCTCGGTCCCTTCTAGCCTTGCACTCTCTGTCCTCAACATTTCCCTCACACTCATTTATCGCCACAGTTTTACGGTCCAGGAAGGAATTACCTCTTGGTATTGTCCCCAATGGGCATGTCTGAATTTGTTTCTCTATTTTCGCTGAGACAGTTTGAAGTTAAGACATAGAACTTAAATTTGCTCTTATTTGTTCTACATGGGTGAGGTGTGTAGGCGAGTGCTCGGTATTTTTATATTAATATAAATATTTTCTGACTATAATGAGCATACTCACAACTTAGGCTGTGGTCTACAGTGTTTTGCAGTCCTCTCTCGCACACAGCCCTAGTTGTGGCGTATTTTTTGTTTCACTAAAGAATAACTACGCGTCATAAGTGGCACTGCAAAGCAAAAACCCCCATTGTCTTGTTGGGCATTTCAAGGGAGGCAATTCACAAGCAACAATGGACTAAATAAGTTCCAAATCAATGCCATTGTTTCCCTCTCCCAAAGTGTTTTTTATACCCATATCTACATAGTGTTTCCCAAGGTGATGGATTATACCAACCTGGGTGAGTGCCAGCGCAGTGGCAACAATGAGAAAATGGAATTGTTTTTTGGTTTAGTTCATTGTGTGCACAATTTGGGCACAACAACTTAAGGGCTTCAGATGAATAGCTTTTTTAACCGTCTTGTCCGCATGACAAACCGGCGCTTCCCGAAGTTGCATTGTGCATTGCGACCTACGGTTTATTGACATTCAGTCATTAAAGAGCAGGTCCTGGGGTGGACATTTTCACGTCAGAGAGCAGAGCCCGTTTTGGAGCGATCAGGTTTTTCGATTATTTGAAAAGTGTCCACCTCATGACATTGAGAGTGCCTCGGTGATGCTGGAAAACGAAACAGTGAATTACTCTGTACCTGTTAAGAGAAAGGTAGCAGCACACACGGGTGACGGGTTAGTTTCAGTTCATCTCTTCTCACAGAAAAGACTGTTCTTTGGGAGGAAACCACATTTGCTTGTTTGACGCGTTGTTCTTCCATGACTCCACTTTGATGTGCTTTCAAGTATTAATGACAATGCTTTGGGTCACGGATTGAACCACTTACAGAAACTACAATGGAACAGCTTAAGTTCAAGGTCTCTATCATACTTCCTGATCCCCGCCAATTGGAATCATTCTGTCCTATATTTCTCCTTTTCTCTCCCGCCTGCCGTCCACTCATACCCATGCATAAGTTCCCTGTTCCTCTGCTCCCCTCAGGTAACAGCATACTGCACACAGCGGCTGACAGCGTGACCAGTGCGGTTCAGAAGGCCAGCCAGGCCCTGAATGAGCGCGGCGAGCGTCTGGGCCGCGCCGAAGACAAGACCGCCGACATGATGAACAGCTCCGAGCAGTTCGCCGTCACGGCTCACAAAGTAAGACCCTGGTGATGGGGGGAAGTCAGGGCGACTGATGTGACGGGAGGGACATGTAACATGTACAATCCAGGAGGTAGCCCTTACTGTGTGGGAACCTAACTGTGATACACGGAGGTTCTTTCCTACACAACTCTCTGAGTATTAAGTTTACGTTCTGTCCTTTTAGCCAATGCGACTTCAATCAAATGATTTCAGAGTTTTATTGATTACAGCCAATTTCAAATCAAATGGTATTATCAGGGAATGGTGTAAAACTAAATGTAAGGCCATTAGAAGACAACGTAGTTTTTTATAGTTTTCTATGGACTTGTGTCAGGCATTAGGGGCTTTTTTTGTCTTCTATTCACATCATTACTCTCGATCTAAACGTATTCTCTTATTCTCTCTGCGGTTTTCCCCATTTGCCCACTCCTATTGTCATGCTGCTTAACGAGGCTGTAGCATAATTTACCGTACTCTTGTGCTTCCTGTTTTCATGAAAAAAATATCAATAAGACAGGGAAAATCCAGGGCTCTAGCAAACCCAAACCCTTGATCAGTCATGGAACTTGCAGTCAACCACGTAATGTCATTCACCATCACTGGTTGAATATTGTTACCTACTTAATCTTTACATTTATGCAATTAAAGTTCTCCATCAATTTCAGCTTATTTATGTAGATCTGAAGTAGTCTCATTGGTAACCCACAAATCTGGTGTATTATCATTATCATACACCATCCTTTAGGTCACAGATCTTTGGGTCAAACATGGGCCCAGGTCCAAGTAGACCCAAGAGGCTCAGGGTCAAGCACTAGGGCCCTAGCTTAATAAGAGTTTGAGAAAGTTGGATCTTACATTCTGAGACCATCTGTCTGTAACCCTGCTGTTCAGTCTTCAGCTTATATAAATCACAGTGGATAGCAGGAGCCTCACACACAGTATCAAATGTAGACGTTGGTTCAAACTCAGGTGCAAGTTTCCAAGTCCAGGAGCTTCCAGAAAGGCTACGGAATCAATACTTGTGTTCAAAACTTTATTCTTGGGCTCACGCAAGATACCCCAAAACAACCACCAGGGTCCTTCCGTGGCTCAGCAACTTCTTAGCTTAATCTTCCCATGCTTGTTCCCAGGATTCTTCCCATGATTCTTCTCCCATGCTTCATCTCAATTCAGCACATGACAAGGGCAGAGCTCTCAGTTACCTCCAATCATACTTGTTATCTAACAAAAAGGTGTAACCCACTGGTTACAATTGGGTTATAGTTATTCGAATCAAGACAATCATGAACCGCCTGCACAATAGTACAATCGTCAACAGATACCAAAGACTGCATTCACAAGGCTGTCTTTGGGCTCCTTGTATTGACTTGGTTTTTAATGGTGCATTTAGGGCATGTGGATGATGGTCGGCACACACATCACTCATCATTCACCCTTCATTATTAATTAATCACACATGGTTGTCCAAAGACTCAGACAGTGATTTCCGATAAAGGCTTGAAAGAGCAGGTAGGGCTATTGCTTTTTTCCTAATGCTTTGCTGCACTCCATCTCAACTCAATAAAAGATCATCAAAATTATAATCAGTAGTTGGTTCATAGGTGAGACAGTGAGACAATAGCGCACACGTTCTCACCTTCCCGCCTCCCATTGGTTTGGTATCTAAATGCCAAACGCACTATAGTGCTGCTCTGCTTCCCCCACCTGATCAATCTCTGAACTGCAGTGTGTGTGTGTGTGTGTGTGTGTGTGTGTGTGTGTGTGTGTGTGTGTGTGTGTGTGTGTGTGTGCTTGTGTGTGTGTGTGTGTGTGTGTGTGTGTGTGTGTGTGTGTGTGTGTGTGTGTGTGTGTGTGTGTGTGTGTGTGTGTGTGTGTGTGTGTGTGTGTGTGTGTGTGTGTGTGTGTGTGTGTGTGTGGCCAAAACTATAATGGTTGCTGCACTTTTTTGTTATTATTTGCGAGAATAACCAGGCAAGCGCCAACTAAAAATTATAATCTATTGCAGGACAAAATAATAAAAAGGGGATTACTAAGCACATTTTTTTGTGCTGACTTGCATTTTTCGTTATGAGGACGTTTAAATATACATTACTGGTACTGTAGGAAGCTGTCCTAACCCAATTGAACTCTCCCTCTCCCTCTCCCTCTCCCTCTCCCTCTCCCTCTCTCTCTCTCTCTCTCTCCAGCTTGCCATGAAGCACAAGTGTTAGACCAGTGCCAAACCCAGCTCGCAGGATGCTTGGAGAACAGCCGCTAGCCTGTCACCACAGAACGGATGGAACTCAGATTGTATTGTTTTTAATCTTCTTTTTATATATATATATTTGCGGATTTGTTAACAGGTAACACATAATTATTTAATACCGGCACATCTTGACGAGGATGGACACAGCAAGCTGGCTGAGGCGAAACAGAGAGAAAGAATATATATATATATATATATATATATATATATATATATATATTTCTTGCGATTTCTTAATTTAAAAAAGACGTGACAAGCCGAGACAACGATGTTGCGACGAGCCGAAACAAAAGTTCTCTTTGTGTCTTCGTGTGGTGCGGCCGACCTACTCCTCACCATCACAGGCCATCATTAGTGTCCTCCCTTTATAAATTACTCATATGATTCCTCACACTGGTTGTTCATGTCTTCTGCTGTTCATTTTTATTTTTGGGCATACATTACATTATGTTAAGAGCCCTCTTTGTTGTGGCTCTTTGACCAATGTGTTTGCGTGTGCAAGTATGTGCGTGAGTGTGTGTGTGTGTGTAAGAGGGATCGAGAAGCAAGGCATCTACTGGAGATGACTCTAGTGTACAACTAGCCGGGCACATTGATGAACAGAAAACACAACATCGCCTGCTTCAAACGTACGCTTGAGACGACGGATGAAATCCCTTGCAAACTAAACGCTGCTTTGACAGTTGAGTGGTGTCCGCTGTGGTTTTCCGATGTACGGTTTTCAAAGGGCCCTAGTTGGCGGCCCTTACTTTAGTGTCTACACATGTTTCAAGCACTTGAGTATTAGCCAGAAACGCAATGAACACTTTGTATTCGGATGCGCTTCTGTGATTCAAGCATGCAAGAACGGCGGAGATTCAGTGCTCTTATTTTACAAATAATACAGAAAAATACATTTGTTAAAGCCATGTTGTACTCTTCATCTGAATAAGCTTTGGAAGGTCTTATAATTCACAGGTCAAAAGGGAGAAAAAAACCATACAGTAGCAATGTACACCAGCTTCAGCATTGTATAAAAGCATATACATGTAATTCCTGCACACTTCGTTCAGTGTTACTCGAGCAGATTTGTCCTGTGAACTTGTGATACTCCCTGGCTGTGTTTAAACTATGATCATAAGCTTATCTTGTATCATATTTGTTTTATTTTGTTGACATGGCTGGGTTACTCGTGAAGATATGACTACGTATATGTATATACTGAGGAAATTACTCACACATTGACAGTGTCCCCAATAACAGCATCAATGTGTACTAGTGAGTTTGAACCTCATAACTGTGGCTTAGGGGCAACATATTTGACTTTTTGTATTTATGATTGTTCTTATGAATGTTACACTCTCACGATGCGCACTGGCATTGTCCTCCTTGCTGATCACTTGTTGACGAGTTCAAGGTGAAAAACATCTACTGTGGACTCTTAGTCTGCTGTCTTAATGAATCTATTTTTTGGCTTACTTACTGGTCTGCTCATACTTCAACCTAACACTTTGGATGTTTGTTGTTTTAATAAAACAAAGAGGAGACATTAAACTGGATTGTGTTTAGTGTGACTTGCTTTGTTAAGTGAGAACTTGTACTATTAGGAATGGAAATATACCCATCTCTATATGGCATAAAATATGTCTGCAATATAAATATGCATTGATTTATGCATATGTTTTGTTTTCACATTGACGCCTAATATTACATCATAAAATAGGGCCATTACTTTCTCTCCCAATGCAGAATGACGTTTTTCAAGACTGATGTCTTTATTGGGAAATGAGAATGAAATTGGATTTTCAAATTGACTACATCGTCTTTATCCCCCTCCTATAGACCCCAGCCCAGTGGATTTAATTGGGAACTATTATTAGGGATCCCTGATAAATCGTTTATAGAAACGCTGACCTTTTATTCCATTTAAGCGCGACAGTTCCAATCTACACCACTAGTAGGTGTAAAAGCTTTATATATTTATTAGCCCTCGACTTCAATTGATTTGCTCGGTAGAACCTTTTTATTGTGTTTATTAATTAGGATAAGAAGTTTGTTGGATATGTCTTCAATGAATATAGCCTACAATAAGATGCAAAAGAAAATATGGAAAATGTGTCCTAATTATGTGTCCAATTTAAAATATTCATCAGAACAGCAAGTATTTCAACCATTAACATGCAAACTTTTTTTGCATCACTGAGAAAACCTCAAATTTGACGCACTCACGATGCTTCCGGAGGGATTATACGGTACGGTCTCACATAAGAACGTCTACGGAGCGCGCGGTTATCTTCACCTTGAGGAGGTAGAGGTCCGTTGAGATTCCGCCCAGCCACGTGGTGTGGAGAGGTGTGATTACTTCATCACAACCGCTCGGCTCGAGGGCCCCTCCCCCTACGGACTAGCAGTGCAGCTCCGACTGTCACCGGCCGGCCAGCGAGATAGCCAGCCAGCCAGTGGACCTCGGGTTAATTTTAATCTTCAGAGCTTCCCGAGGCCCTATCAAATTATAACACGTTAAACCCACAGGGTGAGTTCGCCGAATGAAGCCGCACTGCTTTTCATGATGACTCACACTACACTTTTAGTACACTACCACTAACAGTGGAAACTGTTTCTGTCATAGTGAGCGCTGTTGCATTTCCCCCGCAAAGTCAAAGTTTAATAATAACAGCAGCAAGATATTGCCTCTCCCCCGGAGGTGTTATTAATTTCGCAAAGTATAGTTTGTAAACAAAAAGATTCTAAATTGAATTAAAAGTTGTGCATTTTTTTGTATGGATAAACCTCATGGGGGGATTTCACAATAATATAGGCCTAATTGAACCAGTGGAGGATATTGTAGGCTATATTGTCTAGGGTGCTCGGCTAAAGGCAGAATGGTACTGGGTTTGGTTCCCAAGCTGGGTTTAACCCCATAAACCCCAACTGCCTGTCCCAGAACCCATCCCCTACTTGCTCATTAATGACAACGATGTATCCAAGTTCACTGCAATTTGATTTGGGTTAAAGCATATCCTGGACGAGGAAATGATAGCCTTTTAGTTTTGTTTAGGCATTTATCAGTAACACGCTTAAAACAATGCAGACTTGTATGGTCAAGTGTTGACAGAAAGGGAGACTCCCTTTGTATAAACCAAAATACCGATATGAATGTTTTATACACTTTTAGAATATATTCTCACAAAGTTGAGGCTACAGAAAGGAATGCCGCAATAGATGGAGATGCAGAGATTCTGAGAAAGAGAGATAGAGTGTGAACGTCACTCGCCCATCATGAGTTGGCAGATGTGTGCGGAGCGAGATTGCAGACCAGCTGTTTTGCTCTAAATCGGGCGGGCCCCCCCAGCCCATACCTACCACCCACCCCCTCTGCCTTTGAGGCTCCTGTGGAGCCCGACGTCAGCCATGCTGGATTCATCCTTCATCATCCTAGCGCACCGCCCGACCTCACCGCACACTCTTCGTCCTCGCGCTCTGGTTCTCTCATCCCTTCTTTTCCGGGGTGCTCAGGCATCTCTATCGGGTCCTCCCTGTTGTTTTATTATGCTGGATTTGGAAATACGTAAAAACACAGGAGATGTAACACATGGCACAGATACAAATACGAGATTGAGGGAGAGATGATGGGTTGACGGCAGGCTTGAGGCTAGATGGATGGACTGATGGAAAGGCTGCCTGATTAATTGAGGCCCAATCCCATTTCTACCCCTTACCCCTTCCCTTTACCCCTTCAAAACAAGGGGGAGGGGTAAGGGGAAGGGGTAAGGGGTAGAAATGGGATTGGGCCTAGCTCTACTCTTTTTGTTTAGTAGAGCTATTGTTAGGCCGTCCATTCTGATTGGCAGCCATGTAATCTGCTGTACTGTATGCAAAGTTCCACAAGACAAGGGGCACATAGAGATAGACCAGTTATAAATACACCATGAAATGGAGCCAAATGAAGGAAGGGGTGAAGGTTTGCTGTAATTGTCCCCTTTTAATAGGCTTTCAGTGGCAGGATGTGGACGTCATATAGGACTGATAATGTTAGTGACAACACCCATTTTCTTTATTTTGATTGGCTGTTTTCAAGCTCTATGCCAACATTTTGTGGTTATCGCTATCAAATTGTGGACACACATGGTCTTGTTCCACATCCTGGAATGTAGTGATCAGCTGTATCCAGAGGGAAATATTACAATATAAATAATGCTGTCTTTATATTGGTTAATGGAAGTGTTGAATGAGGGGGACTGAAGAGGTTATTGAAGGAATATTCATGCATTGAGGTCACATAAAACAAGGGTAAAATGATTGAGGAGCAAAAGATGTGATTGTGTGTCTGTCCACATGCTTCTTGGTTTATACCCCTACAACACTCATTATCTTCTACATGGAGGCTTGCTGCCCATCAAATAGCTGCTTGTAATGCATACAGACCCTATCATAGTGGCTTACCTTCAGTGTACTAATACGGCATTGACCTGACTCAGGGGTCGAGGTTGGTGGGAAACCGATTGGCTGCAAACTACTGCCATCCGGCCTCTGGCGAGTGGCGGCCATCGAAGCGCCTGCCAACTGGGCTTTGATTATTGGAGACAGCAAGTGGTCATGTGGTCATGACCACTCTGTGGTCATGTCTTAAAATCGGGCTGCTTGTTATCAAAGATAAAAACACAATGTGCCGGTCAGGGGTAGTATAGTTTGAATTGCATATATAAAGGGTGACGGCGTGTATGAGGAAGTAGGTATGTTGTTTCCATCTGAATCTTGATCCTATCTTGAAAGACCCATCTCTTCTGGAAACATCTCATCGGCTGAGTTGTTCACTTTGTTGTTCCAGCGTTTGTGTTGTAGGCTGCCTAGGACATGTCTTTCTTTGTTGTGATGTGTGTTCTTTGCTCCTACTATGAACTGGACTACTAATGACAATAATACAGAATTATTTTGAAAGAATCTTTGATTCTTAAAGTTACTCTGCACTCTTCCCAGTTGTTAGAATTGCTTGTGCAGCACTTTCAATTGTAGTGCTACATTTGAATCGTAGTTGCTCGTATCTCGATTGTTTACGGTTTGAGTCTTCCAAGAACGTTTGTCCACAACAAGGTGGAACACACCTCACACCTATGTTCGCCTCTAGAGGATACAGGCTGGATGACATGGACGTCCTCTGCCCTGTGGTTTTTGAGATAGCCTCTGAGACTTTGTAGGCAGGACCTAAAATATCATTAGGCAGATTAGTCATTTTGGTGATATTTTGTTCATATATAATATACAATAAAGTATAATTTAAAAATTGTAACTTAAAATGTATCATATATTTAAAACGTTATGATTACATGATTATTTTAAACATTATGATGATGTGGATGATGATGACTATAAGCGTTATCTAATACAGATCATTAGATATTGAATGCTTGTATCATAGTCGTCAGACGTCCATAACCGTAACCAATAATGCAGCTGCTTCAGTACCCACTCTGTCACCATGTTTGATAGATGTAGGACTATGAGTTATCCTATTAATCTGCCCGCACCAGTCAGCCACTCTCACCATCGATCTAGAGGTGGGCATCACACTGATTAAATTCAACCGTGTGTGTGTGTGTGTGTGTGTGTTTATGGGTGTGTGCAAACCTCTTGTTAAACCCATCTTGTCTGTTTTAATATATGAGCAACAGAGTACAGAGTCAGTTTTGGTTGTGCCTGATCACCTCCAGCCCAATCTAACACTAACGTAGTCCCTTGAGGTTGTCACATTCCCTCACTTCTATGTAGGCTACTCCTGTCTTCTTTGATAGCTGTCTTTCTTCTGATATTCCTAGCATCATAAGATCTTTGTTCCGTGGTTTGAAGCATGGCAATTCCTGGAATGAAAACTATCCCAGGAGGAGAAAGTGCGTGTGATCCTGTTACCCCTCCTTCCAGAACACTCTGGACCATCAGTATTCACAGCGACGCCCCGCTCTCTGTTTTGCAGCGTGGTCGTCGTGGCGACTCTAAATTACATTGGAATATGCAGGAGAGGGAGGCGGAGAGAGGGGGGGCTATTCATAACGAGGTCTGTCACTTGCTGTTTGTCTATGAAACATCAATGTACCTAATAGTTATCCATGCTCCCCTCAGAGCTCATTGTGGTTGGTTGCGGTCAGTATGCCCAGCAGGGAGAGGCGGCGAAAATGGCGGATGTTTGTTTGCTTGTATTTGCTTGTTATTTACGTCTGCATTGGGAGTCTGGTGGGAACTGCAGTGGGAGGCAGCAGGACTTTGTATCTGTCTCCCCGTTGACTGGGGAGATCTATCTTCTGGAGGCGGGAAGAGGAGGAGGAGGCTGGGCCAGAAACCTGTTTATCAGCAAAGTTACGGCAGCCATGACACCAACGCGGAAGTGAGGGTATGTGTTGGTGGGGGTGGGGGGGAGGGGGGCAATTCACATGAATTAATCACATTGATTGAGGCTCCATCTCCCTTGCTGGTGATAGCTCATGCACATACACACACAAATACACAAAAGTACACACGCAGACACACAACCCACATGCACACACAGGGCCGACGGACTGCGGGGGAAAGTGAGTGGGGGGGCCCAAGGCAGAGGGGGGGCCCATGGCAATTAAAAAAAAAAATTGCCATCCCCCCCCCCGTCAACAATTGTACTCTACCCCCCCCCCCCTGTCCCCGTCCCCGTCCCGTCAACAACTCAGCGCAGGGGGCTGGTAGGGGGAATTCCGGGGGGGGGGGGGGCCCATCAGTACCTCTTGTATACAGGGCCCAGGATTTGGTGCACACGGCCCTGTGCACACACACCACACATACACTCACCCACATGTGCACACACACATTATGCAGTGGCACGTTTGTGCACAGCACACACCCACAGCTCAGATCAGGTTTCCAGACTGGTACCATCTCCGTCTGTCCCAGAGCACAGAAAGGGCTCCCACACCATAACATTAATAATTGTTCATTGTCTACCAGTACTCGACTTTAGTTCCTCTTTCTCACAAGAAATAATGCTATTTTTTTCTCAGCAACCCTGGGTTCCGGGCTACTGCCCGGGTGCAGTACCTTTCACTAACACAGAGGTGCGCTGTAGCTTAAGCTGAGTTCTTGTTGGACAGAGGAACTCAGTTGAACCAAGGACCAGGCGGGACAACGTCAGCTGCTCATATTAGTGCCAGCTCCTAAAATTTACCCAGGGCACCTAAATCTGCTGAGCGCCCTATTTCCACCCGTCCTGTTTCCACCGCACTACGACTTTTCAGCCCGACTCATATAGGAAACTTTTTTTAATGTATATATATCTCTTTCCCTCTATCATTATTCCCTCGTTACGCTTCACCATCTCCTCTCCCCGCTCTTAATTTCTGAGAGGCAACGTGTCCAATACCGCTGTAGTCAAATGTTTTTCAAATCCCTCTAATTCCGATAATCTAATTTTCTGGATAAAGTCACAGTGATGGTCGCCACTAGGGTTCTCTCTCTCTCTCTCTCTCTCTCTCTCTCTCTCTCTCTCTCTCTCTCTCTCTCTCTCTCTCTCTCTCTCTCTCTCTCTCTCTCTCTCTCTCTGTAGATATCTGCTGCACCGCATCCCTCTTCTTCCCCTATAAGCAGCAGTCGATAAGGGAGGAGAGCAGGCTGCTTAGCATTAACAACAGGAGTTT
Source organism: Gadus chalcogrammus (assembly GCF_026213295.1). NCBI lineage: Eukaryota > Metazoa > Chordata > Actinopteri > Gadiformes > Gadidae > Gadus > Gadus chalcogrammus. Next base: position 16,717,524 of record NC_079416.1, read on the forward strand.
GTCTACTTTCCACTAGTTAAAGAGAATCCTACGTTTGCGATGAATGTCATTTAGTTGAACACTGAAAAGCACTGAAGGCATTCATTTGTTTGTGAATAATATCTTCCCACCCCCATGGAGTACAGAAGGAAGCATAACCTTTCAACAAATCGTTTTATGTTCCCGTTTTCTCTCATTAATCCTTACAAAATAATAAGGAGATCATAGATACAAAGGTAAAATAAATTAATTTCTAAAATGAAAAGACTTTGTTGAGTTGGCCCTCAACTCTGAAGGTGCCAACTTCTCACAGTGTGCTGTAAGAGAAAATGTATGGTTTGTCCCTCCGTGAATGTAACCCCCAAGCTGTCATTGTTTGATTGACTAAATAATCCACTTAACCATACCTGCTCAGAGTAAGCAGGATTCCGAAAGTATAACATCGTAATCCACATTGCAGTATAAAAACTAAATAGGCCTAAACAATTTAACATCAACTGCCATGTGAAATCTTGATGCATGCCGCTATGAAACATTATTTACGCATTGATGACTTTGTCAGAGCTAGACAGTTATTCATTTCTGGTTTCGTCAGCTCCGACTGGTATTAACACACTTGGGGTCTTTTCTCCTGTACATAATATCATTAAACCTTGAAAGGTCATTCATTATGGTATTGATCATTTGTCTTTTGCAAGGTGAGCCCCTGCCTCAAGCATTTCGGCAAACCAAAGAGTCTGGCTGTGACCTCCATCTTCCATTGACAGACATGTCTATGGTGTTTCAAGAGTGTCAGGCAGTATAAAGTCTACCATTCCGACCCCGAGAATAAGCGTTCTAATAGCGGGACAAATTGCCCTGGATTGGCGATGAAGGATACCTTTATCCTTTCTATTCACTCCAGTAATTAAGCATGTATTCAAGGGGCTAACAATGATTTCAGAATGGTACATTAAGTCCTTAAGGAGCGGGTAGGTGCAGCTGGTGGGTGTTAAGAAGGCCTTCATGTAGAATATAGGAGATCAAACACAGAACCTTTCAGCTGGGAGTCGAACACCCTGACCTAAATAACACCTAAACATAACTCCTGTTAACCAAGACCCTTGGGTAACCATGCCTAAACATCAACCATCGTCATCAAATCTCCACCACAGCTAGTGGAGAACTTCATATGGAGTGTACTGGGCAGTACCGAGCCTATGGAGGACCTTTACAGTGACAAGTTACAAAGGTTCTCCCCAAGAATTGGAATCTGATTCAGTGTACGATACAAACATGTGCATCTCTCTCTCTCTCTCTCTCTCTCTCTCTCTCTCTCTCTCTCTCTCTCTCTCTCTCTCTCTCTCTCTCTCTCTCTCTCTCTCTCTCTCTCTCTCTCTCTCTCTCTCCCTCTCAGATGTTTGAGCTCTATCTGTGGGTAGGATGGTGTACGGTGGCTTGGGTTACCCTCTGTGACTCCAAGAAAGGTTGTCGATTCGAACCCCAACGTCCGCAGTCTACTTGACATGACCTCTCTCACTCGTAAGTCACATTGGATGAGGGTGTCTGCTGAAATGACGACGAAATGGTGAACAGC
>NC_079416.1:16729078-16736578 GCF_026213295.1 Gadus chalcogrammus
ACATTTTTAACTGGTCACAGCTCGGTGGATTGAAGGGGACTGGGTAGCAGGCTTACATTGACAGTCCACTGTTGTAATTACCTCGTTACAGTGCTGTAACTGCGCCCTCCTCCTGTCTCCCCCCCCCCCCCCCCCCACGGCTGTTCCCATTCTGAGGCACCAAAGGTAATTAATGTCTCACAATGACTGCGGAAGGACTTGTGACAGTGTTCTGTCTTAAAAGGAGGCAACGCAGCCATACTCACTTACCCTCCACAAGGCTTTTTTTATGGAGGGTAACACACACACACACACACACACACACACACACACACACACACACATACACACATACACACAGACAAACACACACACACACACAGAAAAAAGCACACAAGTTTAATGGTCAAACATTGCTGACACACCAATTAAGACTTAACTTCTGATATGTCCACAGAATGTGTGCATCTCTGCGTATGTTTATGTTGATGGATGGAGGGATGGATTGATGGATGGCTAGAGCGCTCAATCCCTCCTGCTCAGTGTTTGCTGAGTGTTTAAGTGTGCAGGAGGAAGAGGGAGGGGGAGTGAGCGAGAGAGCGAGGGAGTGTCTTCCTTGCCCTCTGTGTTGTGTAATGGTGGTTTTTTTGGGCTCGGTGTCAGCGTGCTGACAGGGTGCACAGTCAATGTAGAGCAGGCAGGGAGAAAACCCACTGGGATCCTATTAAAGCCACTCCATCTAGCTGCTGAGGCTGCAATTCTCACACACGCACGCACACATGTGCACACACACACACGCAAACACACACGCAAACACACACACACACACACACACACACACACACACACACACACACACACACACACACACACACACACACACACACACACACACACAAACACACACACAAATAAACCTGAAATAAATATTCTCTAACATTACATATATAATGTATACAACCGACTATACCAGTATGCGTGCATGCCCGTGCATAAGTAGGTGTGCACACTGCAGGTGCATGTGAGTGCATGTGTGTGTATGTGTGTGTGTTTTAAAACGTACACACACATTAAAATGTAAATCACCCACGCAATGGGAAATTGGGTTTAATTATTCACGTATTCATTGTCCACCGTCAACAGCAGGGCGTAGGTAGCGAGTAAAAAGGATGCATTTCATTGTCTTTCGCCCTCGGTGACATAGTGTGGTCACACAAAGAATATTCAAGTTTCATCAACCATCTGGACGAATTTACATCTCACTCGCAATCATACACCACTTTACCTGCCAGTAAAAGAATTTGTGCCGCACCTCCCAATGCCCTTAGTAAGCACAACCCCACCCAACCCCAGCCTCGCCCAGAATTCTCTCAGTACAGTAACTAAGATGGAGAGGTGGGTGGAGGTTAGCGTTCTATTGAGCAGGGTAAAGGGCGCGGTTTGAAGAGTGGTCAATACCATGACCCTCTTGATAATCAAATGAGGATCGATGCCTGACCCTCTCACCCAAATGGAGGTCGACATTCAAAGATGTTATAATAGTCGATTTAATCAGCAAATGAAATGTATTTCTTGGTCTTTTGAGTACTCAAGCAAGTCTAACGTCTGGTATGAGAGGGTATTTAGGTTTTACTTCTATCGGGGTATCTAAAGAAAGAAAATACAGACAACTTAGTGTTTAATATTCATCCGGTGAAATTAAAAGACCCCACTGTTATTCTTTGTCTTTTGGGGCGAAATCAACCAATCAGATTCATTCAAAGTTGACAGCGGTGATTGAATGCATCTGGGACCGAGAGTTTGAGCTGAAAGATACTGTCTTTCTTCTCTGGTTTTAATTGGTGGATTAGGATGGCAGACATTTGCAGCATCGATCGTGATCCGAGTCCCACGGGCTCTTGGATTTCATTTCTCATTCCTACGGAGATCCAAGGGCTTTTAGAGTAATGAGAATGGATTCCCAATCAATGGATTATCAGTTGTATTCATCAAAAGGATATTGCTTCAAAGGTTTAAGATTTGTTTCATGTAAATATATTTAAATGTCTTTTCCCCAAGCATGGTACGACCACACATCCGTGGTTCAAGATCGTGGTTTGATTACTTTTCAGAATGCATACTCATCTATAAGTATGCATATTAAGAAACCAAAATGAAGTCAAAGTCAGAGAGTGTGACAGCAGACGGCATCACACATCGTTTAACGTCTCATTCTGCGCTAACCGTCTTGCTGTTGGGGGATATGAGCTATACGATTACGAACTTTGAGAACACACATTAAATGGAATCCCCCCCCACCCCTCCCCAAGTCCTCCCTGGGGTCCTCCATTACCGTAATTCAGAACACTCGCAGGCTTCAAAGTGACTGAAAGAAGAGTCGGTCCCTCAGCTGATTGGTCCTCACAGGAGAGGATTCAATTTGAGTTTTGTTTTTTTTCGGTTGGGTTGGATTTAAACTCATTAAAAAGAGATTTGGTTGGTTTCTAGCCTCAGGAGATGAAGACGCATGTACTATTATAAAGCAATTACATTCCTCCATTTTCAGGGCTGGATATACAATACCTTTTATTGAATGTATTGTGCATCTATGACTTGGTTTCAGTGGCTGTAATACAGTTAACTCTGTGAAGGAGGGAGGGAGAGACCCAACAATGCACTGATTCAGCAACAATGGAATTCAGTTACATTAAAGCATGTAGAATTTATTCTATAATCATTCCTCGACTTACTTGAAATAGAATCTGCACAAGACTTACAAACACTGTATAATTTAGGTTGTTGCTTTATTGTATAACACAGTTCTCTCTTTGCTTGATAATATAATGTGCAAAGAGGAAGAGGTAGCTCGTAGCTCGTAGCTTCTAACTTAGCATTCATTAACAAATTCACTGTAACAGTGTCACACATTGACACACAGAACAGATGCATACTTCTGCTGGATATCACACACGTACACTGAACACACACACATACACACACACACACAACCACACACACACACACACACACACACACACACACACACACACACACACACACACACACACACACACACACACACACACACACACACACACACACAATAAACATTCACACATGCACATATGCGGACAAAGGGATTACTTTAGGGAACAGGAAAAGTAACACACTCACTCATACAATCACATGAACAAACATAGTATCACTAAAGCACAAAGCTCAATCACACACACACACACACACACACAGACACACACACACACACACAAACACACACACACACACACACACACACACACACACACACACACACACACACACACACACACACACACACACACACACACACACACACATACACATGAAGGCAGTATCTCTGCAGTGGCTGTGGGTGCGTGTGTGTCCACAGCTGTGCACAGGGCGTGCAGGGCGTGTTCTCTGTTTGAATTGCAGAGGAGGCGCTCAGTGTCTCTGAGTCAGCTCCAGAGTCACCTTGGTTCTGTCCACACAGACGCTATGAATCCCTGATGAAACCAGGATGGCTGGTGTCGAGGTGTGTGTGTGTGTGTGTGTGTGTGTGCGTGTGTCTGTGTGTCTTTGTGAGAATTTTTTTCAAATGTTATGTGTGTGTATATGGATGAACGTGTTTGTGTGTCTGTATATGTGTGGGATTGTGTGTTTGTGAGTGTGCATTTGTGCATTTGTGCAAGAATGCTGTGTGCATGGGTGTGTGTGTGTGTGTGTGTGTGTGTATGTGTGTGTGTGTGTGTGTGTGTGTGTGTGTGTGTGTGTGTGTGTGTGTGTGTGTGTGTGTGTGTGTGTGTGCATGGACGTGTGTCAGTTGTCATGCGTGTGTTTGTGTGAGTGTGTTTGTTCATATATGTGTGTGTGGGTGCGTGTTTATGTGTGTGTGTTTGTGCAGGAATGTGTTTGTGCATCAACGTGTGTGTATGGACATGTGTGCATTGACATGTGTGTGTATGTGTGTGCGTATGTTTGTGCGTACGTTTGTGTGTGCATGGACGCGTGTATGTGTGTGTGCATGGACGTGTGTACGTGTGTGTGCATGGACGCGTGTATGTGTGTGTGCGTGCGTCCGTGAGTGCATGAATGTGTGTGGGCGTGTTGCAGAGGGGAGTGTTGGGGGGATGAAAGAGGAGGCGAGACCTCTCAAGGTGAACAAGGCAACGTGGAGGGGGAGGTAAGAGAGACGGACAGAGAGGCAGAAGGAAGAGAAAATAAGAACAGAAGCAGGAAGAACAAACAGCCAATGGGGGCGTAGTAAAGATTTGAGATTGGATGTCCAGTTGGCTTTGTATTAATATGTTCTTCTGCTTTGGCATCTTATTATTTTACCTTCTTATGCTTTTCTATTTGAGATCTCTTTGTCATTTGTTATCTATTATTGATTGTGCTTTAAATGTCTTTCAAATGTGAGCACGTGTTTTCCTGCCGATGTAAGCAATCGTAATTTCCAGTGTTTGTCGTGTACTACACAAATAAACATAGCCTTCCTAGTAACAATTATTTACCACCAACTAGCAGCTCCCCACACACGTCATATGCATTCATATCTACAAATAATTTGTTTCTTATTTTTGGAAATGTTTTTACCATGGATATTGATCAACATTACAAAATTAATTAGCGACCTATGCGAATACACACACATCACACTATTAAGACACACACATGATAACATGCAGGGGATTAGGCATTACCTCTGATAGAAGAGTCTCTGAGCTGTTATCTCCCCTCCCCCCTTCCTTGTCCGCAAAGACAAACAGAGATGATAGTGTACCCGTGTGCACCCATACACATAACCATTCATAAGGAATAACGATTGTACACATCGGCACAACGACTTCATAACCAGAACCTACTCATGCAGGTGCATGCTTTTGCACCGCACAGAGGGTACACAGTGCACATACAAACACACAAACACATACACATGTAAGCATGCACACACACACACACACACACACACACACACACACACACACACACACACACACACACACACACACACACACACACACACACACACACACACACACACAGCCGTACACACGCACACATAGCTGTGCAAAAACCCATCCGGAGTGCGACATGCGTGATAGATAGGTCACACAACAGAGCCGCTTGTCCATTTAATCATCGCCGAAGGTAGGCAATAGGAGAAACTTCACACCACTTAGGCCTTTCGATTACTTTCCCAGAGGCCAGGGGCTCAATTTAATAGCAGCCAACAAGAGTAGAGGTTGGCGGGCCGGGGGAAGGGGTGTGGAGGGGGTGAAGGGTGGATAGGTTTAGGGTGCAAAAAGCACTCACGCGAGGTCAAATGAGAACAGGAGCGATAAATGATGGCCGGGTGAGGAAGTGTTTTTTATAGAAGTGTGTATATTAAAGCTGGTGTTGAAGATTGACCATAAACCATTGGCCATGGTTTACAGGGGGTAGTGTGAGTAACTAGCACCTCTTGGAGAACCACATGAAGCTCTGCTTAGAAATGTTAAAGGTGGGTTTTCGTGCATTCAATTCTCATCCCCTGACACACATATACAAGCGTTTGTTTTTTTGTGTGTGCGTGTTTTAGTGGACAGTAAGTGTTAAGCTCTCTGCCCCCAGAGGATAAGCTGATTGTCTCTCATTGGATGTTTTGGACCAGATCAGGCCTGTGACCCTGCTCAAGGGCTCCGCCGCCCTGTCCCTCTCCATAGCCTCACCTAGGCAACCGTCACCACGACTCCCACCTTCCCCTGTTCCTCACCCCGTCACTACCTAGATCCTCTCAGACCTGCTTTGATATTTCATATTTGTGTGCAGACAGGTGTCTAGACATGACGTGGTTGTGCGTGTGTGTGTCTGTGTGCGTGTGTGTGTGTGTGTGTGTGTGTGTGTGTGTGTGTGTGTGTGTGTGTGTGTGTGTGTGTGTGTGTGTGTGTGTGTGTGTGTGTGTGTGTGTGTGTGTGCGTGCGTGCGTGCGTGCGTGCGTGCGTGCGTGCGTGCGTGTGTGCATGTGTGTGCATGTGTGTGTGTGACGTAATGAAACGTTGGATGATTGGTAGAAGAACATTTGATCCAATAGGATCAGTGGTGCATAATCCCTTCACCTTCATTAGAGGCTTGTACCTTGTCATAAGCAGGCTGACAAATCAACTCAATAACAACGATTTGAGAATAGGGGAAAGGTGTGGATTGTAGTAAGTAAAGAAATAAGTAAAGTTGGGATTTGGTAGCTTGAAAAGGTAGGAGAAGGCTAGGGTTAGGGTTAGCTTGGCTAGGATCACAAGGATAGCTGTTTAAAAATGTGTTTATCAGGGGTCTACTCATTATCCCACACAATGTGAGCTGTCAAACTCCACTGGGTCAAAGCAAACCTTTAATAGCATATTAACGATATTTAACTTGATTTACTTTGGGCTGTGAAAACTGTTTGAATTCCAGCGGTGAGAACGGGGTTGGAGGTAGACGCCAACCCATCTGCTTCTCCATCAATATAATCGACAGCGGCATGGCTCATCAGAGACTGGACTCCTGTGATGCTCAACATGGGCTCCCAATGGTGTGTTCTGGGATCTGCATGTTAATGTGGTTGGTTTGGGGGGGGGGAGTGGGGAGAGACAGAGATTTAGAGAGAGGAAGACCAGGGAAGGAGTTTGAGAGAAAGGGGGCGAGAAGGTTAGAGAGAGGGAAGAAGTAGAGGGAGAGCAGGGAAGAGGAAAAGGAGTCATTAACTATGGAAGGTGGGATGGAGAGAGAGAGAGAGAGAGAGAGAGAGAGAGAGAGAGAGAGAGAGAGAGAGAGAGAGAGAGAGAGAGAGAGAGAGAGAGAGAGAGAGAGAAACAGGGAGAGATTGCAGGGGGATCCCAAAGGGAGTTTGAGTAATCTATCTAAAAGTCTGCAGCATATTAAAATCATTTGGAAATGTAATCATGCCTGCAAGCTCTATTAATTCATGCCTTAGCACGTCATTATCCTATTGTCTTGGATGCTACATTTTATTGCCTTGTTCTTATTTATATCACATTTTAAATTTCAGACATCTTTGATTGGAGTTAGTCAGGAACTCAATACGAAGCCTTTTCTAGACCACAACTAGTTTTGCCAAAATGGATTCAGAGTTGAAAGCTGTTTCATAGATATGAAATGTTATCTAACACGTACAAAACAAGAACACACAGGTCAACATAAAGGACATTGTGGCGACGTAACAGTTACTCATAGAAATCTGATTAAAGAACAAAGACATCATACTCCTTGTGCCAAGGAAATGGGGCTGGGGGCGGGGCTACATGTTCCCACGGTGACTAAAGGAGTCCCGAAGCACCGAGCTCCGGGTTGATTGACGAATGTGTCACATACAGAGAGAACCTCTCAACTGCCATGAATAACAAAACAACTTCAATCTACCAATCAGGGTTTACCGTCACCTGTGTCTCCTTCACATGCCAACCATCTCCATAGGAACACAGAGCTAGACTATGATGGAGTTATTCAGACCCCAGATTCACGGATCTCCATGAGTTCAGTCAGAAC
>NC_079416.1:16739078-16741578 GCF_026213295.1 Gadus chalcogrammus
ATTAGGTGTGTCTTTGTGTGTGTGTGTGTGTGTGTGTGTGTGTGTGTGTGTGTGTGTGTGTGTGTGTGTGTGTGTGTGTGTGTGTGTGTGTGTGTGTGTGTGTGTGTGTGTGTGTGTGTGTTTGTGGTGTGTGTGTTTTTTCTTTAGTTCGCTCTGTAAAAAAGAGAGAACTCTGTGTGTGAGCGTGTACCTGTGGGTTTTTTTTTTGTGAGTGTGAGTGCTTGGTTGTCGATGAACATGTGTGTAAATGTGTGTGTGTGTTTATCGCATGTATTTGCATTACATATAAGTCGTTATGGATTGGGGACTGTTGACACGGTGGATTAATGAGACTTAGAGTTGCCGTTCCACGTAAACAATGAATGCCGTATGCAAATGCAGAATGTTCACCACCACTACCATGTCTTCAGTCATCGATTCATCGAGGGAAACACATGATCTTCGTTAATCCACGTTCTATAATGTAGCTGCTCTCTGATAACATCCTATCTAGTCAGTATTTAATAATGAATGCTATCATATTAATTGTAATAAGATAGTTCTTAATGCTCAATACTATCTTATTACTTGTAGCATGAACATAGAGGTCACTGTTTTTTTGTGTTTATATTTATATTTAGAAACATATTTAATCATTTATATTTGTATGTTGTGTGGTATTCGCACATTTGAGGTGTCGCCACCTAGAACGTGGAACGTTCTTCCTTTGCCTCTGGACTCTGTGGACTGGCTTTTATACTAACTACGTTCTGTTTCTGTGTCTTGGTTTTAAAATATTTTACATCTTTCAGGCGACAGATAGGACACACGCAGCCACACTGTAGCAGAGTATAAAACGTGTCCAGTTGTTTGTTACACACACATGATGTCGAAGCCAGAGGCTGAGAATGGAATCGTATTCAAAGCGGGGAGCTGAGCTCCATATACCAAGAGGGCAGTCCGCGGGGTACACCAGCTGTACGCCGGGGGACAGAGGGGGAGTTATCCATCGTGCAGGTCCCAGGGTTGAATTGTAGAGAGGAGAAGAGTAGAGAACCCAGGCTAGTGCGGCTACGGCACAAATGGGTGGGTCCAGGCAACAATCAAAGGTCAGAATAAACCGTGTGGTCAGACAACTGTATCGATGTAAAGCCCTGTGAATGGTGCTATTTATTTAAACTTGACTTAAATACTTAATCTAAAAGGATATTTGTATTCAAACTATATATTTTTCCAACGAGAGGAGTCAGAGGGAGGAGCCTGCACCAGCAAAAACAGGAAGATGGAAGACAATGCAAGGGGTTGGGAAGGAAGGAGAGGAAGAGGAGGGGAGTAGGGAGGCAGAAGGGCAGGGGGGGGGACGGGGGGGACTGTAGACTGACAGCACCTGCTGCAGTTTGAAAGGCCAACGTCATGTACCTATCCCCCATGATGCTCTCTGGCAGCGGCACACAGAGAGACACAGTGACACGCACACACACACACACACACACATACACATGCACATAAACACACACACACACACACGCACGCACGCACGCACGCACGCACGCACGCACGCACGCACGCACGCACGCACGCACGCACGCACGCACGCACGCACGCACGCACGCACGCACACACGCACGCACACACACACACACACACACACACACACACACACACACACACACACACACACAGCAGCAGCAGGTGGCATCTTCTGTGCTAATCACAGCACTCTATCTCTTTCATTTTGTCTCTGTCTCGCTCTCTCTCTTTTTATCTATCTCACACAAACTTACTCTGTTTCTTTAACACTCTCGCTCCCCATTTCTCTCTCTTTTTCTCTATATATCGCTCTCTCCCCTTTTATCTATGTCCGTCTCTCCCACAGCAGTCAAACACAAACTCTCTGCCTCTCTCTCTCTCTCTCTCTCTCTCTCTCTCTCTCTCTCTCTCTCTCTCTCTCTCTCTCTAGGGTCTCTCTATCTCTTCCATTTTCTCTCCAAGACATACAGTCCCACCCAAAGCACTGGGTGTGTGGGTGAGCAGACGTGCGAGGGCAGTCATGTCAGTGTTCATAATAATTCACATTATTCATGTCCTCTCCTGAGAGCTGCGTTCATACCATGTCTGAACCATGGGGGGTCATCAAAAGGTGGACTCCACAACACACACACGTCTGCCGATTCACCATGACACACCCAACGCTCTCCTCTCATGAAAGTGCTCAGTCACAGGGACGGGCAACGTGGTGGTGGTTCTTTGCTGTGGATTAGTGAGATCCCAACTGTACCTCTATACGCTGCTGCTGCGGTTGATGAACTTGTGTAAATCTCACACCGCCGCCATTTCACCCTGTGGTATAAACTGAGAGAGAGAAGGGCGGCCATTGAAGGCATCACTTTGTTTATTTTTTAGCTCTAGCTGTATATATTTTTATTTATTCATAAATAATTATCTTTTTAATGTATTTTTTAAGTTTTGGGGTTTGGATTGTTTGGAAATACGTTTATTCACTTTTTTAAATGTTATTCAT
>NC_079416.1:16749078-16766578 GCF_026213295.1 Gadus chalcogrammus
TGTTGGAGGGGAGGGGGGGGGGGGGATTGTAACTGACATTGGGCTGCTCTCGCCGGAAAAGTGCTGACATGAGATCCATCATTCTGTTCCATCCACAGCAACACGGGGGTTGTGTCCTGATTAAGGGAGCTACCATGTATCTGCCCTGGCCTTTGAGGTGGCTTAGTATTAATGTGATCGTGTATCGAACTGGCAAGGTCCCTCTCTCTTCTCATTTTCTTTTATTCTTTTATTCTTATTTCTTTATGTTTTATGCTAAATAACTACACAGGCCATAATTGCATGGTAGTATTACTTTGTGATTATAGAGATATCTATTTGTATATTTCTACTGATACTGATGATCGTTTTACTTACTTACTTTCTCTTTATTGTTATTGTGAGTTGTGATAGCATTATCCCGCCAAATTCAGTAGTTTGACACGTTCTCCCCTATTTTCCAAAATGTATTTAAATGATACTTCTGCGTTGAAACCCGCCCGTGATTGATAAATTGCTATCTTATTCGATCTCGGGACATATTCCGTTTTGATGCATTTGAAAAACCACACTCGCTGGGAGTCCCAAGTCTTAGAGAATAACCTGCATGGGATATTCCGTCGTGACGGTTCATCAGATATCACTTGTTATCTCAATGCCACTCTATCAGGCTCCTTATTGGATCTGCCAGGAGAGGTGCATTTCAAGCCCGCCCACCATGGGGTTCACAACATTAAAGCTCATTATTTTCCCAATCCTCTTACGGGTGTATTATCAACTGGCTCACGCTCCCTCTTATCACAGCAGGAGATTGGCCAGGAGGTATCCTGGTAACGGCACAACAATGTGATGAAAGGATAGGATTTGATTTAGTTATATTCTCTGCTAAACTTACATCATATCACATTGGCTATCCCTTTGTTGTGGGGTTGTCTGCACATTTGAGAGTTTATGCACCATTTTTTGCAGTGGGTGTATACTTTTAGTATGCCATGAGGTAGACCATTAATAAAAGGGAATATTTTTTAGCAGTAGTAGTAGATCATTCAAGAGTAAAAGCTTTCTGTTTAACTAAAGACACTTTAACTGTAGCAGTAAAGTTAATTTGCAGTCAACATATAGTGTGCAATTTCTATCTTTCTGACAGTGGGACTGAGTGCCAACAAACGACCCTGAGACTACATTAGCATCAAGTGAGCATTTTGTTGCAAGCTCATCCATGCTTCCTCTACTTTACTTAGAATGTTATTTTGCTTTCCGATGTAAGTTGCGCACTTTCCTTGCACATCTTTTCACTTTGTTAGTAGTGTACGTCTTGTGTCCCCATGACTGTATGTTGCACGGCTCTAATGAAAAGCGACAAATTAAAAGACACCGATATGCAGTCCCTCACCCTTTTCCTTTCCTCCCCCAGGAATCCATCTGTGCCGCCCAGTTGATCACCAAGGACGAGGGCTTGGGTCGGCTGGCCCACACGTTGCAGGTCTTGATGGACCTCGCGCCGACTGCTGCCAGCCACCGCTGCGCTAGCAGACCGGAGCCGCTAGGGGCGGACAGGCTAAGCACTGCTCCATCCTTCTCTTAGCTCCATGTCGTCCACTGATTTTGCTGTCATCCAAAGGTCCAAAATGGTACCCCAAAAAAATCAATGAAACACTTGGTTTGTAATCATTGGTTGTTGAAAGTGAAATATGGATTTCTTCCGTGTTTACAAGTAAAAAAAGGCGTTTAGTTAGATTTTTTTGGTTTTCAAGTAGGCCTATATAAATTATGCACATGGCAAGTGGAAGTCGAGCAACTTGTTTTAAAGTTGATTCATACTTTTTTTGTTAGGATTTTTAACTTTAAAAAAAGTTTTACTCGTCAAACATCTAATTATCATGCAATTGTTTATACGGCATTATCATTATCGGCATCATCGATCGACCCGACCCGGCCCGCCGATATTTCCCACCACTATCCCTGAGACGGGTCGGGCCAGTTCTTTGATCGAGCTTTTGTGTTTTTTTTGTTTTTGTTATCATTGCTCTATTGGCCTAATCTGAGGAGAAATCTATGCCATGAACAGAAATTGTATTTGTTTGGTTCACGTGTCGTCACTGTAGCTTTGCGCCGCCATCTTGACGACCGATCCCAGGGGGGTTACCCCCTATGTTTGTTGTTTTTCTTTGGTCGTCATGAAAAAAAACACAAGGGGTAACACTGTCGTTTTAATCAAACGAAACATGAGGGGTAATATCCTTGTTTTTATCAAATGAAACATAAGGGGTGACACTGTCATTTTTCTTTGGTCGTCATGAAAAGAACCATAAGGGTTAACACTGTTGTTTTTTATGGGTCGTCAAGAAAAAAAACAAAAAGGGTAACACTGTCGTTTTTTATTGGTCGTCATGAAAAAAAACATAAGGGGTAACACTGTTGTTTTTTATTGGTCGTCATGAAAAAAAACATAAGGGGTAACACTGTTGTTTTTTATCGGTCGTCATGAAAAAAAACATAAGATATGTCGATATTTATCAATCAAAACATAGGGGGTAACACTGTCGTTTTTATCAAATGAAACATGAGGTCATATATAACCTCAGACATAATTAAATTACATATCTCAGTGGGAAGTTGAGAGAGCTGTGAGCTATCCCGCTGGAGACCCGGGTTCAAGTCTGGTTGAAGTCTTCTGTTGGAAGTCTCTTATTTCTATTTCATGCGAATTATAAAGTCAAGTATAACCATTGTGAAAAAACATAAGGGGTAACACTGTCGTTTTTTATCGGTCGTCAAGAAAAAAAACAAAAGGGGTAACACTGTCGTTTTTTATTGGTCGTCATGAAAAAAAACATAAGGGGTAACACTGTCGTTTTTTATTGGTCGTCATGAAAAAAAACATAAGGGGTAACACTGTCGTTTTTTATTGGTCGCCATGAAAAAAAACATAAGGGGTAACACTGTCGTTTTTTATTGGTCGTCATGAAAAAAAAAATAAGGGGTAACACTGTTGTTTTTTATCGGTCGTCATGAAAAAAAACATAAGATATGTCGATATTTATCAATCAAAACATAGGGGGTAACACTGTCGTTTTTATCAAATGAAACATGAGGTCATATATAACCTCAGACATAATTAAATTACATATCTCAGTGGGAAGTGGAGAGAGCTGTGAGCTATCGCCCTGGAGACCGGGGTTCAAGTCCGGTTGAAGTCTTCTGTTAGAAGTCTCTTATTTCTATTTCATGCGAATTATAAAGTCAAGTATAACCATTGTGATGACATTATTCGGTGTCTTGATGGTGCTTTGATAAGTTCGGAGGTTTACACTCTAAACAGCTCAGGTACGGATCCCTGCAAAAACCTTGACAGGGGTATCACTGTTGTTTTTTATTGGTCGTCATGAAAAAAAAATAAGGGGTAACACTGTTGTTTTTTATTCGTTGTCAAGAAAAAAAACATAAGGGTTAACACTGTTGTTTTTTATCGGTCGTCATGAAAAAAAACATAAGGGGTAACACTGCTGTTTTTTATTGGTTGTCAAGAAAAAAAACATAAGGGTTAACACTGTTGTTTTTTATCGGTCGTCAAGAAAAAAAACAAAAGGGTAACACTGTCGTTTTTTATTGGTCGTCATGAAAAAAAACATAAGGGTTAACACTGTTGTTTTTTATCGGTCGTCAAGAAAAAAACAAAAGGGTAACACTGTCGTTTTTTATTGGTCGTCATGAAAAAAAACATAAGGGGTAACACTGTCGTTTTTTATTGGTCGTCATGAAAAAAAACATAAGGGGTAACACTGTTGTTTTTTATCGGTCGTCATGAAAAAAAACATAAGGGGTAACACTGTCGTTTTTTATCGGTCGTCATGAAAAAAAACATAAGGGGTAACACTGTCGTTTTTTATCGGTCGTCATGAAAAAACCATAAGGGGTAACACTGTTGTTTTTTATTGGTCGTCATTTAAAAAAACATAAGGGGTAACACTGTTGTTTTTTATTGGTCGTCATGAAAAAAAACATGAGGGGTAACACTGTTGTTTTTTATCGGTCGTCAAGAAAAAAACAAAAGGGTAACACTGTCGTTTTTTATTGGTCGTCATGAAAAAAAACATAAGGGTTAACACTGTTGTTTTTTATCGGTCGTCAAGAAAAAAAACAAAAGGGTAACACTGTCGTTTTTTATTGGTCGTCATGAAAAAAAACATAAGGGGTAACACTGTCGTTTTTTATTGGTCGTCATGAAAAAAACATAAGGGGTAACACTGTTGTTTTTTATCGGTCGTCATGAAAAAAAACATAAGGGGTAACACTGTCGTTTTTTATCGGTCGTCATGAAAAAAAACATAAGGGGTAACACTGTCGTTTTTTATCGGTCGTCATGAAAAAAACCATAAGGGGTAACACTGTTGTTTTTTATTGGTCGTCATTTAAAAAAACATAAGGGGTAACACTGTTGTTTTTTATTGGTCGTCATGAAAAAAAACATGAGGGGTAACACTGTTGTTTTTTATCGGTCGTCATGAAAATAAACACAAAGGGTAACACTGTCGTTTTAATCAAACAAAACATGAGGGGTAATATCCTTGTTTTTATCAAATGAAACATAAGGGGTGACACTGTCATTTTTCTTTGGTCGTCATGAAAAAAACCATAAGGGTTACCACTGTTGTTTTTTATCGGTCGTCATGAAAAAAAACATAAGGGGTAACACTGTTGTTTTTTATTGGTCGTCAAAAAAAAAAAAAAAAGGGTTAACACTGTTGTTTTTTATCGGTCGTCAAGAAAAAAAACATAAGGGGTAACACTGTCGTTTTTTATTGGTCGTCATGAAAAAAAACATAAGGGGTAACACTGTCGTTTTTTATTGGTCGCCATGAAAAAAAACATAAGGGGTAACACTGTCGTTTTTTATTGGTCGTCATGAAAAAAAACATAAGGGGTAACACTGTTGTTTTTTATCGGTCGTCATGAAAAAAAACATAAGATATGTCGATATTTATCAATCAAAACATAGGGGGTAACACTGTCGTTTTTATCAAATGAAACATGAGGTCATATATAACCTCAGACATAATTAAATTACATATCTCAGTGGGAAGTGGAGAGAGCTGTGAGCTATCCCCCTGGAGACCGGGGTTCAAGTCCGGTTGAAGTCTTCTGTTGGAAGTCTCTTATTTCTATTTCATGCGAATTATAAAGTCAAGTATAACCATTGTGATGACATTATTCGGTGTCATGATGGTGCTTTGATAAGTTCGGAGGTTTACACTCTTAACAGCACAGGTACGGATCCCTGCAAAAACCTCGACAGGGGTACGTCTGTTGTTTTTTATTGGTCGTCATGAAAAAAAACATAAGGGGTAACACTGTTGTTTTTTAAAGGTCGTCAAGAAAAAAAACATAAGGGGTAACACTGTTGTTTTTTATCGGTCGTCAAGAAAAAAAACAAAAGGGTAACGCTGTCGTTTTTTATTGGTCGTCATGAAAAAAAACATAAGGGGTAACACTGTCGTTTTTTATTGGTGGTCAAGAAAAAAAACATAAGGGGTAACACTGTTGTTTTTTATCGGTCGTCAAGAAAAAAAACAAAAGGGTAACACTGTCGTTTTTTATTGGTCGTCATGAAAAAAAACATAAGGGGTAACACTGTCGTTTTTTATTGGTCGTCATGAAAAAAAACATAAGGGGTAACACTGTCGTTTTTTATTGGTCGTCATGAAAAAAAACATAAGGGGTAACACTGTCGTTTTTTATTGGTCGTCATGAAAAAAAACATAAGGGGTAACACTGTCGTTTTTTATTGGTCGTCATGAAAAAAAACATAAGGGGTAACATTTTTGTTTTTTATTGGTCGTCAAGAAAAAAAACAAAAGGGGTAACACTGTCGTTTTTTATCGGTCGTCATGAAAAAAAACATAAGGGGTAACACTGTCGTTTTTTATTGGTCGTCATGAAACAAAACATAAGGGGTAACACTGTCGTTTTTTATTGGTCGCCATGAAAAAAAACATAAGGGGTAACACTGTCGTTTTTTATTGGTCGTCATGAAAAAAAACATAAGGGGTAACACTGTTGTTTTTTATCGGTCGTCAAGAAAAAAAACATAAGGGGTAACACTGTCGTTTTTTATTGGTCGTCAAAAAAACATAAGGGGTAACACTGTCGTTTTTTATTGGTCGTCATGAAAAAAAACATAAGGGGTAACACTTTTTTTTTTATCGGTCGTCAAGAAAAAAAACAAAAGGGGTAACACTGTCGTTTTTTATTGGTCGTCATGAAAAAAAACATAAGGGGTAACACTGTCGTTTTTTATTGGTCGTCATGAAAAAAAACATAAGGGGTAACACTGTCGTTTTTTATTGGTCGCCATGAAAAAAAACATAAGGGGTAACACTGTCGTTTTTTATTGGTCGTCATGAAAAAAAAATAAGGGGTAACACTGTTGTTTTTTATCGGTCGTCATGAAAAAAAACATAAGATATGTCGATATTTATCAATCAAAACATAGGGGGTAACACTGTCGTTTTTATCAAATGAAACATGAGGTCATATATAACCTCAGACATAATTAAATTACATATCTCAGTGGGAAGTGGAGAGAGCTGTGAGCTATCGCCCTGGAGACCGGGGTTCAAGTCCGGTTGAAGTCTTCTGTTGGAAGTCTCTTATTTCTATTTCATGCGAATTATAAAGTCAAGTATAACCATTGTGATTACATTATTCGGTGTCTTGATGGTGCTTTGATAAGTTCGGAGGTTTACACTCTAAACAGCTCAGGTACGGATCCCTGCAAAAACCATGACAGGGGTATCACTGTTGTTTTTTATTGGTCGTCATGAAAAAAAAAATAAGGGGTAACACTGTTGTTTTTTATTCGTTGTCAAGAAAAAAAACATAAGGGTTAACACTGTTGTTTTTTATCGGTCGTCATGAAAAAAAACATAAGGGGTAACACTGCTGTTTTTTATTGGTTGTCAAGAAAAAAAACATAAGGGGTAACACTGTCGTTTTTTATTGGTCGTCAAAAAAACATAAGGGGTAACACTGTCGTTTTTTATTGGTCGTCATGAAAAAAAACATAAGGGGTAACACTGTTGTTTTTTATCGGTCGTCAAGAAAAAAAACATAAGGGGTAACACTGTCGTTTTTTATTGGTCGTCAAAAAAACATAAGGGGTAACACTGTCGTTTTTTATTGGTCGTCATGAAAAAAAACATAAGGGGTAACACTTTTTTTTTTATCGGTCGTCAAGAAAAAAAACAAAAGGGGTAACACTGTCGTTTTTTATTGGTCGTCATGAAAAAAAACATAAGGGGTAACACTGTCGTTTTTTATTGGTCGTCATGAAAAAAAACATAAGGGGTAACACTGTCGTTTTTTATTGGTCGCCATGAAAAAAAACATAAGGGGTAACACTGTCGTTTTTTATTGGTCGTCATGAAAAAAAAAATAAGGGGTAACACTGTTGTTTTTTATCGGTCGTCATGAAAAAAAACATAAGATATGTCGATATTTATCAATCAAAACATAGGGGGTAACACTGTCGTTTTTATCAAATGAAACATGAGGTCATATATAACCTCAGACATAATTAGATTACATATCTCAGTGGGAAGTGGAGAGAGCTGTGAGCTATCGCCCTGGAGACCGGGGTTCAAGTCCGGTTGAAGTCATCTGTTGGAAGTCTCTTATTTATATTTCATGCGAATTATAAAGTCAAGTATAACCATTGTGATGACATTATTCGGTGTCTTGATGGTGCTTTGATAAGTTCGGAGGTTTACACTCTAAACAGCTCAGGTACGGATCCCTGCAAAAACCTTGACAGGGGTATCACTGTTGTTTTTTATTGGTCGTCATGAAAAAAAAAATAAGGGGTAACACTGTTGTTTTTTATTCGTTGTCAAGAAAAAAAACATAAGGGTTAACACTGTTGTTTTTTATCGGTCGTCATGAAAAAAAACATAAGGGGTAACACTGCTGTTTTTTATTGGTTGTCAAGAAAAAAAACATAAGGGTTAACACTGTTGTTTTTTATCGGTCGTCAAGAAAAAAAACAAAAGGGTAACACTGTCGTTTTTTATTGGTCGTCATGAAAAAAAACATAAGGGTTAACACTGTTGTTTTTTATCGGTCGTCAAGAAAAAAAACAAAAGGGTAACACTGTCGTTTTTTATTGGTCGTCATGAAAAAAAACATAAGGGGTAACACTGTCGTTTTTTATTGGTCGTCATGAAAAAAAACATAAGGGGTAACACTGTTGTTTTTTATCGGTCGTCATGAAAAAAAACATAAGGGGTAACACTGTCGTTTTTTATCGGTCGTCATGAAAAAAAACATAAGGGGTAACACTGTCGTTTTTTATCGGTCGTCATGAAAAAAACCATAAGGGGTAACACTGTTGTTTTTTATTGGTCGTCATTTAAAAAAACATAAGGGGTAACACTGTTGTTTTTTATTGGTCGTCATGAAAAAAAACATGAGGGGTAACACTGTTGTTTTTTATCGGTCGTCATGAAAATAAACACAAAGGGTAACACTGTCGTTTTAATCAAACAAAACATGAGGGGTAATATCCTTGTTTTTATCAAATGAAACATAAGGGGTGACACTGTCATTTTTCTTTGGTCGTCATGAAAAAAACCATAAGGGTTACCACTGTTGTTTTTTATCGGTCGTCATGAAAAAAAACATAAGGGGTAACACTGTTGTTTTTTATTGGTCGTCAAAAAAAAAAAAAAAAGGGTTAACACTGTTGTTTTTTATCGGTCGTCAAGAAAAAAAACATAAGGGGTAACACTGTCGTTTTTTATTGGTCGTCATGAAAAAAAACATAAGGGGTAACACTGTCGTTTTTTATTGGTCGCCATGAAAAAAAACATAAGGGGTAACACTGTCGTTTTTTATTGGTCGTCATGAAAAAAAACATAAGGGGTAACACTGTTGTTTTTTATCGGTCGTCATGAAAAAAAACATAAGATATGTCGATATTTATCAATCAAAACATAGGGGGTAACACTGTCGTTTTTATCAAATGAAACATGAGGTCATATATAACCTCAGACATAATTAAATTAAATATCTCAGTGGGAAGTGGAGAGAGCTGTGAGCTATCCCCCTGGAGACCGGGGTTCAAGTCCGGTTGAAGTCTTCTATTGGACGTCTCTTATTTCTATTTCATGCGAATTATAAAGTCAAGTATAACCATTGTGATGACATTATTCGGTGTCATGTTGGTGCTTTGATAAGTTCGGAGGTTTACACTCTAAACAGCACAGGTACGGATCCCTGCAAAAACCTTGACAGGGGTACGACTGTTGTTTTTTATTGGTCGTCATGAAAAAAAACATAAGGGGTAACACTGTTGTTTTTTAAAGGTCGTCAAGAAAAAAAACATAAGGGGTAACACTGTTGTTTTTTATCGGTCGTCAAGAAAAAAAACAAAAGGGTAACGCTGTCGTTTTTTATTGGTCGTCATGAAAAAAAACATAAGGGGTAACACTGTCGTTTTTTATTGGTGGTCAAGAAAAAAAACATAAGGGGTAACACTGTTGTTTTTTATCGGTCGTCAAGAAAAAAAACAAAAGGGTAACACTGTCGTTTTTTATTGGTCGTCATGAAAAAAAACATAAGGGGTAACACTGTCGTTTTTTATTGGTCGTCATGAAAAAAAACATAAGGGGTAACACTGTCGTTTTTTATTGGTCGTCATGAAAAAAAACATAAGGGGTAACACTGTCGTTTTTTATTGGTCGTCATGAAAAAAAACATAAGGGGTAACACTGTCGTTTTTTATTGGTCGTCATGAAAAAAAACATAAGGGGTAACACTGTCGTTTTTTATTGGTCGTCATGAAAAAAAACATAAGGGGTAACATTTTTGTTTTTTATTGGTCGTCAAGAAAAAAAACAAAAGGGGTAACACTGTCGTTTTTTATCGGTCGTCATGAAACATAAGGGGTAACACTGTCGTTTTTTATTGGTCGTCATGAAAAAAAACATAAGGGGTAACACTGTCGTTTTTTATTGGTCGCCATGAAAAAAAACATAAGGGGTAACACTGTCGTTTTTTATTGGTCGTCATGAAAAAAAACATAAGGGGTAACACTGTTGTTTTTTATCGGTCGTCAAGAAAAAAAACATAAGGGGTAACACTGTCGTTTTTTATTGGTCGTCAAAAAAACATAAGGGGTAACACTGTCGTTTTTTATTGGTCGTCATGAAAAAAAACATAAGGGGTAACACTTTTTTTTTTATTGGTCGTCATGAAACAAAACATAAGGGGTAACACTGTGGTTTTTTATTGGTCGTCAAGAAAAAAAACAAAAGGGGTAACATTGTCGTTTTTTATTGGTCGTCATGAAAAAAAACATAAGGGGTAACACTGTAGTTTTTTATTGGTCGTCATGAAAAAAAACAAGGTGTAACACCGTTGTTTTTTATTGGTCGTCATGAAAAAAAACATAAGGGGTAACACTGATGTTTTTTATTGGTCGTCATGACAAAAAACATAAGGGGTAACACTGTTGTTTTTTATTGGTCGTCAAGAAAAAAAACATAAGGGGTAACACTGTCGATATTTATCAATCAAAACATAGGGGGTAACACTGTCGTTTTTATCAAATGAAACATGAGGTCATATATAACCTCAGACATAATGAAATTACATTTCTCAGTGGGAAGTGGAGAGAGCTGTGAGCTATGGCCCTGGAGACCGGGGTTCAAGTCCGGTTGAAGTTTTTGTTGGAAGTCTCTTATTTCTATTTCATGCGAATTATAAAGTCAAGTATAACCATTGTGATGACATTATTCGGTGTCTTGATGGTGCTTTGATAAGTTCGGAGGTTTACACTCTAAATAGCTCAGGTACGGATCCCTGCAAAAACCTTGACAGGGGTATCACTGTTGTTTTTTATTGGTCGTCATGAAAAAATAAATAAGGGGTAACACTGTTGTTTTTTATTGGTCGTCAAGAAAAAAAACATAAGGGGTAACACTGTTGTTTTTTATCGGTCGTCATGAAAAAAAACATAAGATATGTCGATATTTATCAATCAAAACATAGGGGGTAACACTGTCGTTTTTATCAAATGAAACATGAGGTCATATATAACCTCAGACATAATTAAATTACATATCTCAGTGGGTTGTTGAGAGAGCTGTGAGCTATCCCCCTGGAGACCGGGGTTCAAGTCCGGTTGAAGTCTTCTATTGGACGTCTCTTATTTCTATTTCATGTGAATTATAAAGTCAAGTATAACCATTGTGATGAAATTATTCGGTGTCTTGATGGTGCTTTGATAAGTTCGGAGGTTTACACTCTAAATAGCACAGCTACGGATCCCTGCAAAAACCTTGACAGGGGTACGACTGTTGTTTTTTATTGGTCGTCATGAAAAAAAACATAAGGGGTAACACTGTTGTTTTTTATTGGTGGTCAAGAAAAAAAACATAAGGGGTAACACTGTTGTTTTTTATCGGTCGTCAAGAAAAAAAACAAAAGGGTAACACTGTCGTTTTTTATTGGTCGTCATGAAAAAAAACATAAGGGGTAACACTGTCGTTTTTTATTGGTCATCATGAAAAAAAACATAAGGGGTAACACTGTCGTTTTTTATTGGTCGTCATGAAAAAAAACATAAGGGGTAACACTGTCGTTTTTTATTGGTCGTCATGAAAAAAAACATAAGGGGTAACACTGTCGTTTTTTATTGGTCGCCATGAAAAAAAACATAAGGGGTAACATTGTCGTTTTTTATTGGTCTTCATGAAAAAAAACATAAGGGGTAACACTGTTGTTTTTTAACGGTCGTCATGACAAAAAACATAAGGGGTAACACTGTCGATATTTATCAATCAAAACATAGGGGGTAACACTGTCGTTTTTATCAAATGAAACATGAGGTCATATATAACCTCAGACATAATTAAATTACAAATCTCAGTGGGAAGTGGAGAGAGCTGTGAGCTATCGCCCTGGAGACCGGGGTTCAAGTCCGGTTGAAGTCTTCTGTTGGAAGTCTCTTATTTCTATTTCATGCGAATTATAAAGTCAAGTATAACCATTGTGATGACATTATTCGGTGTCTTGATGGTGCTTTGATAAGTTCTGAGGTTTACACTCTAAACAGCTCAGGTACGGATCCCTGCAAAAACCTTGACAAGTCTGTTGTTTTTTATTGGTCGTCATGAAAAAAAAGATAAGGGGTAACACTGTTGTTTTTTATTGGTCGTCAAGAAAAAAAACAAAAGGGGTAACACTGTCGTTTTTTATTGGTCGTCAAAAAAACATAAGGGGTAACACTGTCGTTTTTTATTGGTCGTCATGAAAAAAAACATAAGGGGTAACACTTTTTTTTTTATTGGTCGTCATGAAACAAAACATAATGGGTAACACTGTGGTTTTTTATTGGTCGTCAAGAAAAAAACATAAGGGGTAACACTGTTGTTTTTTATCGGTCGTCAAGAAAAAAAACAAAAGGGGTAACACTGTTGTTTTTTTATTGGACGTCATGAATAAAAACATAAGGGGTAACAACACTGTAGTTTTTTATTGGTCGTCATGAAAAAAAACATAAGGGGTAACAGTGTTGTTTTTTTATTGGTCGTCATGAATAAAAACATAAGGGGTAACACTGTCGTTTTTTATTGGTCGTCATGAAAAAAAACATAAGGGGTAACACTGTAGTTTTTTATTGGTCGTCATGAAAAAAAACAAGGTGTAACACTGTTGTTTTTTATTGGTCGTCATGAAAAAAAACATAAGGGGTAACACTGATGTTTTTTATTGGTCGTCATGACAAAAAACATAAGGGGTAACACTGTTGTTTTTTATCGGTCGTCAAGAAAAAAAACATAAGGGGTAACACTGTCGATATTTATCAATCAAAACATAGGGGGTAACACTGTCGTTTTTATCAAATGAAACATGAGGTCATATATAACCTCAGACATAATTAAATTACATATCTCAGTGGGAAGTGGAGAGAGCTGTGAGCTATCCCCCTGGAGACCGGGGTTCAAGTCCGGTTGAAGTCTTCTGTTGGAAGTCTCTTACTTCTATTTCATGCGAATTATAAAGTCAAGTATAACCATTGTGATGACTTTATTGTGTGTCTTGATGGTGCTTTGATAAGTTCGGAGGTTTACACTCTAAACAGCTCAGGTACGGATCCCTGCAAAAACCTCGACAGGGGTACCACTGTTGTTTTTTATTGGTCGTCATGAAAAAAAACATAAGGGGTAACATTGTGGTTTTTTATTGGTCGTCAAGAAAAAAACATAAGGGGTAACACTGTTGTTTTTTATCGGTCGTCAAGAAAAAAAACAAAAGGGGTAACACTGTCGTTTTTTATTGGTCGTCATGAAAAAAAACATAAGGGGTAACACTGTCGTTTTTTATTGGTCGTCATGAAAAAAAACATAAGGGGTAACACTGTTGTTTTTTATTGGTCATCATGAAAAAAAACATAAGGGGTAACACTGTCGTTTTTTATTGGTCGTCATGAAAAAAAACATAAGGGGTAACACTCGTTTTTTATTGGTCGTCATGAAAAAAAACATAAGGGGTAACACTGTCGTTTTTTATCGGTCGTCAAGAAAAAAAACAAAAGGGTAACGCTGTCGTTTTTTATTGGTCGTCATGAAAAAAAACATAAGGGGTAACACTGTCGTTTTTTATTGGTGGTCAAGAAAAAAAACATAAGGGGTAACACTGTTGTTTTTTATCGGTCGTCAAGAAAAAAAACAAAAGGGTAACACTGTCGTTTTTTATTGGTCGTCATGAAAAAAAACATAAGGGGTAACACTGTTGTTTTTTATTGGTCGTCATGAAAAAAAACATAAGGGGTAACACTGTCGTTTTTTATTGGTCGTCATGAAAAAAAACATAAGGGGTAACACTGTCGTTTTTTATTGGTCGTCATGAAAAAAAACATAAGGGGTAACACTGTCGTTTTTTATTGGTCGTCATGAAAAAAAACATAAGGGGTAACACTGTCGTTTTTTATCGGTCGTCATGAAAAAAAACATAAGGGGTAACACTGTCGTTTTTTATCGGTCGTCATGAAAAAAAACATAAGGGGTAACACTGTCGTTTTTTATTGGTCGCCATGAAAAAAAACATAAGGGGTAACACTGTCGTTTTTTATTGGTCGTCATGAAAAAAAACATAAGGGGTAACACTGTTGTTTTTTATCGGTCGTCATGAAAAAAACCATAAAATATGTCGATATTTATCAATCAAAAACATAGGGGGTAACACTGTCGTTTTTATCAAATGAAACATGAGGTCATATATAACCTCAGACATAATTAATTTACATATCTCAGTGGGAAGTGGAGAGAGCCGTGAGCTATCCCCCTGGAGACCGGGCTTCAAGTCCGGTTGAAGTCTTCTGTTGGACGTCTCTTATTTCTATTTCATGCGAATTATAAAGTCAAGTATAACCATTGTGATGACATTATTCGGTGTCATGATGGTGCTTTGATAAGTTCGGAGGTTTACACTCTAAACAGCACCGGTATGGTTCCCTGCAAAAACATCGACAGGGGTACCACTGTTGTTTTTTATTGGTCGTCATGAAAAAAAACATAAGGCGTAACACTGTCGTTTTTTATTGGTCGTCATGAAAAAAAACATAAGGGGTAACACTGTCGTTTTTTATTGGTCGTCATGAAAAAAAACATAAGGGGTAACACTGTTGTTTTTTATTGGTCGTCAAGAAAAAAAACATAAGGGGTAACACTGTCGATATTTATCAATTAAAGCATAGGGGGTAACAATATCGTTTTTATTAAATGTAACATGAGGGGTGACACTGTCGTCTTTCTTTGGTCGCCATGAAAAAAAACATAAGGGGTAACGCTGTTGTTTTTTATTCGTCGTCATAAAAAAAACATAAGGGGTAACACCGTTGTTTTTTATTGGTCGTCATGAAAAAAAACATAAGGGGTAACACTGTTGTTTTTTTATTGGACGTCATGAATAAAAACATAAGGGGTAACAACACTGTAGTTTTTTATTGGTCGTCATGAAAAAAAACATAAGGGGTAACAGTGTTGTTTTTTTATTGGTCGTCAGGAATAAAAACATAAGGGGTAACACTGTCGTTTTTTATTGGTCGTCATGAAAAAAAACATAAGGGGTAACAGTGTTGTCTTTTTATTCGTCGTCATGAATAAAAACATAAGGGGTAACACTGTCGTTTTTTTTTGGTCGTCATGAAAAAAAACATAAGGGGTAACACTGTTGTCTTCGTCAAATAAAATATAAGGGGTAAGTTCTTTTTTTTAAATATACATATCTACATATTTACATTCAACAGAAAGAAATGAAATGTTCTGTGTGTGTTAGGCAAGGCAACTTTATCTAAATAGCACTTTTCATACACAAGGCAGACTCAAAGTGCTTCACATATAAACATTGTCATGCAATAAAATAATAGATAAGTAAAAGAAAACATATGCAAAGAAATTAGTAAAATAGAAAGTTAAAAAAGGCATTTTACTATTAAAATAGAAAATAAAGGCAAAGTTAAAGAAGCTTTTTAGAAAGTTCAATGTATTTAAGATTTAGCAGAAAGCTAATGCAAACATAAAAGTCTTCAGTCTTGTTTTAAAGGTGCTCAGAGTGTGATACCTTAAACAAATGTTCAGGAGTGTTCGTTTCCAATTCTTTGATTAAAATATAAATGTAAATATATACATTTAACAGAAATAAATAAATGAAATGGGGTGTGTGTGTCCCTCGGTCATATTTATTTGGCATTCAGGAGGTATGTGTCCATGTATGTGTTCCCTGGAGCAAAAAAAAAAGATGTCAGCACATAAATCATATCGTCAGTGTAGCAACACTTAAGTCAGTGTTAGTCGCGTCTGTCTATATACTAGAACTTCAAATACTATTATTGAGTAGACTATACAGGATGTTTGGCTATGCCTGAGGTATGCACATAAACCTGTGTCCTTGGTCGGTGCCACGACTGCAGAACACTGGTGAACGACAGAGGTGTTGGCACGCTTTTCTCCCCTGTGAAGTGGTAGTCATGTGTCTGGAAGAGAAGATATCAAACAAAACATTACAATCTGCAACAGCAGACATGAAACACAACATTATCATCTGGAGAAAGAGAGAGCATTTTGGAACAGCAACAAGAAACAATAATAATAAAAACACACACAGACTGAACATGCACCTGAATCTGTGAAGGTCTGAAACCATGCTCTAGGCTATCCATTAGGCTACATATTACGAGGTGGGCCTGTTGTTTGAATCCCAAAATGTAAATCTTATTAACGTGGTCAGAAAGGTAGGCCTAAGTAACAGTCCCATTGATTCACAAAAGACTACGAAAAGCGAGATAGAGTTTGATTTCAGACTCAGGCCTGACTTCCTAGCACTGTAACCTGCAGGGTGTGAGGCTCATCGGTTTTCTTCTGGGAACAGTAGCAGTTCGCCCGAACTGCTACTTCCAAATTAACGAAATCTGACATTGCAGTAAGAGAGGGAAAGATTAACACATCATACAGCAAAATGTATGGGCATTGGTAGCCTATGACAGCCACCTAGCCACTATGTTCTGACAGTAGCCTGGAGCTAATCTGACATGCTATCGACACTTGCATGTACGGTAGGCAGTGCCTACCTACCTATACCAAACATCTTGGGGTTCGTCAGGCAAAGTTTCAGAGACACTCAAACTAAATATGTATTCCTACCAGTGTAAATAATATTTTGCGATTAATTAAAAAGGATACGTTTAAACTGACATGTATTACACTTAGTGCCATCTGTCACAGTCAAGCTACACAGTGTCAACATAATTAAAACACTTACCTCTGTAATTAAAAATGTACTTCTCCAAGAAGAACTTATATCCCTTACGTAGTTTGGATGTTTCGACACGTCAGTATTGATTTACGATAAGGACGTCGTCGTATGACAATTTAGGTAGGTTGGAGAGAGACTTGGTCCAAAGGTATATCTATCTGCCTCCGCCATGGTAAACAGCTTAGCTAAACTAAGCGGAAGAGCCGTTACCCTACTCAGCAATGTTCTTCCGGTCTTCAATTGTTGCGTGACATAGGCCTATTCAGTTGGTTTTTAAACATTTCATTTGTAACATTTATATGTATTCTGCAACGTTCAAACTGTTGTGTGTTTGTTCCATACAACTAATTAAAGTGTTTCAATGTTAAGATACATGGTCATTTTTGAGGTTTGGAACTTCTTAAAAAGGGCCTTATCCTTCCTGGAAAAACATCTGTTTTGTAAAACTTCATTACAGTAGTTCCAAACTTTCCACAAGTGCTGCAAAAGTTACTTTCCGATCGTACCTAGTTTTCCCCGCTGTATTTGTATACTTCTTACTTTCACTTTCCATCCTGTTCCTCTACTAGATGTATATATAGGCATCGCTCTCTTTCATATTTCTGACATCTGTCTCCGGTTCTCTCTCTCTCTCTCTCTCTCTCTCTCTCTCTCTCTCTCTCTCTCTCTCTCTCTCTGTGTCTGTGTCTCTCGCTCTCCGGTTTTA
>NC_079416.1:16774078-16786578 GCF_026213295.1 Gadus chalcogrammus
CATGTGCACATGGCCTTGATGTCGAGAGCTTAATGTTGTGACAAGGGTGCCAGTTTCCTTCATGGCCAAAACAAGAGATGCCCAAGTGTTCATATAAATAACCACAGTGGTCGGTTTTGTTCACAGGCGCGTGAAACACTTCCGTATTCTGCGTGCTAGACAAGGGGAAGAGGAACTCCAACTGAACTCCCGCGTCGGAACCGAAAGTGCAGAATGAGGTCGGGGTGCTACCTGGGATTGATGTTTCCTTTTTGTTGGAGAAAGGATGAAGAGAGAAAGAGAGGAAGATTCTTTAATTTCTTTAGCCTCAATGTGAACGATTTCCGGAACCAGCTAATTAATGAGGGGCCTTTCGAGACGCACCAGGGAGCATGAATTTCCCCCACAGCCACTGGTCACAAGCTCAGAGATTACATGTCGTCACAGTGCGTTTTGGTTTTAATTAATTGCGCCTGTTAAGCCGATAAGAATATTTCCGAGCTCCCAGGCTTTTGTTCATAACAGTAATAATAATATTATATAATGTAATGTATGATATAATAATGTATATTCTAGATAGAAAAACAACAATACACACCTCCAATGGATGTTTGCACACATAAAAAGTGTATTTGTGTTTGTACATTAGCAAGTACAAACACATATTGACAGAAGCACACACACGCGCACACACACGCGCACACAGACACACACGCACACGCACACACACACACACACACACACACACACACACACACACACACACACACACACACTTATCCTGAACTAATTCATATGGATTGAGGGATTGTGGAGCTGTGACTGGGTAAACAAAAAACAACCTCGCCCCCGCCCCCCACCTCTGCTTAGGTTGCATGGGTGCAAGCCAGGTGGTTTAGCAGATCAGCCCACTCATTTGGATGAATGTGTAAGCATCCAAACAGCTCCATGTGGTAAATGGAGCGTAGCAATGCACACTTACAATTAATAGATGTCGATAGTGTGTTTGTGTGTGGTTGTTTTGTTTGTTCATTTGGATGCATTTCTCTTTGTGTGTGTGTGTGTTTGTATTCCTGATTACGTTTTTGTGTGTGTGTGTGTGTGTGTGTGTGTGTGTGTGTGTGTGTGTGTGTGTGTGTGTGTGTGTGTGTGTGTGTGTGTGTGTGTGTGTGTGTGTGTGTGTGTTCGTTCTAATGTGTGTATGTGTGTCTGTGTGTGTGAGTACATACGTACGTGTGCCTCTTTGTATGTGTGTGTGTGTGTGTGTGTGTGTGTGTGTGTGTGTGTGTGTGTGTGTAGGTGTGTGCATGCGTGCATGTGCCAGGTTTCTTAGGGCAGCTAGTGATTCTCAGTGATGGATCCACCCTGGGCCTGGATATGAAACTGTTACCCCGCTGATTTAGTGTCTGGCTCTCCCACACCTCTCTGACGGGCGAGATTTGTTGACAACATCAATCTGTTCCCGATGGAACAACAGGCTGATTTCAGGTGTTCTCTGAGCCTGATCTCTCGGCAGACATTTTTAGGCTGTGAACACTTTTTAATGTTGAAAAAAAAAAAAGTAAGCCTTTTTTTATTCATTTATATTTATATTTCATAACTATTGACCTAACTACCAGTGTTATTTTCAAATTACATTACACAATTTTACAGAAGACGCATTTTTCCAACTCGACCCAAACTTCTCGTATAATCTCAGTGGTCAAAGATCCCAACCCCCTTTCTGGTTCCTAACCGCCTATTGATCGCAGGTTTTCATCAGACCAAGGCATTAAGGGAACTGGGGGAAGGGGGACATGAATCTCCACACTCCCCCAGCCCCTCACCCTCCAACCCACCAGAGCTGCCGGGTCCCCGGCCTGATGGGGACGGGGTGGGCTGGGCCTGGCATCGTAAATCCAGACCCAGTTGCCGTGATGGATATGCTGGGGAGCAGAAGTGATTTTTTTTAATACAAGCAGCCTGGCTCCTGGTTACTGACAGGTTCACCTACAATCCTGCAGAAACACCCAAAGATTCTGTAGTTCTCTTTATCTTTTTCTGGCGCTCATAACATTTCCAAATTGTCATAGTATATTTATTTTCCTTTGAGAGGTCCTTTGAGAGTACCCTCGTGGGAATTTTACAGCGGTCAAGTGCTGATAAGCAATAGTTCTCTCTATTGCATCACCAAGACAATGGCTTTGATGGGGTTGGGTGTTGGAATACTACAATTCACAAGATATCCTGTAATTTCCATAAATTACATCAACTTCAAAATGACATTACGGTTTCCATGGATGCAAGATCTACAGAGAGGTTACCAACAGGTATCTCCCCTATGCCACCAAGAAGGTTATGATTTGATTGGCGGTCTTAATTGACATTATAATTTACATATCATCATTACATTTCCAAAATCCCATAATTAATTCTGGTTTCCGTGGAGAGTGCCTTAGGCCGAAGTTTAACCGGATTATCAAGCACTGATAAACAACAGCTATCTCCACTGCACCATGGAAACAGCAGCTATGATGGGGTTTGAGGTGATATTCAACCATAGGCACTTGTTCCCAAGGGGCTCAGTAAGGTATAGGAGGACTAAGCCCTGCCGATGTGATGCCATTTAAAGAGGAGAGTGGGAGGAATAAAAATAAGAAAAGAGGGCAATACAGTACATTAAGAGCAAGGGCTGCAGCTCATATGTCTCTCTCTCTCTCTCTCTCTCTCTCTCTCTCTCTCTCTCTCTCTCTCTCTCTCTCTCTCTCTCTCTCTCTCTCTCTCTCTCTCTCTCTCTCTCTCTCCCAGTGGATTCCAGTCACCAGTCAGAAGATCTGCCCTGAATGCTGCCGTTGAGCAGCTAATTACCCCGTCTATCCCACCAAAACGCCATCCACTGCCAAGTCTCCAAATCTCTCCTTTTCACTCTCCCACAGCTCTCTCTCTCTCTCTCATTGGCTAATCCGTCACCAGGGAAACACGGCCTGTGAGACACTTGAGTGAATAGCCCGGGACAGGGATGACAATGTTTTTAGTTGACAGCGAATCAGCACACAGCTGACAGTCGAGCCATGCCAAAGCCCCAGCATCGACGTGATTTGCATCCGCTTCAGTCAGATAGTCAGTCAGATAGTCTCGTCCCGGGCAGGATGCATGCATGTTATCTAATTTGACAACGAGCCATGTAACCATGTAGCATGTATGATGTGACTGACACGCTGCAAGCCGCTCCTCCCCCCCTAGGTTCTCCCAGCGCCTATAAATCTCCAGCTGAGTAACACTGGCACCAGGGTCTACCATAAGACTGAGAGGGTCAGAGGCCAGACACAACCGCATGGAACTATGCTAAGCCCCGATGCTAAGCCCGATGCTAAGCCCGATGCGATTGACGCAGACAGACGTTTACACCTCAATCCAATCAACCGTGCCTCCTTCGGGTGGCGAACCTTACACTTGGCTCGCTCTTTTGACTTAGTGCTGCTGGATGCCAAGCCTACTGCCTGTCAAAGGTGTACTGATTATGGAGGAAACCATCCCTTTAAAAACACACCTGACAGTGCAAAACCACTAAGCTAAGACACTATAGCATTGGTTCTCAAAGTCGACTCTGACAGACTCCTTTTACATTTGTTAGTTTTAATCCGACTATACATTACTTTGAAAGGATGAACCTCAGTTTCGTGATTTAGACCTCACTTGACCTCACTCCCAGAGGTCCACGGTACAATGTTTTTTTTCACCACTGGGATGCTGACAGCATTTCCCGAATCCCGCCTAATTTTTTTTCCTTTGGTGGCCCTCAGTCAAATGTATTTTTTATTTGTTACCAGCATTCGTAGTGTTGATCAGCAGAGAAATAGCTAACGTCGCTTAGCAACCGAGTACGCTGGGGTTGATAAGTTACCGGACTACTTGCGGAGTGATACGAAAGACGGCAAAAAATCCACTTTCCTTAACAGCGGTCATTATATGCTTAGCAACGGTGAATTATCAAAAAACAGTTCACCGCCGGAAGTTGTGAGGGCCATGCAAGTGAATGGAACAGTCTACAGCATTGAGAGCCGTGTAAGAGCCGTGTTATAACACAGGTTAACACACTGTACCAACGGCGATATACATTTGTTTCTCTTTCTTCTGACGAATACAATGACAATGACTGAGCCTTCGAGCAGGTTTAGGGGTTATATTCCCACTTGGGCAGACAATGCTGAAACGGTACTTCTCTGATCCGTCTGGCCTTCTAACCCCTATTGCAACGTGCCCATATGAAGTTAGCAGCCTGCAGCAGTGTTTTTCTTGTTGTCTCTCTCTTTCATCAGCAGTCTCCTCCCGAGAAGAGCATGTGATGCGACCGGCTAGCCGCACCGACCGTGAGTAAGTCCCACGTGACGAGCCGGAGCGCTGACACACCCTGACAGTGATTACACCAGCTCCTCCAACGCTGCTACACATGCAGGTTTTGCTGAGGGTCCTGAGTACGCATGCGTGTGTGTGTGTGTGTGTGTGTGTGTGTGTATGTGTGTGTGTGTGTGTGTGTGTGCGTGTGCTTGCGTGCGTGCGAGCGTGCGCATGTGTGTGTGAGTGTGTGTTGATCTGTCCAGGGGAGCGTTGTCCAATCCACATAGAGATATATCGTCCTGCTGACCTGTCCTGCTGTCACGACCCCCCCCCCCCCCCCCCCACGGGAGCGCTCCATCACAGCAGAGGGTATGAGTGGGGTGGGGGGGGGGGGGGGGGGGGATAAAGGGGTGGGGGGGGGATAGGAGGGGGAAAATGGGGTTGCGGGCAGAGCTCTCATAAAGGTATTTTATGGGGGGCTGTTGGGTTGTGTGTGTGGGGGCCTGGTGGTGGTGTGGGGACGGGGGAGAAGGTCACAATGCTGCGGCTTCATCTCCCAGAACCAAGGTGATACAAAAGAACCCCCGTGTCGTCTGAGTGAAGCCTGCTGACTGCTGACCTTTGAGTCTGCTCCCATCCATCACACAGGCAACTCTGTGTGCGTGTATGTGTGTGTGAATACGCGTGTGTGTGTGTGTGTTCGTGGGTGTGTGTGCAAGTGCACGTGTGCGCATGCTTGTTGTTTGTACGTGCACGTGTGTACGCCGGTTGTGTGTGTGCACGTGTGTGTGTGTGTGGTATATGTGTGCGTGTGCATGCGAGAGTCTATGTTTGGTTTGTTTGTGCCATTCTGTTGTTTGTGTTTGTGTTTGTGTTTGTGCGCCACGCAATTCCGTCAATCTGCGTTTGTGTGTGTGGGTGTGTGCGTTTGCCCCTGCATGCACATATGTCCGTGGCCCAGTGTCGGTGTCTGCGCGTGCCAGCGAGGGAGTCTGAAGGATCAGTCATTGTCATTGTATTGCAGGGTGCAGCAGTCTGCCCCGCTCACATTCAGCCAAGCACACAGGGCGCCGGCCCCCCGGTGTGCTGCCGGGTGACAGCGGAGAGCCCTGGCAGTAAAAATAAGTTGACATTGTTCTGGCTGGGAGAATTGCTTATGTCAAGGATACTCTGGATCTATTTTATTGTGACCGCCGAGTCCTGTCGAGTCACAATATCCCTGACCGTGTCCGGTTCCGATCCCGCGTTTCGGAAGGTGAAAGGCTCTCGGGTAGGGAGCGGGAGAAGGAGATAACATTCTGACCGATGATTGCGTTTATAAAAGCCTCACCATGAACGGTTTTCAATGGAAGACCAGATTTTGTTTGTATTGTTTGTAAGTGTCGGAGAAAGTAATGAAAGTTTAAATCGACTACATACCGTATTTGTGTTCAATTAGCATCAAGCAGCATCCTCAACGGAAGGCAGATTTAAAGCAACAACATAAGGGGCGTTCCGACTGACGGACCTTTCCCTAAGTCCCTCTGTCGGAACGCACCTATAGTGTCACGTACACATGTCTACGCAGCCCTTTACGCTGCTGATGTGTGAAGTTTCCATTTCAAATTGCGTCACGACGCTGTACACCTGCGTGGTCGGGGGGGAAGGCATCAGTAACGGCGGCCAACGGGGGCTGAACTTCACGGGGAGATTACGGCCGAGCCCGCCTCCTGGAGGGGTGATGGCGGTGGATGAAGCGAGCGTGAGTGTGGCAGATAACGGAGTACAGACCAGAGAGCGGGGCCGTGTTTACCAGCACCGGGGGCCAGACCCTTGGCTCTTCACGCCACTACTTTATATCAGGCCTTGGACTCCTGCCAGACTCCCCCCCCCCCCCATCCCCTCTTCGTGTCCATTGCCCTTTATCTCCTCCTCTCTCCTCCTGCTAATCCTCTTCTTCCTCCTCCTCCTCTCATCCCTTTCTTTTTGCTACACATCCTGCTAGGACCCATCACTTTGATGCTTGTGTGTGCTTCTATGTGCGTGTGTGTGTGTGTGTGTGTGTGTGTGTGTGTGTGTGTGTGTGTGTATGTGTGTATTAGCATGAGTGTGTGATGTACAATGTGTAGATGTGGGTATAAGGCTCCTATCCGTCGCCCTTCACTAATGCACTACCATTAACGTGTGAAACATGGGGGGGAGCAGGACACGGAGGTAAAGGCCAATGAATTGGTATTAGGGGCAGCGTTTGGGTGCAGGCTGCGGGTGTGGTTGGAGCCCCGCCCGTTTCACCAGGAACGGGGTGGGCGGGGCCCCTGGGAACCCCAGCGGTCACCCTGCTGTATGATGTTAGATTAATGGCTGTCTGCACGGCATGCTTTCAGACGCATGCGCATGCATACATGGTGTGCATGCCTAATGCCGGCAGGAAGGACATGCATGCACCTGCACGTATACATTTACATAAACCTACGCTACTACTATGCCACCTACACAAAAAGTGGCACATGAGTGTAGCTAATGCACACATGCACTGACACACACACACACACATGCGTGCACATGTACACACACACACACACACACGCACACACACACACACACAAGCATTCAACGCGTGTGTCCAAATCTATACATAAAGCACATGTGATTGTATAAGACTTACATTGGATAATAAAAATTAAGTAGATACTTTGTGTAGAAAAGGAATCAACATGCACACTGAACGGCTAGTTGTCATTGCCATACATGGGAGACTGGAAGGCATCTCATTTATGCGATGAATACCACTGTGTGAATCCGATTATATCAATCCATGAGGATGCAGTGCAATGAGGATATGTACAGAACATGTGACGGGATTCTTGTTGTGAAAAAGTGATTCTTCTCTGGGTGTCCTGATATCTTCTTTCTATAAGAAGTAACACAATTGTAATCAACAGAAATACTGTTGGGTGTTGCGTAGCTGATTATAATCTAAACCGAATATGGTATTTAGGCCTTAGTTCATACAACCATCCTTTTTATGTCTTGTATCCTTTTAGCTGACGGCCAATGATCTTATTATGACGAACCCTTACTCTAACCCCATGACGGTTGTTTTTTAAAAGCATTCAAATTCATCGCTGTCTTGTTAGCATCTCATTTTCTTCTGGCTACAAATGCTGGAACTAGTGCCTCAGTGTGCCGTCTTTAACATTCTCCATCCATCTGTCCATCCACCCATCCGTCCATCCGTCCATCCATCCCCCCACCCACCATCCATCCATCCATCCCTCTATCCTCCTCGTGTGTCCCTCCCTGCTCATCCACGCTTGGTGTCGGATGGCTCCGGCGTAGCAGGGTGCTGACAGCCAGCTCACTGACAGGCTCCCAGGGCACTCTGGAGGGAGTGCAGGTCCACCCCGCACGAACCCTTGGAGAACGAGAGAGACCCAGTGTCTGAAGGGATCGGCTCTGTTAAGCTGCCCAGCAACCAGCCACACATTCTCTCTCTCTCTCTCTCTCTCTCTCTCTCTCTCTCTCTCTCTCTCTCTCTCTCTCTCTCTCTCTCTCTCTCTCTCTCTCTCTCTCTCTCTCTCTCTCTCTCTCTCTCTCTCTC
The DNA here is from genome assembly GCF_026213295.1 of Gadus chalcogrammus. Classification (NCBI taxonomy): domain Eukaryota; kingdom Metazoa; phylum Chordata; class Actinopteri; order Gadiformes; family Gadidae; genus Gadus; species Gadus chalcogrammus. The sequence goes on from NC_079416.1 coordinate 16,781,955, forward strand.
TCTCTCTCTCTCTCTCTCTCTCTCTCTCTCTCTCTCTCTCTCTCTCTCTCTCTCTCTCTCTCACACCCCACACACACCCCACACACACCCCACACACACCCCACACACACCCCACACACACCCCACACACACACACACACACACACACACACACACCCCACACAAACATGAATACAAATTATTGCAATTTAATCAGGAGAGACCAGTATTAAATAAACCACCACATTCATTGACAACATATTTGGCAGGATATTAGACACCATAAAATTATTTTTTCATGGGGACGATCTGCTTGGAGAGCCAGAATTCTCCATTTATGGTGTCTAGACGCTGGTGGTGGTGTGGCTGTGGATGGAGATCCTGCCCTTGAGGACGTCATCTCTAACTTAGGGAGATTAATATAGCTAAACCGGGAGGCGAAATGGATAGAGGAGGGCTGCAATAAGTCACAAACAGCAGATATGAGCATGTCTGAGAGGTGTAATATACACTGTGTTTTGGGGCAATTTACGTAACACAGAAAGAACACAACGAGATTCCTGATAGGTTGAGAGATGAAAAAGGCGGGGTCTGCAATAACAGGATCTATGCTTGAAAATTCAAGCATAGATCCCTGAGGATAGAGGGGGAATATCATCTTCCCAGGAGAGCTTTTGCTTTAGCTCCATTATTACAACGTTCTCCCCTAAACACCCAGGCCCCCATCTAAACTGTTAGGTAAGTGTTCTCTATCCACCACTATGGATTAAAGTGTAACTCTCTGGTGGGGTTGGACAGCTTGCAGACCCAGAGCAGAGCTGAGATGAAGCCATCAGGCCCAGTGTATTGACAGGACGGTACATTTCCCCCTAATGTGTTGGTGGCTGAGGGTGGTGCAGCGACGGCTCAAACCAGGAGGGAGCAGGAGTTAAAAGTGGTTGGTTGATGGGTAAGACAGGGTGGGGGTTGGTTGATCAGGGGGATGTGTTGGGTGGGGGGGAGTGGGGAGAGGTACATCCAATAGGTTGGGTGGGGGGGAGTGGTACATCCAATTATTGATGTAGGTCAATATTTGTGCTAACATTTGTGTTTCTGCATGTATGTGTACACACATTGGTTTTCTGAATGTGTGTGTGTGTGTGTGTGTGTGTGTGTGTGTGTGTGTGTGTGTGTGTGTGTGTGTGTGTGTGTGTGTGTGTGTGTGTGTGTGTGTGTGTGTGTGTGTGTGTGTGTGTGTGTGTGTGGAGATATGTTTTCCGCATGTGTGTGTGTGCACACATGTTTTTTCTGCATGTGTGTTTGTGTATGCAGATTTGTTTTCCACATGTGTGTGTGTTCGCATGTGTTTCAGTGTGTGTGTGTTTATCTGTGTGTGTGTGTGTGTCTGTGTGTGTGTGTTCTTGCATGGGTGTGTTTTGTGTGTGTGTGTGTGTGTTTATGTGTATGTGTTTCTTTTTGCGCGTTTGTTTTGCTTGTGTGTGTGTGTGTGTGTGTGTGTGTGTTTGCGTGTGTTTTTGTGTGTGTTTTTCTGTGTTTGTGTGTGTGTGTTTGTGTATGTGCATGCGTGGGCGTGTATGTGTGTTTGTGCCCGTGTTTGTAAGCATATGACCTCTCACCATCCATTATAAAGAAGTGTCTGCCGTTCTGCGACAGAGCTACAGGCCATTAATAAGTAAAGACCTGGGAAGGAGATGGGCCCCCGAGCAAATAACAAACAGAAAAATTCATTACACAGAAGTATGTGCTTCTCCAAACACAGCTTTTACCAGTCTGATAGATGCTAGTCTCCAAGGGGAAGGGCGGGTGGGGGATACGGGGGGGTCTTAGGAACCAGAGTTGTCCATGACTTTCCCTGTGAGTTATGTTTCAATGAATAGTTAGCCTTCTTTACTAAACCACCCTTCTCCACTCCACAAACGTGTGTGTGTATGTGTGTTGTCAGAGGTGTATGTGTAATTGTGTGTTATGTTTGTGTTTGTGATTTATTCCTTCTGTGTGTGTCTAATATTTGTGTGTTAGTCTCTGCGTGTTTTTCGGTGTGTGATTGTGTGCGTTTGAACGCATGTGTTTATGCACTTGGTTGTATAGCTGTCTGTGTTTGTTCGTCCATTCACATTCGTGTAGATGCGTGTGTTTCTCCGTATAAGTAGTACGCATGTCAGAGCTGATGGAATAGACAAAGACAAGGTGCGCAAATGTACCTGCTGGTTCCCTGGCTGTGTGTGTGCGTGTGTGTGTATGTGTGTGTGTGTGTGTGAGTGTGTGTGTGCCTGTGTTCCTTTTGTATTTGCGTGTTGGTGAGTTTTGTTTGTGCATGTGCTATGTTTTTAAGTGACTATATACATGCTTATGTGTGTGTATGTTGTTTGTTTCAATTCCCAAACCCCTGCAGCTCATATGTGCGGTATTGCACCTGTTGACATTTCCCGCCTCACCTCTGCTGACATCACAGCACCGACAAAGCCTTGGTGACTGCATTTGATTATGCATCCCCCCCCCCCCCCCCCACACACACACAATTACACTCTCAAAGGGCGTATACCATCGTATACCGTATACGGTTATCTGAAAAATGACAAAAAAAACGAAAACAAAATAACCTCAGCTAGGGATGAACACTTTAACTGGAAATCCTATCAACTCTAAGAACAGGCATGCACACACACACACACACACACACACACACACACACACACACACACACACACACACACACACACACACACACACACACAGACACACAGACACACAGACACAGACCCCACCTTACCACTGGAACGAAGGGACAGTGGGGCCACAGCCTCCCCTGTCCCCGCCCAAATCTATGGTCTGTTCGACGGTGTATTGCTGGAGGAGTGTCGTTACCATGGAGATAAAGAGATAATGGGTGAGTCACGGTTTCAGTTCATGCAGGTGTTTTCTGAAAGGGATCGGAAGACAGAAAATGAACCATCACAAACACACAGGCATGCAGGCACAGACACACACATGCACACCGCACACACTAACACACGTGCATGCACGCGGGCACACACACACACACACTTGCACTCACAACCTCACACACACAACCCCACACACACACACACATGATTCATCTTCAACCTCATAATGACATCATAACTGAGACAGGACTTTCAAAGAGACACTCTTATTGTGTAATCGTCTCATATAAGGTACCAGCCAACCTGCATGTGAACCCATAGCCCCCGTTGCCTTAGTAATCCTCATCCTTATGCTCCAGAAGTAACAGGCCAGAGTGCTAAGCTACAGTTAGCCGTTCTGTACAGTATAGCACAGGAAGACTAATGCTGTTACTACAGTAAACAAAAAAAAGGGCATATATATAATAAATAATGTGTTGTACACTAATGGTTGTGGCGTAAACATATGCCATGAAAGTGTGCATTCTAACAATGCCAATGTTGCACTGTCATTTGTATTTACCATTGGTTATTGTTTATATGCATCCCTTTACAAGGGGCATCCATGAAAAATACAATCCTATATGGTGATGAACTATTCTTACCTCTAATGAGGCGTCAAACAAAGTGTTTTCAGTGGCAGATTCTTTATTGTGGCTGACGGTTTTATTTCTAGCAGGTTCACTCTGGGATAGACTTTCATCAGCTCCAATGGAAACAACAATGAACGGTAATAGACAAGGACAGACAGTGACAGGATGATGAAAGAGGCAAGGAGAATGCAAAACTAATAGAGGAGAGAGAAAGTGGAAGAGTAGAGAGACGTGGCAAGAAAAGAGCGAGAAAGCAGGAAAATAATAGAGGAAGAATAGAGTGGCAGTAAGAGAAGGAACTTGAAAAGATGATAGAGGGAGAAAGAATGAGAAAGAGAGAACTGGGCAGAGAGTTATAGGTAGAGAGAGAGAGAGAGAGACACAGAGAGAGAGAGAGTAATAGAGAGATTGACAGGTAAAATGGGCTCTTTTGGGGGGTCCTCTCCAAAATTGCATTCTCCTTGATCCGCACAAACAAATCTCCGGATTCTCTGTTCATTTCCATGGCAACACTCTCCAGCGCCTCCACCGTCGACCCCTTCTGTCCCCACAGCCCCCTTCCCCACCTCAGATGAGGGCCATCCCATTATCTCCCTACACGCTATTCTCTCGGTGGTAACTCTAAAGCCGTGCAGAGCTCTGCTGCAACTTAAAGCCTGCGCTCCACTCTTCAGCCTAATGGTGCGATGCGTGTCGGGAGTTTAATATCCAAAGCTATCCTGGAGGTGTCAGCCGGTGTGCCGGGATGTGAGGGCTGCTGGGGGAGGAGGGGGGAGATAGGGGCTGCCGAAGACAGTGTGAGGGGAGTTTGCATGGAGTCAAGCGTGGATGATGCTTTCAGAGTCCTGTTGTTGTCAATGGAGCCGCTATTTAGGTTTAGTGTGGATGAGGAAAGTGTTGCATCACAATATAATTGATTGCCAAGTAGACACGTATACACATCCATGCAGGTGCTGTGTCTTGCCATTAATGCATGATAAACAAAACAACACATGTTGCCTTTTTTTGACGAACAAACACGCACAGATATATCTGCACATATATACGTACCAATGTGGACACACGCACGCACGCACACACACACACACACACACACACACACACACACACACACACACACACACACAC
>NC_079416.1:16791578-16809078 GCF_026213295.1 Gadus chalcogrammus
ATGACCTTTCTGACCTCTGACAACAATCCCGTTAACAAAGATTCCTTCACACAAATTCATCCTACCAAATACGTTTTTTTGTCTGGTTTACGGATTTTCTTTTTTAATCATGGTGATGTCTTATATTGCCATTAAGGTGGCTCTACCATTTTGTCACTGTTACTAAAAGTCACTGTTACTTATTTTTGCCGGTCTCTGCCAACCCATCCAAGAGATGGTTCAGCTACTTTGACACTTATTATACAAAACCAAAGTGTGTGGTGGATTTCATATAAATATAGTCCAGCAAGGCAGGGGAGAGAGTTTTATCAGCATGGCTACAACTGCCACCGGATTCTAAGCACTGTCGTTGTATATGAGCGCTAAAATTACCCATGTTGTACATAACATTCGCCAAACGCATAAGTGTCCGGGAAACCTAACCCTCTCTTGGGTTAGGCCATCTGCATCAACCACAGGCCAGACGGAGCTCCACATATCCAAAAAAACACTGTGGTGCTTTACTTTAAGTGTTCACTAAACGTAACCCTCTTTTGGACACGGCCATCAACATCATCCACTGGCCAGACGAAGCTCTTTGTGCGTGCGTGCGTATGTGCGTGCGTGCGTGCGTGTCTGTTTGCGTCTGGATGTGTGTTTGAGTGCATGGAGTTTGAATCTGTGCCACTGTGCTTTTACTTCTGTCATTTTTACAGGTTGTCATTGCGGTGTCCTCGGAACAATAATAAAGCATGCCGAATCCACGCACCGATGCGATATGGGCATCTGAGAAACTTCAACCTCTCTCAGACACAGCCATCAACATCCACCGCTGCCCGGATGGAGCTCAACACATCCACCGACAGGCTGATAGTGATGGATTCTATGCATCATGCTCCAATTAAATGACCCATTAGGCAACTGGATCCACCAAACACATTGAGTATCATTCCACAAGCTACACACATGCTATGTGTGAAGTGTGACATGTGCTACGTGATTGGGGGTTGAGAAGGTCATCGTGGATGAATGCTAAACCCGTGACTGTGTACAACCAACTCATCATTTTTTCAAATCGTTGGGATGCGGAGTGGGGGGGGGGGGGGTCATGCAGGGAGAGAAAGCTCTGAATTACACAAAGGATTTCATCTGTCCGGGCGGGGTTGTTACTGTTACAGACCTTACTCCGGGATCCAGGAAGAAAATGTCGGAAATAGGACATACGCGGAATGAGGACACATCTGGTGCGCCGACAATAGTCTTGCCATGCAGTTCCTGAGGCTTATGATCGCCAGACAGAACATATGTTTTGCAACAATGAGTTCAAAATCTCAACAAAAACCATGACCCTATGGTTCTGTGTTTGACTCGGGGTCGGGTTATATTTCTATAGGCAATTGCATGTGATTACAGTGAAAAAGGGTTAGTTAATATTTTAATCCAAGGCTCTATTATGTGTTGTTTGAAAAAAGATGTAGGACACACACACACACACAGACACACACACACACACACACACACACACAAGTATGCACGCACACACAGACATGCACGTTTCTGTGATTACTTTATTCAAGGAAAAGTATATTTATATTGAACTATGTGGACTAGAAATCAAGAGGTTCAAGAATCCCTTCAGCATGACCTTTGTGGGAAGTTAGATGCTATATGAATAATATATGGCTTAAACTGGGCGTTTGTGCATTGCATAGCATGGGCAGCACCATATTCAATTCCTATTGAAATTTTCATTGCTGATACTGCGCAAACACTGTCAATTCCTGACAAATAAGGTACAGCATATACTGGCATATAGCTGCCGTACTATACCTTCCTACCTAGCTACCTACCTACTTTCATTTTTCTAATTACCTTCCTACTGACATTTGTTTCCCACGTACCTACTCTCCATCGATATATCTTTATGTGCCTTTATCTCTCTCTGTCTTTCTATATATCTGTCTATTTTATCTATCTATCTGTCTATTTTATCCATCCATCCATCCATCCATCCATCCATCCGCCTGCCTGTCTATATATCTATCTATCTATCTATCTATCCGTCTATCTATTTACCTCCCTACTGTACCTAGAACTACCTACATACCCTACCGTCTACCAACCAAACAGGCGAAGAGGCGGTAATGTGAACATGGAGAATGAGGAGCAGAGATTGACCAGTGTGTGACCCCACCTCCAGGTGTACTGAGGGAAAGTGGGCTGAATGTGTCCTGAAAATCCCAGTCTTTAATCTCTAGCAGGTGGGCAAACACACACACACACACACACACACACACACACACACACACACACACACACACACACACACACACACACACACACACACACACACACACACACACACACACACACACACACACACACACACACACACACACACACACACACACACACACACACACGCAAGCCCACACACGCAAATATAGAGGCAATTGGAAAAACCACCTCATAGAAAATGGCTAATCTTTTAAAGTCTAAACTCTTTGACAGTGTTATAAAATGTCTATAAGTGATCTATTTTATGGCACAATCTGTTGTGTCCCATGATCTAATCAAGTCTGCTATTTCCAACTAATTACTGCAGAATTACTTTCGCTTCCCTCTCTCAGTATCAGTGTGTATGAACAGTAGGGGTGAAACGGATCAGTGTGTCCACGGTTCGGTTCAGATAACCGTTTTGGGCCTCGGTTTCGGATACGGTTCGGATTAGGATCATGTCCGTGATAGTAAATAGGCGGACTTTTTTTTGACGGAGGGTTTGGGGGAGAAACACAAAAATTAATGAGACCCACAGGCTATTTGCAATGTGTTAATTGACTGCAATCAGACAACTTGCAAGGCTTTTTTGTGCAATAAATGTTCCCCTAAATGCATTTGAAAACATGGTGCACTGAGTGTAACATGTAAGGGATAACGGCCGACGAGGCTTAGAACTCTGGCGACGAGCGCAGCATGAAGCCAGAGTTGCCTCTACCTGTCCATTATTTCCATCGAACCGGTCGACCTCGAAGGCCGTTATCCCGATTATCACCCGTTTGTATTTATCTCCCGTATATTTAGCATATAATTGTATCAATTACTTTCTTTAAATTTCGGAATCGTGCGCTTGAAAAGCCCAGTTTGTTTTGAACGCTGACAGGATGAAGGGAGGGGCGGGAAAAGTCTCATTGGCTCGGGCAGCACTGGAGAGAATGCATTCCGCTGGGTCCTAAACACCCTTTGTATCGGACGTAGGCTACAGTAGGCAAAATACGCTACACAAGGCAATGCCTTCATGAAACCGAAATCCGCGGATCTCCAGAATGCTCCGAACTGTGGTAAACGAACCGAACGGATTTGGATACAATTCGAATCCGCTGCAGGCCTAATGAACAGACATTATTATTAATTGTAAAAGCTACATATATGCAATATGCCAAATGGGGGATACACAAATGGAACAATTTGAACTGTCCCTTAGTGAGTAACAGCCGCAGGATTAGAGAGCTAAACTCGCACCATCACGTTATGAAGTCATTTTTCATTACTTTACTGTAGCGTCAAGGGTGAGTTTTGGACCATCATCTGAATTCTGACAAGAGGATATTGTAACATAAATCTTAAAGGAATACATTTGAATTTGAAATCGGTTTTCTTGCAGATTTTTCTGAGGCTTTATAAGCACTTTATAAGGTCATACAATGGCTATATTTTTCCCAAATAACCAAATTATTGATTATAAAATGTACCAATTCAAATGGCTTTTCTCATACATGTGTATGTGCATGCATGTGGGTTCTATATGCATGTGTGTTGCCGTTTGTGTGTGTGTTTTTAAGTGTCCATTGTTTGTGTGTGTGCACATATGCCTTCATGTATGTGGGCTTGTCGATATTTGCATGCATTACGTATTCCTGCATATTGTGTGGATGCGTGGATGGTTTGTGTCTGTGTGTGTGTGTGTGTGTGTATTTGTGTGTGTGCGTGTAAGCGTCCATGTACATACTGTGGTATCCCGGTGCTCGGTTGGGCCGGGTTCCACGGACAAAACTCGCTTGGCATTGGGGTTTTAGCCATTGCAGGCATTTATTTGATAATCAACTTTAAACAATCAAACGATGAAGGAGACGTGGTCTCTAGGGCCTCGGTGGGCCTCTAGGCTCTCTCGCTGCCACGAGCCCTTCCTTCCTGCTCCCGTGCCGTGCCGTGCTGTGCTGGACCTCCACTTAAGATGGCTCCTCTGCTTTCGGCCAGGTGTCCCCCAATCACCCTGATTGGGGAGCCGAAAGGGCTGCTCTCCATCGCCGGCTGGTGGGTGGGGGTGGTATACCCCGTCCTTTACGGTACCCCGGGCCCGTCCAGGCCGAGGTCTACGTGGCGGGATGCCACAATACGTGAATGTTGGTGTGTTTCTATGGGTGAGTGTGATGGTGTGTGTGAGTGTGATGTGTTGGTGTGTGTGTGTGTGTGTGTGTGTGTGTGTGTGTGTGTGTGTGTGTGTGTGTGTGTGTGTGTGTGTGTGTGTGTGTGTGTGTGTGTGTGTGTGTGTGTGTGTGTATGCATGCATGTTGTATGAGTGAGAGTGTGTGTGCCAGTATGTGGCAGTGTGCTCCACAGAGAGGACTTGCAGAATGAGGAGCCTGTGGCAAGGGATGGAACACTAGCCCCAGCTGAGCTCTGCTGATGATAAGCAAACTGATCATCAAAGAGACACAAGGAAGAGGAGTGGCTCTGGAGATCTGCTTCTGTGTGTGTGTGTGTGTGTGTGTGTGTGTGTGTGTGTGTGTGTGTGTGTGTGTGTGTGTGTGTGTGTGTGTGTGTGTGTGTGTGTGTGTGTGTGTGTGTGTGTGTGTGTGTGTGTGTGTGTGTGTGTGTGTGTCTGTGTACATGTATGTTTGAGTGTATGGAGTTTGAACCATGTAAGCCACTGTGCCTTCTTTCTGTACAGTGTGTCATTGCATTGGTCATAGAAAAATAAAAAAGCATACCAAATAAGAGCACAGATCTTAAGTCTGAAGCCTTAAGAAAATGATGCCAGCCTAATCTTTCAATTCCTTCAGGTGGTCGTCTGTACTCTCGTAAGACTATCCTGATATTCACAGAATGTGCACCTGGGATTGTCTCACAAGGCTAGCGTGTCTGGTCATTGCAGGCAAACGCTCCCCCTTTCACCTTACAGTAATGGCAGCTAGTTGAGCCATGCTTTACTGAGGCCATCAAGCAAGGGTGACACATGTGTTTGGGATGCGTCAACTACTGAATGATTCAGTGGGTGTTGAAGCTGCCATTTATTAGATAAGAAACATTGGGGGGACTCTACGGTTGAGAAGGCGGGGATGTATAGGCTGGAGTAACACAGAAAAGGGAAGGGGCGGAATGTTGATGAAGTCTAATCATCTCAATCGTAAAAATCGTTTGGAATCCAACCAGGCATCAAAGCTCAGTCACCCAGTGTGTCCAGGGTTAGGGGCAAGCAGAATGATCAAACAGAATCTCTGATGTAGGACATTGTGCCCAGTGTGTGTGCTCTTGTTGCCACTGTTAGGCCCCCAACGATTCAACATTGGTTCGCCACTGAAGAGGAAATGAAAGAGGTGATGTTCTTAGGAGTCTTCTCTTGAGAACATCACCCCTTTTCATTTCCTTGAACCCTAGCTTGTTACTTCTGTCCGGATACTAACTTCTTTCTCGTCAAGTAACCCAAAAAAATACACGTTCTGGTAGTATTCGTAGTACAAACAATTCCACGAAGGAATCCCATTTGGCTCTGATTGGAGTCACCCATGAATCATTAATGATTGGATATAGTTGAAGTGTGTGTGTGTGCATGCATCCGTATGTTTTTCAGCCATGTGAAGACAGAATGTGGTGGGTTCAGTGAGCATGCTGTTTCATGTGTGTTTGATCCGGCTGGGCTGATTGACAGCGTTCTGCTGTGGCTGGCAGTGTACGAGCACTATGGTGTGAGTTTGGTTAGAACATCCAAAGCAACCTCCGGAATGGGGACACCACAAACAAGGTCTGCTAAACTGTGTCAGTCTCCACAAGAGAGTGAGAGGACATCTGAGGTGAGGGAGACGGGGTGCAAATCACAGCGGCCACCGTTTGTAATTATCCACAACCGATGTAACATTCTAAAATGTTGTAAATGTCAGCATTCTCCTTCCCCTCACACAACAAATAGTACAACCAATTTATTCACAGATAAAGGATGCAACTGAAAATTAGGCACATTTATATGTAGAATACATTTGGGGGAGATTGCTTCAAAGGAAATACCCGTACAACTCCCATATAAACCTACATGGCTCGACCACAACTATAGAGGAAGATGAGATAGCAGCTACAGTTATATTTCTCGTGGCTGTTGAAACAATTTATTTTTGTTCTTTCGTTTTCCAGATGTGTCATCAAGTGACCGCTTAGGGTTCAGCATCTTGCTCAACGATAACAGCAGGTAGCCTGGGGACCTAAGGGGCTAATCCCAGAACCTTTCAGATTAGAGTCGAACCTCCAGCCAACGCTACAATATTCCCCTTTGTCCTCCCATTCTTTTCTATCATGCCTTACTTGTGTTTTCTGTGTTTGTCTTTGCTTGTGCAACCATTTGTATTGTTTTCTGCTTCTTATGGGGCTTTATTCATGGCCGCTATGATGGGGGCCATGATGGAGGTGGTGATGTAAGGTTTGCAAATCTCATGAATAATTTAGCAGAAATTTCACACTCTAATTCAGTCATGTGAGGGCAGAGTGGCGGGATCGGATTTTACCCATGGCGGAAACACAAAGGAATGTGCGTTGATGTAATGGAGTGTGAATAAGGCCACATCCCTTACCGTCGTGCTGACTATTAAGTCCAAACCCTAGAACTGAGTAACTTAGCCCTAGTATTAAACTCTAACCTTAGGGCTGAGTAACCTAACCCTAGTACTAAACCCTAACCTTAGGGCAGAATATTAAAGCCTAGCCCTAGTACTGAGTAACCTAGCCCTAGTGTAAAACCCTAACCTTAGCGCTGAGTAAACTAACCCTATTATTAAACCCTTACCATAGTGCTGAGTATTAAACCCTAACATTAGCTGTGAGTATTAACCTAACCCTAACCCCAACCCGTATACTGAGTATAAAAAGTCCACAATGCAGAAGAGCTGTGAATGAAACATATTATTAATTGCATTAAGGTACATGTGATGACAGAGATTCAGCTTCTATGATTTGTTAATAATTAGAAACGACTTCTTCAGGGATCATTGGTGGAGCCCAGGAACTATGGACTGCAAACACACGTTGGACCGGCGGGCATATGAAGGCACCTAATGAAATCACCAGAGGGACCCAGGGAGTGAGGGGGGGGGGCGGAGGGTGTGGAGACGGCCGTGGGGTTGATGTCGGGGGGTTGGAGTGTCGATAATGGAACCGTGTCCGCCAGATGTGTGTGCAGAGGACCCAAGGGGGATCCCCCCCCCCCCCCCTCACCCCCCCAACCCCCGCCGCAACAACAGTCCACGATTAATCGTCAAATAAAGGACAACTGAATCAAAGCCTCCCACCGGGGTGCTCAGGCAATCACAACGAAAGGAGAGGGAGATAAAAAAAAAAGGGATGGGAGGAGATAGAGACATGATAGATAATGCGCCCCCACCCCCTGCAAAACCACCAGCCCAACACCTCACTCCCAGCCACCCACCGACCAATCCCTTCGGCTGACATACTGCACATGCGACCAGGATACCACAATTGATGCCTAGCACTGCTTCGAGCGAGGGGACGGAGGTGGAGAGAGGATATAGGGTGGAGTCGAAGGGAGCAAGGTTGGCAACGACCTCCAGCGACTGGGGTCTGGGATTAGTCATTGGGGCTGACTTCGCTCAAGGTCTCGCTGGTGCGTAATGGTCTCCTGTCTCCTGCTCTCCGCTGATTGGCTGTCTTTCACTAGGGAGCCATAGTGGAAGTTAATCATGCGCCCAAAGGCTTCTCAAGGGGCTTCACTTAACAAAATGGCCATGTTATATAATAAAGGCTCATATTTTAGCCCTTCAACCCTTCCTTATGCGCTCTGTAATTCCCTTTTGTCAAATGCAGGTAATTCCACATCATTGAGAAAAAAAATTGAGAGGCACAGAGAAAGGAAGAGACAGAGAGAAACAGGCATACATTTTATTTTCATGTACAGTGTACATGCTATAGATATGCTTTTGTATATATGCTATGGATATTTTTCTGTCAAATTAAACTGGCTCCAATATAATCCCAGTAAGGGCTTGGCAGGCAGGCAATTTATTCAATAGGTGCACACATTAATACGAGAGAGGGTGGATGCCAAACCAAGCCTTTATATACATCACTAGGAGTAGGGTGCAGTAAATTAGAATCACTGTGACTTAAAACTAGGATAGGCAATTTGCAAAGATTTTGATTTTGAGTATCCCTTCGGTCCTCAATCCAAAGCTACTCCCCATAAAAGCTTTCCAGCTTGAGCAATCGGTCGGCCTAGCCTTGATGAATACCCCGCTCATGCACTTTGTGAGCACGGGCAGAGTGCTAACGTTGTGAGCACGGCGGGTAGGTAAGTCTTTTTCAATCATTTCATAAAGGCATTGATAAAATAAATGTCGTACCCTAGCTGTAATTGGGTTAAACCTAACCCTATTTAGCTATACAAGCTAAATAGCTATGTCAATCAATTATCATACCATACTGAAAAGGAGTACTGTGTATGAAATTATCTTTGTAACAAACACACACCTACAAACGCATGCAAGAGTGTTTGTGTGTGTGTGTGTGTGTGTGTGTGTGTGTGTGTGTGTGTGTGTGTGTGTGTGTGTTTGTGTGTGCCTGTATGTGCGTGTGTGTGGGTGGTGAAGGGCACCAAGTGGACAGCTGCTATCTGAGGTCACTTGAGCCCAAATCTCACATTGGAGGGCGCCCAGCTCCTCTCCGGTTGTGTCGTCAGGCACCAGCGTAGAGGAGCTCCCACACCATCCCCACTACCAATGACCGTGGAGAACAACACACGGAGAACATCCCCGCATGCTTCGGTCGCTTCGGATGAAGACTCAATGACAAAATAGCCAATCGTCAATGGGAGTAGAACCATTGTTGCTCCAATCTTTGTGCAGCTTCTATGAGCTAAAACTCGACCACGCCTCCACCCCCACCCTCCACTTCCACCACCACCTCCAGCACCATCTGCACCAGCATTGATCAGCGTGGGGCTCAGCAGTCGGTGTGAGCAGCCATTCAGTGAAGGGGAAGTGAAGGGGACCTAAATCCACCAGAGTCAGGGAGAAATGGACATTCAGCATGTCGAGGCTCTGTTAGCATGTGCTCTATTGATTTGCGAATATCATTAAGCCATTTCTTTATATTCCACTGTGTCAGCAGTACCAAACTCACCTTTTGTGCTTTGCCAATGGCCTCAACCACCATCTCCACCAACCATGTTATTGTCTCAGATGTGCCACCACTTGGTTGTTTAACCAATCAATGGTGTGACCATAAAGAAAAAACTGGTATTACGTAAATACGACAGCTACATACAATCATACTTCCAAACGGTGTCACACATAGCTGCATTCTGTTCACTATTCTTTTCTATTTCATTATGTTTTATTTTACTCTATTGTTTTCTGTTCTGTTTAAGTATGCTGTATTATATTCTTCAGAATAGTATAGAATTCACACTGATCACCTTTGCTAGCGAGCAAAAGTTGCCCAAATCAGTACAGAGCGCCATGCTGCACTTGTAGGCTCTATTGTGTTAGCACTTCTTGTCCTTCTTAGCACTAAATGACAGAGAACCTCAAGTGATTGGTGCAAGACACGGGTGGATTAGACTGAGCCTCTTCTGATCTAGTGCCGTCTGATGCACACATTTCAAGAGGCTTACAGCAAGGCTAAGGCGACTTGTGACAGACAGAGCCAGCAGAGCCTGCTTAGCATAGGGCTTGTTTGTGCTGCCTGTGTGTGCGTGTGGGTGTGTGTGTGTTGCCTGTGTTTGTGTGTACTTGTTTTACATTTGCATGGACGTGTGCTGTTTGTAGAAGTATTGGAGGAAGGCACAAACACAGCACATTTCTCGATGTAATTAACACCTTTCCTGCAGCGGGCTCAACCAAACGTCTCCTACACTTGTACATCCCAGCAGACCGCCACTTCACCAGAGAAACAGCATGTGGTGGGATGATACACAATATTGCGCGTGTGTGTGTGTGTGTGTGTGTGTGTGTGTGTGTGTGTGTGTGTGTGTGTGTGTGTGTGTGTGTGTGTGTGTGTGCGTGTGTGTGTGTGAATGTTGTTGTGAGCATGTGTGCGTCTGTCTGCATGTACATCCGTTTGTGTGTGAGTGCGTGTATGTGTTTGTGTGTAAGCGTGTGTGGGTGACTATTTGTTAGTCTGTATGTGAGTGTTTTGTGTGTGTGTCTTTCTGTGTGTGTGTGTGTGTGTCTTTCTGTGTCTGTGTGTGTGTGTGTGTGTGTGTGTGTGTGTGTGTGTGTGTGTGTGTGTGTGTGTGGTGTGTGTGTGTGTGTGTGTGTGTGTGTGTGTGTGTGTGTGTGTGTGTGTGTGTGTGTGTGTGTGTGTGTGTGTGTGTGTGTGTGTGTGTGTGTGTGTGTACTTTGCTTTGTTTGCATGCTTGTGTATCAGCTATAATCTCGTCGTCCATCTTTGGGGATTGCTACCTTCTGACTCATTGTTGTGTGTGTCGGTGGGTTGGAGCCCCGTGGGCAACCAGAGGGGTCACACAAACCATCTGCAGCCCAGTGGCCATCGACAGAGAGCCGCAGCACCCACAGAAAGTTTGAAAGGCTGGAAAGGACATCAACAGGATAACGTACCCACTTGTTTTGATGCATGAATATGTGATAGATTGAAATGTTTTTCAAGTTTGTCATCACGCAAAAGAACAATGGTTTGTGTATTCACAATTTCCCTGGATTTAGTATGTGTTAGCCACCAGCGACCAACAGTGATTGCATATACAGGCTCATTAGGGAGCAGTGAGGGGGTGGGAATGTTCTAGCCCCTCTCCAATTCCATTTTTAATAAACATGTCATTATAATAATTACATTAAGGCTACAAATATAGCCTCAATGAAAGCTAGAGTTTGCAGTAAGCACACTGATTGCACAAAGGCAGTCTTATCTGTTCAACTCAAAGCAGATAATACGGATACTGAAAACTGTGAACGTAATAGAATACTGCTTCAACATCCCAATAGCAGGAACAATAATCACTATAGCAATAACAGTCACACTTATAGCTGCCGCACTAATCTGATCCTCGTTTTATTCTATTTTATTATTTTATTATAAATGTATTATTTATACACAACATACAATATCACCTGCTTCACACCCAACAAGTGTCACATCAATTACACATAAATTACACACACATAAATTAAAAGTGTGTATATTTATGTGTGTGCGTGTGGCAGAGAGGTAATTGGACAAATCAGAGAAAGAAATAGAGAAAGAGAGAGAGAGAGAGAGAGAGAGAGAGAGAGAGAGAGAGAGAGAGAGAGAGAGAGAGAGAGAGAGAGAGAGAGAGAGAGAGAGAGAGAGAGAGAGAGAGAGAGAGAGATTGATAGAATGCATGGGAAAGGAGGAACCAGGAGCAGGATAATTGATGCATGAGGAGGGCTGCAGGGAGTAAATAAGTGAAAGGTAAAGGACAGGAAGGGCAGGACTCGAAACCACAGAACAGGAACAGATTGGATGACAGGCAGGCCCATGCTGGAGCCAGCCAGGAGACTAGTGGAGCTACACCCATACCTCTCTCTCTCTCTCTCTCTCTCTCTCTCTCTCTCTCTCTCTCTCTCTCTCTCTCTCTCTCTCTCTCTCTCTCTCTCTCTCTCTCTCTCTCTCTCTCTCTCTCTCTCTCTCTCTCTCTCTCTCTCTCTCTCTCTCTCTCTCTCTCTCTCTCCTCTCTCTCTCTCTCTCTCTCTCTCTCTCTCTCCTCTCTCTCTCTCTCTCTCTCTCTCTCTCTCTCTCTCCTCTCTCTCTCCCCTCTCTCTCCCTCTCTCCCTCTCCTCTCTCCCCCCTCCCCCCCCCCCCCCCCCCCCCCCCCCCCCCCCCCCCTTCCAAACAAATATATAAGTGCATTGTGGTTACAGTCATTTAACAAACCGACATTTGGCAATCATGCAAAATGTGCAATCCATCATGTGCAATGTATCTGCTCCCAATTGATCCACACATTCAGACCACGAGTCCCACCAGCTCGGCAGGCCAACACCTCTGTGTCTGATAAAGCCTTGTTGGTCATTGACTTTTATTGGCTGTTCGACGGTGCGGAACCTAAACATTTATTGGACTGGATGGACTTGGCAGTGGTAGCAGTGTGGCAGCAGCAGAAGAGGCCATTAGGGAATGAAATAGAGGGGAACGGTGGATGTGGAGTAAGCGCCTGTACAGCAGTACCGGGTGCTCCGCGCTTAACCTCCACTTGGAGGCTATTTTTTTTTTTAATTAAACATGACCTGAATAACAGACTAACAAGGCTACTTAGCTGTGTCTGTATTGAATTCAAGGAAAGCAATTTTTCGGGGAAAACTTGGTGTCCTGGCGTATATTAGGGTGAATGTTAGCATGGCTGTACTATGTTACCTATACCGGTTTCTCATAAAATTGGGGTTTGTGGACCAAATGAATTGAAGAAGAACTACGCAATTCATCTGCACCCTTGCTTGACTTGTGTCTTAATTGTATCTTCTTTAATCAAACCATCGGCTTATGTGTCTTAACTGGCTGGATGACGTTAGGGATTGCAATTTTGGTTGATTGTAATTCATTCTCACACAGGTGCTGGTTGTCCCACTTTTAACTTTGGTTTGACAAATCTGCACATAATCCGCTGACGTTCATAATCCGAGGTCACCCAAAAAAAATGAAAAAATGGATCAAAAATGAATCCGCCCTCAGGACCGTCACCTAGTTGTTCAGCTCTTATTTCCACCTGGCTACCTCATCATCCCACACACCGATCCAACCAATCAAATCCCTGTTACTAGGGCCCGTTTCACATCCACTAGCAACACAATACAGCGTTAGCACAGAGTAGTCCTGCTTTATGAGCAGACACTCTTTAGTTGTAATAACTGCGAAGGAAAGTTATGGTTAGTTGATCTCAAACTAATATCAAATGACTTCGATAAAGATTTTCCGGGACTAAACAAAACAACAGCAGCGGGACGATAGGAAAAACAACAGGGACAGAAACGGTTCAGTCTGGAGAGATTCAGCCTGCTATGCAGCTAGAACAGAGGGAAAAGTTCTCACCCTATAGGGCCATTAGTTAGACACTAAGCCATGGCTGCATCCTCCCCCACATGCCAAACCAGCGAGTGTGTGTTTGTTTCAACTTTTGCCATATCTTTCCAAGCCATGCCACGCTGTGCTGCAGACCCGGGCTAATTTCATTGCTCGCGGCGAGGCGGTTTCAAAAAGAACTGCATTCGCCACATTTAACTTTTTCATTTTTTTCCTGCTGTTAGCTCTTTTAGCCTTTCATGCTGTAATCTGCACAAAAGGCAGAATTATAGCAGTCCTGCGCTGCTAAGTCTTCTCCTCTCTGATCTGCAAGGGAGCAGGACTTGGGAGGATATGCTTACTGTATGGGGGGGGGGGGGGGTGGTGGGGGGAGAGTGGGATGTACTTTTTGGGTTATAACTGTTAGAGTACTAGAGTTAAGAAAATAAAAACCTAAACATATTGGTTCCGGGTCATCAGGTTTGTTATGGTGGGTGCCTTGTATGCATGCTTTCAGATACACAGTGATTAATCACATATTGAATTTGAATCTGTGACAAAAATGTAATGCAATTATGTGAATGGTCATTTGTGAATAAAGCAGAGTTGGAACAAAAGACAATTTGGATTAGTCCTCATTTCTAAATTATGTTTTCTAACGGTGTTCATTTTAATTAAGGTAATTGTGCTAATATAAACTGAAGTATTCCTTTACAAATGATTTAATAGGGTTAGCTTAAGCCCCTAACCTAAACATAACCCAAAGGTGGGTATGATATGGCATATAGTTTGCTGGTATTCAAAAATAGGGGAAAGTTAAAGAAAATGTTTTGTGATATTTTGTGTTATCAGGATGCATGGAGGGGGAGGGGGGAGCCGTGAACCGAGGGGGGAGGTGGGGAGGGCTGGGGGAGAGGGGTTTGGGGAGGAAGCTTTGGTTAAAATCTAATCCCTCCGAGCAGCCACGGCTCACGTGCGTTTCCGCAGCCATGGGATTTGAACAGTTTACTACCGCTGGATGCAAAATCCAGCTTTCCAGGGATGGCTTGTTGTCGTTCAGCTGTCTCCAGCAAAAATACGGACCAATAACAAGTGAGATGACGACGATGTAAATAAACCAGTGTTAAATATGAGGAGTGAAGGAAATGGTTTGTACAAGCTAAAGTGCAAAAGTAGAGTTGGATGACATTCTTTAGAAAATAACTTGAATTGTGCTACTTTTGTATGCAGCATGGAGATTCATTATTTGGTTAAATAATGAATGATACCTCATCAGATGATTCATAAAAGGAATTTAAACGTTTCTTCTGCGTGTCTACAATAGGTCAAATATACATCACTGCTGGTGAATTAATTAATCTCCCTTTAATTAAAAATAAAGCAGCTCAGTCCAAAAGGTAATTGCCCACCTACCTACTTACTTATACCTGCCTACACCCACAAAGACGACGCAATAATGCATGTGTGTCTTCTCTTGTAAAGGCCTCCTACCTGAAAGGACAGCTTAAGAGATAGATTCTTCAATTCCCTTCTTTCAAAACCCAGAGTACTTGCAATCATAGAAAATTGGAGGTGTTCTTATCCAGTCTTTCACTGCTCTTTCACTGCTAAACTGTTTTTTTTTCGGGCAACAGATTACTGCATGGGTCCTTTGGTTTGTGTGTTGTGTGATTTCTTGCTCTGTGTATGCATGTGTGTGTGTGTGTGTGTGTGTGTGTGTGTGTGTGTGTGTGTGTGTGTGTGTGTGTGTGTGTGTGTGTGTGTGTGTGTGTGTGTTTGTGTGCGTGCGTGCGTGCGTGCGTGCGGGTGTGTGGCTAGTTTATTTTAGTTGAGTAAACCCCTGACCAGTCGATGTGCACTCTATATATCACAGCAGTGAGTTCTTGCCCTTTTCCCTTGTGAACTGGCTACCTTACCTAAGCCCTCAAACACTTGCATGATGTTAATGCATGCACAATTACTTTTGCATACAGAGGGAGAGACGGATGAAATGCATGCAGGTCAAGGGTAAACACGGGCAAATAATCATCATCTTAACAATAATAACAATCATCATCATCATCATCCTCATCATCATCATCATCTTTTATTGGACTATCTAATGAAGTAAAGTATGCAGCAACCAAGTTATAAGATAATTGTTCAAGCTTTTCTAACAATCTTTAAATATGTCATAATATTCATTAATATTATCATTATATTATTATGCATATATATATTTTGAATTAGTATATGTCACGACCCCACTGGTATCTAGGGAAACCGGCTCTCTGTCTAGGCAGGAGTCGAGACACATACGTGGTATAACCACAGCGGGTAGGCAACTAGCTTCCGGGGCACGTGTGTAGTGACTCACCTGGGTTCCTGGTGAGCGCTGGTCCTTCTCTCTCTTGCTATGGAGATAGCCCAAGCGTTGTGGTGAACGGTAGCTGTCTCGTTCAGTTATGGTTTTACATATTTAGACAAACACTTGACAAACAAAGACGGTGAAGGGGCGGTCACGTTCCCCCGTTGGACTCCTTAGCTCTGGTGTGTACTGGCATCTGAGTGAATGGCTTTACAAAGTCTTATCCTGCCGGCTGTAACCACTGGCCACCATGCTGTGTATATCCACCATCTTGGATCCCCCAGGTGACCCCAATCAACCAATCAAGGGAGCCACTCCCACCGTTACCATGACCACCAGTTACCAACCAGCTTAACCTTACCCAACAGTAGGATCGTGACATATATGTATAACTAATCACTAAAATATATACCCGGAACGTAGAACGCCTAGGGCAATGAAAGGGTGCCGAGTCAGAGTCAACAGGGAACTCTTTTTAGTCATCCATACTTTTATTTTGTCAAGCAAAGTTTGAGACCAAAAGTGAGGAAAAGGAGATGGAGATGAGGGTTAGAAAGTTCAACAGAGAGAACGTCAACCATGAGCAATAGGCTGAATGGAGAGAGGAAGGGAGAGTGGCAAAGAGAGGGTGCGGAGGAAGAAAAAGGTACCGCATTGCATCAGGCCCAATTCGACACTGTTTTATTTTGTCTTGTTTCTTTCCATTTTTCTTAGGTTTGTTAGGGGAACATCTTGGGTCCATGCTGGGCTAGAGAATGATGATGCGGTGGAAGTCTTCTTCTCTCTCTCTCTCTCTCTCTCTCTCTCTCTCTCTCTCTCTGTTTCTCTCTCTCCCTCTCTTTCTCTCTATATATATATATATATATATATATATATATATATATATATATATATCCCTCTCTCTCTCTGGTTCAGTAATCCTTCCCCAGACCGCCACATAACGATCAGACCCAACATTATTTCTCCCTTTCTACTCCCTGTTGTTCTTTATGATCATGATGCCACACTCCTTTCTCTGTATCAGTCTTCCTCTCCTTGTCTCTCCCTCTGTCTCCTTCTCGCCCGCCCTCTCTCTACTGCTCTCTCTTAGAAGTGTAGGCGTGTTGTTCAGCACATTAACTGTTCTCTTCATGCCTGGGTTTCTTTTTTTTCATCTCCCACTGACCCTCAGGAAGAGAGAATGTCTCTGAAGCTCCCCTACACACACAAAGCAGGTGCTATCCTTTACATAAACCAAGACGCAGAGCAGAGCAAACTCTATAAGTATAACCCATAATCGGAATCATAATAAACTTACAAACAAGGTCCTCTTTTCTTTCTCCCTGACCAAAGTCACTGGTTAATACTGGTCATCCTTCTTATATTGTGTTTAAACATAATTGAAATTAGTATTCTCGGTTCATGTGCATTAACTGTAATAGAGCAATAGTAAAGTAATGGTGTTCTATATATGTTGCGGTCTCTTCTGAGTGAAGCCTGTTAAGGGCGGGTCTTGCTGTTGCTGTGGTTTGTCCTGGTGGAGAAATGACAAAGTGGGTGTGGCCTCATAACGCCTTCACTGCACCAAGCTACAAACTAGCCCCTCCCTCTCTCTCTCTCTCTCTCTCTCTCTCTCTCTCTCTCTCTCTCTCTCTGTGTACTGCTGTCAAGCTTGGCCAGGTCTCTCTTGTAAAAGAGATTTGAATCTCAATGAAACTAAACCTGGTTAACTAAAGGATATAATAATAATACATATCTCACTCTATGTCTGGGGATGGGGCCGATAACTGCATGCAAAGGAAAGAAAGTATTCCACCACACGTTTCTGGTGTACATGAATCCCACATTTATTGTAGACAGAAAAACGATGTTTTGTTTTTTTCTGGTCTGTTTTTGGTTACATTTAAAACCATCTTTTTTTTCTTATGAAAAACTGTAGCACCA
>NC_079416.1:16814078-16904422 GCF_026213295.1 Gadus chalcogrammus
CAGACAGACAGACAGACAGACAGACAGACAGACAGACAGACAGACAGACAGACAGACAGACAGACAGATAGATAGATAGACAGATAGATAGAGAGATAGATAGAAAGATAGATAGACATATCGATAGATACAGCAATTGCTAAGTCATAAATTGATTGATGAATCGATTGATGGATAAATTGATTATTAAAGATAGTTGGATGGAGATAGATAGGTAGAATCTCTAACTATGACCACTTAATGTAATTCTTACTGTAGCAGGAGACTTCTTGATGGTAGGCACCTGTACGGCGAAAGGAAGGCTTTCACTGCAAAAAAAGAGTTCAATGGAAATCAGTAGTCTTGTTTATTTAAAAATCTATACACATCCACATATAAACTTTATCATAGTTTAAACGAATACTGGTAGTTGAGGACAACAACTGAACCACTCGAAAAAAAAGGTTTTAGAAGCACTTACTGTGGATGATGGCGGGCCCAGCCTCATCGTACTCCTGCTTGCTGATCCACATCTGGAAGGTGGAGAGAAATGCCAGGATGGAGCCTCCGATCCACACAGAGTACTTCCTCTCTGGGGGAGCGATGATCCGAGGGAGACAAGAGGCCAAGACACCATTGTTTAATGTGGATCCTACACGTCATTGAACACCGTCTGGTTTGCGTGCATGTGATTTTTATTTTTCATTTCAATGTCTATAATAGTATTCTGTAATTTTGGGGATTTCCGTACAACGCCACGTACCATTACATAAGCGTACTGTGTTTAGATATTATATACACTGTTTGAATATCTAAACACAGGTTTTTTTTTGCATATGGGGGTTATTTGCATATGTGTCTAAACCTTTCATTCTCATTTCGGTCCTGCGTTTGTACTGTACTTATCTACCTTTGATTAGAGTGGTAAGAGAACCGACCGAATAAAAAGCGTCTACACAACAAACTATTACATGAAAAACAGATCGATAAGGCACCTTGATCTCCGTGGTGCAGCGCCAGGGCGGTGATCTCCTGTGGTCATCATGGCATGTGGTCAGCGATGCCTGGGTACACGGCGGTGCCCCCCCGACAGGACGCTGTTGGCGTTCAGGAGCGGAGGTCGATGTCCACACTCCATGGGGCTGTTGGAGGTGGTTTCGTGGATGCCGGCCGACTCCATACCTGCAGAAGGTCCACTTTGCTAGTTAAGACACATTGAGTCATTTCGACAAGGTTTTTTTTGTGCAAAGCGGCTTATATATCTTTGTTTATATAATATAAAGGAACGTGTAATGGGTAGCCTGTAAATTTACATTTAGGGCATTTAGCAGATGCTTTATTCCAAATCGACTTATTCTTAAAGAAGATAGAGAAACAAAATATCGCTGTCGGTAGAGTAAAAATATTCAGTGACAGAAGTGCAGAGCACTTACAATTGCTAGATTTACTCATTCCCTGTATACAACAAGATAGATAGGATAAGATGCTATACAATGCTAAGTACTATTTTATAAGTGCCAGGATGTACAACATACAATAAGTGCATACATTGAGTGCCAGGGTGTACAACGTAAGATAAGTGCCTAAGAGGTGTGAGAGTAAGGGAGCAGAAGGGGCGTTGGTGGGTAGGGCAGGAGGCTATGCAGGGTCCAGGTGAACTCTGAACAAGTGAGTCTGGAGTCTCTTGCGGTTAGACCGCAACATGTACGGCAGATTGACTGTTTCTTCGGGTTTCGAACAGTGAAGCCATCAAGATCCATAAAACCCTGATCCCTAGACGGTAAGAGATGTTCTAAGGCAGGCTCTCTTGCGCACCTGTGCACCTGTTTTTGTTTAATGATATGACATGACACACTGTTTTTGTTTGCTGATGTGTTATTCAAAGGGGCTGGGTCCTGTTGACAGCTAAACAGGTGTCCAAGTGGCCCGTGCCGCAGAACAGCTGTGCTTGGGCCAGCAGCTGTCATCAAGTCAAAGATACTCTCCCCTTAGAAGCCATAGGAGAGCAGGTGGGTGGGTTATAGATCAAAGGTTCCCTGATCACAGATAGGCCTCTATATATAGTCATATAGTCTCATGTCTCGTTATAGAGTCCCAGGGATTCAACAAGCTTTTCCATGCCCGAACCCTAGCCCCATCTCGGGGGGTTCTTGTGGCCCAAGACCTACCAAATATTTAGAAAAAGCAATGTATTCTCATTACCATGTCTCAATAAGACAGATCGATAAGATGAATCCTACGTATATGTTGTTTTTCAATTACATAGTCCCCATTTCTGTCAAATGAAAGGCAATGCATACAATCATTTTTGAAAAATAAAGTTGATCAAAATGTTCCCGCTCTGTCCCCCTGCACGGACCCACTCACGGGTGTGTCTAGCGAGTGTCTAGCCAGTGTCTAGCGAGAGTCTAGCAAGTGTCTTCTCGGGCCAGTGTCTAGCCAGTGTCTAGGAAGGGTCCAGCGAGTGTCTTCACTTACCAGTGTCTAGCCATGGCTAGGAAGGGTCCAGCGAGTGTCTTCACTTACCAGTGTCTAGCCAGTGTCTAGCCAGTGTCTAGCGGGTTGTCCAGCCAGGTTCCAGCCAATGTCTAACCAGTGTCCAGCCAGTGTCCAGCCAGTGTCTAGCCAGTGTCTAGCGGGTTGTCCAGCCAGGTTCCAGCCAGTGTCCAGCCAATGTCTAGCCAGTGTCCAGCCAGTGTCCAGCCAGTGTCCAGCCAGTGTCCAGCCAGTGTCTAGCCAGTGTCTAGCGGGTTGTCCAGACAGTTTCCAGCCAGTGTCCAGGGAGTGTCTAGCCAGTGTCCAGGGAGTATCTAGCCAGTGTTTAGCGAGTATCTAGCAGGTGTTTGTTACGCACCGATGAAGGATGGCTGGAAGGGGGTCTCTGGGCAGCGGACGCTCGTTGCCGATGGTGATGACCTGACCGTAGGGTAGCTCGTAGCTCTTCTCCAGGGAGGAGGAGGATGCGTCTGGGGCATACTCGTTCTCAAGGTCCAGTGCCACGTAGCACAGCTTCTCCTTGATGTTGCAAACAATGTCACGCTCGGCTGTTATGACCACGTGTTTACGGTCAGTTCAATCATTCCTTGTGTTGTGCGTTAAAACTGTGACTAGCTAGTGTGTCTATCTCAACGGGTAAGGCGCGGCAGTTACACAGTCAGGGTCAGGGCTCAAACATACTCATCAATGCACTAACATGTACGCCATTTGATTAATATAACATTATATTTTAGTTATTTAAAGAGGTATTATTATAAATGATGATGTTTGTATAGTACAAGTATTTAACAAGTTTAATCAAAGAGGAGCTCTGGGCCCACCGGTGACTGACCTCGCTCAGTGAGGATCTTCAAGAGGTAGTCAGTGAGGTCTCGGCTGGCCAGGTCCAAGCGCATGATGGCGTGGGGCAGAGCATAGCCCTAGCTATATCGGCACGTTGTGGGACACACCATCATCAGTCCATTACCAATACCTGGAAGCAATCACACATGATGTTGTTTTTTTCAACACCAACATATGTTGTCAATATGTTGGTGTTGAATATATATGGTCATTCATTATGATTAAAATATGGGCTGTCCTCTTTCTCTCTCTCCCGCTCTCTCTGTATCCATCTCTCTCGCTCTTATTCTCTCTCTCTCTCTCCCCCCCCTCTCTCTCTCTCTCATGCACACACAGGAGATTATCTATAGACATTTCCCATTATGGCAGCCATTGCACTCCTAAACATCCCTGGAAGCAAGGATCCCTCTTCTTTGTTCCTTCTCAAGGTTTCCACAAGGAGGCACCAACCTTGGCTCAGGGTTATGCACTATCCCCTGATGTGGGCCCTGTGAAGCCGGGATTAAGGACTAGCCAAATCCAACAGCCTTGACTCGACCCTACCTGTCGTGTGCCCAGAGACGTTGGGAGACAGCACGGCCTGGATGGGAACGTACGCGGCGGGCACGTTGAAGGTCTCCAACATGACCTGGGTCATCTTCTCCCGGTTGGCCTTGGGGTTGAGAGGGGCCTTCCTCAGCAGGGTGGGGTGCTTCTCGCCCCACCCTGCTGGGGGGGGGGGGGGTCAGGAGCAGGAACAGGATCGAACAGGGTGGTTAAGTGATGTTATATTGGGTGTTTTATATTATTTTGTGAAGCTGTGTACTCGAGCCAAGGACTATGGATATTATTATTTTTTTTATAAATGGGATTAGTTTATAATTACATGTAATTTAATTAGAAATGTTTAGTATTATTATGATTAATGAATAAAAACTCTAAAGATAAGTCGGGCCGTTAAATATATAGTTGGATTTGTAATTGAAACAGTAATTTAAAACATGTGAAAAGAGAAAAAAATGTAATTAAGTAACTAAACAAATTGATGATGGTGAGTCAAACAAGAGAGCGCTCCAATGTAACCCTCATTGGTCAGTCGTGTTTAAAAATCCTTCATCCCTGATAAATCCATTCCAGGGCAGATCCGGGTCAGTTCTTAGTGGACTCATACTCACCAGATCCGTGCTGGTGCGGGACCTTGAGTCTGAAAACTGATGGGTGCCGAATAGCACCAATGAGGCAATTTATACTCGGACCCGTTTGTGTGTAGGATGTCATCCACAAACCCCCACTCCGATCTCCATATTTGCCGGCTTCCGTCAAGTCCATTAATGAAATAGGTAGGTCTCACTCATTTTACGCTAATGACACAATTACCAAGACTTCTACACAACTCCCCCGCTTATTAATACTTTTTTTGTTGTTGCTGAATTGCAATGGGCAATTTATCAAAAAGCAAACGCAGAGATTACATCAAAATGGAAAAAAAGGGTTCCATAGTTACACAAATAAAAGTGTTTTTTCTCGTTTGAGTTCGTACATTTGCGTCAGGAGCTCCAAAACAATGTATCCACTTAGTGTGTGGAGAGGCGCTCTACACGAAGAGGCTGCTGTGTCCACTGCAGCTGGCCAGAGCAGCTGCTGCCCGTTATCACAAGAACCCATTCCAAGAGGCCTTACTGTGGATCATCCCCTCTCAAGGAGGGGGCGGGAGTCCGCACACACACACACACACACGCACACACACGCACACACACACACGCACACACACACACACACACACACACACGCATGTGCACGCACCTCACTCTCCCACGAACACTCAGGCACACACAGGATCATGAACATATACAAACACACGCATGGGCATGTACACACACACAGACACAGACACAGACACAGACACAGACACAGACACACACACACACACACACACACACGCACACACACACACACACACACACACACACACACACACACACACACACACACACACACAGACACACACACACACACACACACACACACACACACACACACACACACTTCTCCTATCCTTTGTGTTTAATTGAATCATATCTACTCTTATCCATAACCTCATGAGGAGCTCGGGGACGATGCTGTAATGGATGTGCTGGTATCGCAACATGACTAATGGACGTAAAGTACTACTATGTCTACTCTATCTGCTATATCTTCAAAGTATAGTATAATCAATCACAATGTAAACAAAGTGTACATCAGCTATGTGTTTTTGTCAAATTACAATAGGCCTATGTAATGTGTACATATTAGTTTAACAATACCTTCAACTTAACCTCAGATTCAGCAATTTCTAACACGGGTCTTTGTTGTGTCTTTACTTATTCAAACAATTAATGAATAAAACCTTTTCCTTTACACAAGACAACTCTTTGGGTTAATATAAGCCTGCGTTCAGCATCATAGCCATGAAGAACACATGAGCAGCCAATAACATCAGTTAGATGTGATATGTGCGGTACACTTTAAGTATCCTGCCCAAAAGATAATAACAAAGGAAAGGACGTTCCGGGTGACATTCCCAGTTTAGTGAAACATAATAACAAAGAAAAGGACGTTCCGGGTGACATTCCCAGTTTAGTGAAACATAATAACAAAGAAAAGGACGTTCCGGGTGACATTTCCGGTTTGGTGAAACAGAGAACAGCAAAGTCTAAAGGCTGTTTAACAACATTGGATCATAGCGCAGCGAGTGGTCCCCTCTCCAACGAGGACAATACAAAAGGGCATGGCCGGCCATGAATCATACGTGGCTGTCACCCAATCCGACCCGCAGCCATACCCCTATGCTGGGCTGACTCTGTTCTCATCTTATGTCACCAACGATGCTCTTTACACCAACATCGTTCAGCTAACGCAAGCTCATTATAAACCCCAATGCAAACTAGAACGGCCTCCTGTGATCCACCTGGAGCAGAAACCATTTGAAATAGATATGAATTATATTTCAGGTAAGCACCTTGTTTAAACTACGACAGGATACACATGCACACGCATGCACTCATACATACACGCAAACACAAAAACAAACACAAACACACAAAAGCATGCACGCACGAAGACACATCGATGGTCAGATTGTAGTCATGGTGATATAGAGGTGCCCAGGTCTTGTAGTCTCCCTGTACCAGAGAGTAGGTAGGTTTTAAAAGCAACCCTACATGACTTTAATTATTTTACGATAGCCCATATAACTCTCCTAAATCCCCAGTTGAGGTGGTACTCTGCATTATTCAACAGCCGGGATGGGACAATGAGGGAAAAACTGCCTGCTACGGAAAAAGAACGATCGTGATTGATTTCTAATGGGAATTTCAGATCATAAGCAGAACGCAAGCCCTTTTAAAACCCAGATTGTTGGCTTTTTGCCTGGTGTGGTGTGGGCCAGGGCATCTGTCTGTCAATCGATAAAAAAGACACACACACACACACACACATACAGTATATATATACAGTATGGTAGCGTGTAAGTATTCCCTATGCTAGGGTTTTTCTCATATCCAGTTAATGAAAAATTACGAAAGCCTTTTTTTTTTACATCACATTGCCCTTGTATGTTTGATCGGCGAAGAAACTCATTAAAAGGTCGAGACTGAAAGACGACATGTAACACATTGATTAATGAATTTCTTTGTTTGTTTTTGTGCATATGTTGCGTGGGTGTTGTCTAATTCCAGCCAGACTATTGAGTGAAAATAAACATTGTTTTAGTCTTATTCTGGATATCTGATGGGAGTAATTAAACAAAGTTAAATTGATTAAGCTTCAGGCTTACATCAGCATTTCGTAAATTGTATACATGAATATATATTATCTGTACATATATTCAAGATCATGATATATAAGCGACAAACAGGTCAAGCAGTGACTCTCTGGACTCAGGATTTCTTGCGATATGTCATTTTGGCAGATATTGATTGGCTACACACTTTGTCGTAAATAATTGCATTTCTGTCTTAATATCGTTTTGTGTTTCAAAGCATGTGGCAAACCACTGAGAACAATCTACAACTGATCGGTTTAGCTGAGTACCCGATTCATAATATTGAATAATTTTGTTATCGTAAAGTCCGGAATTCCTTATACTGTATCTCATCCCTTGTACATGAATGTGGATGTGCCTGTGTGTGTTTGTGTGTGTGTCCTTGCATATGTGTGTGTGTGATACGTAGGTGTGTCTCTGTGTTCAGAGTCCAACATCTTCATTCACTGCGAATGCAGAAGGGTGGCGTTAATTAACATTGGTAGTGAACTCTTAGGAACTCGGTCCTGTGGGTGAGATTGGCGTTATTCAAACAATCAGGGCCACACTGTGCCCCCTGGGTCTGTGCTGAAGGACTGACAGAAGGCCAGCGCTGCAGAACACCAAGGAAGAAGGGACAGGAGGGAGGTAGCAAGAACGAAAGGAAGGAGACAGTAGAGGACAGCAGAAGAGGAACGGGAAAGTTAAAAGTCCCTTTGGGTGCAAACAGATTACCGATGCCGTGTGCAAGCACATACAGTATTTCCCGAACAACCATGCACACGCGCACACACACACACACGCACGCACGCACGCACGCACACGCACACACACACACACACACACACACACGCGCACACACACACACACACACACACACACACACACTAACACATGCACACAAAAACATGTACATAGACACACACGCAGTATTATTTAAAATCAAGCAATATTACGATGCATCCCTGGTCTCACATTATCATAATACAATCTTTCATGCCAGATAGCCTGCTGCTCCTGTAGAAAAAGGAAACGTTAGCTAGAAGCCATCATTCTGTATCCCTTACTCAATTCACCACACGCAACAGTATACACAACAAGTCTATTTTGTTTGTGTGTGTGCGTGCACATTTGTTTATCTGTATGTGTGTGTTTGCGTATGTGCGTGTGGGTGTAATAGTGTGTGTGTGTCCCTGTGTACTGGCATCGTGAGAGTGAAATTACAAAGCAGCATGTGGTTAATTGGATGTGGAGGCCTACATATCCTCCCTCCGAGGTCTGCTCCGAGCCAACGGGGTTCCATCCCCAATTTGTGCACCTCATATAATATTCAACCAGGCCAACACTATTTCTCTCCTCACTCTCTCCCCCTTCTCTTCCTACACTCCATTCAAATCTGTCTCCTGCCTTCTCTCTTTGGTTGCTTTCTCTTCCTCTATCCATGTCCATCTTTTTCATCATCCCTTTCTTTCCCAATCTGTCCCCCTCTCTTTCAATCTCTAGCATTCTCTCCGTCCCCCCCCGTCCCCTGGTTGCATCCAACCACAACGCTATCAGCTCAGCCTTCAGGCCCGTTCGGAGCTCAGACCGAGACGCAAGCACATCCGGTCAAAACTCCTGAGAAGAGAGAGAACCAAAGTTCACATTAAATACCACAGCAAGGTCCTACCAATAGGCAGGGACGCACTAGAATTTAATTGGATAGACTCGATATATACACCGTAACCATGACAACCTTGAACTAAACCAACGGTATTGGTCCGGGATTAGAGAGCAACATTGTAGCACAATATTACAACACAACTGTTGTTATACATAACCTTGCTGGTTGTGTTCTTCTGCTGTCATTTTTTTTGCCAACACAACCACAGAGCCAGGGAATGAGGCTAAGTCGCGCTTTGGATCTGCAAATGAAATATTCATGAATTAAATTTGAATATGTTCTGAAAAACGGGCAGATATACCAGTTTTAGTGCTGCTCAGCAAGACTACATTAGTCAAGTCCTCATCAGGATTTAAAAAAGTGTTAAATAAGTACCGTGTCCCAAAATAGTTTATAATAAGAAGCTCAACATTGTATTGTGATGTTCAAAACTGAGGGAAAGAGTTTTGAGTTCAAGACGGAGGTATAAAGTTATAGGATGAGTCAGCTCAACTGCCATTTGGTGAGTACGGTGTGCAAGATGTTTTGTCATGTTAATAATTTATGTTAAACATTCATGTATTCTCTTAGTCATTCAAATATATATTTAATCATTCAAGAAAGTGTAAAATATTGTAAAGTCTGAAGAAGCTTTCTCAGAAAACGACTTAAGTGCCCTTGGGCAAGTCAGTAAATAACTGGGCACCTAGACATTGCTGTTGACATAGACATCTTCACAGATTTATTAATGATGAGGTGGACTCTTTAAGAGACAATTTAAATGGGTAATACGAGTGAAAAATGTTTTAAATCCTTTTGTTTTTGTTTATCTAATAAGACAAGGCTAATTATTGCCATTGAACTGTATTGCTAATGATCAAGCAAAATGTTCATACTTTTATACTGACTTGAAGGTATTCAGTGCGCTCCAACATAGTTTGACTATGAGTATTAATGTCTTGACTCCTGCTGCTACTTACAATTTTGATGTGCATAGGTGTGAAAAAATAAAGGTCACGCTATTACTATTTGGTACACAAAAGTTAAGCTGTAATATTTATCCACTGTAGGGATTTCAAGGGCATGGTAGATAACAGACCAACAGGCTGAGTCATGCTAGCTCAGAAAGCCATAAAGTCATCAAACATTCCTCTGAGATTTAGCATAGTATCAAAACAAAAAAGATATTATATTTTTTCACATTTATATTAAGGAATCTGAAAGATTGCCATATGATCTAACAACAGAAAGGAATGAATTTAATTTGATTTCAACCCACTCAAACCAAGCTATTCATCAATGTTTCAATGTTGCTATTTCTCCCTGTCAGCGGTTCCCACATTTTGTCGGTTTTTATCGGGGGGCTTTCATGTTTTTCCACCTTTGTCATGAAACCTGACGGAAAAAAACATTCACAGCCGCGCGTCAAAACAGAACAATGACTCTGCAAACAAAACGAGGACAAGTTCAAAGCAGCGTTTTAATCGCATTATACGTTTTTTTTACGACTCTAAGCATTTTGATTGTTAAACCGCCATTTCCATTTCTTATCTTTCCGAGGCAGTGTCATCCTGACTTGAATAGCAAAACACAGTCTATTTGATTCCAGACAACCCCAAAACAAATTCGATATCCATGGTTCATTATAGACAATAGTACTCCACTTCATGGAGACCTTCTGGACATTTGGTAAAAAAAAAAAAAAAAGAACAGAAAAGAAAGATTAGAAAATCTACAAAATCCATTACTGAACATGTTCACAAAAAAACGGACAAATCATTTTTGTGGGCTCGAGGGCCGAGGGAGACTGGTTGTCCTCAACACAGGGGCTTGCCGTGTCTCATGTTCTGGGCACATCTCCGGCCCACGTTGGCCCCCTCCAGGAGCAAGTCGGACAGCCGGTCCAGGCCCACGCAGGTGGTGAGGGGGCTGAACAGGCCGTAGAGACCGCCCAGGGTGATGCTGATGGGCCAGCCGATTATCAGCAGGATCACCAGCCACATGATGCTCCAGAAACACGACCCACAACTGGCCATCCTAGTCTGGGGGGTGGGGAGATAGAAAGAAGAAAATGCCTCAAGGACAAAGATAGGCGTGGGTATGGACTGGTGTGTTACAGGTGGTGAAGTACAATTCATTTAGTGGCATCTAGAATTGAGGTTGCGGTTGAAACCAACTGAACTGCATGCCTGGCCACAGCCCAACCAGACCCCCCTCTGAGATGAGAGATTATGAGATTGTGGAGTGGCCCTGTTGTTGATCTGGACATACTGGTCAGGGTTTAACCATGGCAGTCTGAAAGCATCGTAAGCCTGCCTTTTGCAGTGACCACCGTGTTCACATCTGGCCAATGAGATCAACCGGCCAGCGACTTAAAAGCCTTAACCCCCCAGACCCTCCCTCCCCAAAGAAATTGGATAGTGGAGTTTTGGATACACAGATTTTGTTAAGTAATTGTAGTATTTACGATCTACTAAAATCGATAAACTAAAGATGTAAATTATAAAGTACCTACAGTCTCCAGATAAATCTAAAGAACTGTTTTAAGACTGGATGTCTAGTGTTCCTGATTTGTCACTGACAAATGTGGTCATTTCCTCTTGTGGTGTCCCGGTCCTGAATCACAAACACGAGTTAATCTTGTGCTTTCAGTCACTACTAAACCACAAGGTAATTACGAAATACAGAACACATGGTCCATCAAGATCAGCTATTCCTTCCCTGTGGTAGCCTTCAAGGCGTTTCATACTCAACTACCTTATATCACAATTACATTTATGACTTGAAAATTGTCTTCCTGCTACAGGCAACACAAGTATTAAGAGGAAATATATATCTACAAACAAGGTTATACTGAAATTCACCAAATATAAACTCCTTAGTAAAGTAAGGTCAAAAATATTTAGATCTGACTTCACCAATACATATTTGCTTCCGAAATTTGGAATATAACAGAAAAGTTATTCTGCATGGAATTAGTTCCTCAAACACACACACATATAAACACTATAGTGAGGGGGTTAGAGTACAGAGCAAAGTAGCTATTAAGCCTAATGAATACCTGCCGTGGGATTAAAAAAGACATGTTCACCTTCAGCGCTGGAAAGTTTCCCAAGAAAGTGAGCAGCGATTCTTCTCTCCCGTCTGGACAGATTTCCCTTCGGTTCCAAAGTGTCCTACACGGTGGCTCACAGATTGTCCGGCTTCGCCACTACCCCACCAGTTCCAGCCCCCTATTCACAAGCACAACAACAAGGTCCCACAGACGGCTGGATTCCTGAGAGGCCAAGCTGTAAGGAAAGGGGCATTTAGCAATTTGTCAGCAAGCATACCACACAAATGATATTACACAACGTGACCGTTTGTGTGACTGCAGTGAAAGCGTGTCATGGGTTTGTGGAAATAGCAGAACTCGTGTGTTACGGAACGCAGAAGCTTCGTCGTCAGCCTAGCCTCCTCCTGATCTGAACACACTGTACAAATGAGTCAATCATCAATTATGCAAATCAAGAACTGTGTCAATAATATCAATTGTTTACTTGGAGTTTATTGTTAAGGAAAAGCATGATAAAGACAATCTATTTATGAGACTTGTATCTGAAGCAAATTATGGTAATTTTGATTCGATACAATGCCAATATTGTGGAGATATGTGTTTAAGCATCTTGCTGAAGGATGCCTACTGGGGACATAGGGCTTTGAACCCAGAAGTCAACACCCTAAACTAGACTACCCTCCCTGACTCCCATGCAATTGATATACGAGCCTTCCGAAATTATCCCCCCAGAAATTAGATCCTTAAACACACCATCCACTGTAGGTCTGTACCACAACAACCAGAACCAGCAGAGAGCCAGATGCCTGTGGACCAGCTCCGAACCAGCAGCCGGGCAAGGCGCTGCACGGCTGGCCTACTCATACCGGACGTGGTGGGGAGCAGTGGATGAAGCTGCCCGAGGTACACTGGAACAAGCTGACCTCTGGTGCATGACTACAACCAGAGTTAAAAGTCTGTGTGGCAGCCTGCAGACGGAGGACATATGCAGAGAAATGCCTAGAAGGCCATGTGCTGTGAACCGAGTAATGTTACGTAAAAGGTTGGTGCAATAAAAAACGTCCATGCGGGATTTCTTCTTATTTAAATAATTAAATGCATTTTTTTCCACTATGCTTGATAAAACCATCGTGGTACTCTGAAGCCAGTTTTCACCGTCACTTGGGTTCAAGTACACCACAGCCAAGTCAGTATGTGAAGATATGAATATGTCTAAAAGAGAGAGACGACTGTACATCTTAGTGTGCCAGTTCAAATCCTTCAGCGGTACGACGGCCCCAGGGTTGGCTGACTGACCTATAAAGGCAGCTTAGCCGAGGCTTGTCCCGCGGGCTGCAGACACCAGCCAATCAGATTGTCAGACTCCAGATGTGCTTAACGAGGGGGGCAGGAGGTGGATGAATGGCCTGGATAATCATGACCGGGGAGTTTTACGGAAATCCTTAGAAGACTACGTAAATAATACGTCTGAAAATAAATCTGAAAGAGTAAGGGAAGAGGAAAGAAGAAATGACTTAATAAAAATGTAAGAGGCTTTGCTGTGTGTGAAAAAACATTGCATTTTATTCAAAAACAAAAAAGACATAACGTTTACAAAATCAGTTTCAGATAAGAAAAACCGAGGAGCCGATAGAGAAAGCGCTCTCTATGGCCCCTGCTCCTGCTCCTGCTCCTCTCCACTCTCCTCCCCGTCGCTGTCGCTGTCCCGGCCGGGGTGCTCCGGCATCTTGGGACGCTCCTCTGGTTTCTGGCTCTCCTCTTTTTCTTCGGCCGCAGCCTCTGCTGGTTTTGGCTCAGCGCTCGCAGCCTCCTCTGCATTCTCCTGCTCCATGGGGGTCTCCTTGTCCCCCTCCTTCTCCTTGTCCCCCTCCTTCTCCTTGTCCCCCTCCTCCTCCTTCTTCTCCTCCTCCTCCTGTTCCATAGAGCTGGGCTCCTCGGCCTGGACGACGGGAGCCTCCTTCAGGGTCTGCTTAGGGGGCAGAGCTAGCCTTTGCTGTTGCTGTGGAAATCGCAGAAGAGAGCAAGACACGGTTGAGACAACGACAACCCTAAAGCGACGTAGGGATAAGTGAAAGAACAAAACGGAATATATTCATCCTTGGTCTTCCAAGTGGGTTGAGAACATCTTTGTTGTTCTCAACCCACTTTTAGTAGTCACTAAGCCGTCTAAACCCTGTCCAAAAGGAAAAGGAAACTAGGAACTGTGAAAGATTAGGCATGTTATCGGTGCTAAATGTAGAGCGAATTGTGACTACCCAATCCCAAATATTGTTTTTTTCCCCTTCCTTAATCGTGACATCATTCTGTCTCTATCTGATGGTAAAGTATCCATGTTCAGACCCCCTCGGGTAACCTGGTAAACACCTCAGATTCCTACTTCGGATATACACATCCTTGTTTCCCATTTGCTCTCCCATGCACTGAACTGAAGCGATTTCCTCTCATCTGACATGTTCCCCATGCTGCATTAAAGTTTAAAGGTTGAAGCATTTTCAAAATAGCTACGAGGGAAATAGAGGGAGAGAGAGAGAGAAAAAAAAATCGTCCAGATGCTTGATGTCTTACTGTAACAGAGCAGAGTAAGAGTCTGGGAGGCTTGTTGTGTGTGTTGGATGTGTCGATGTTTGAATCTCTCAAGAACCCTGGAGTAGATGACTAGAGTGTTGTGGTTTAGTAGCAGTGGGCTTGATAAACTTGGTAAACTGCTGATCTGACTGTTGCGGTATCTGCAATAATGGCTTTACACTATAATTATAAAAAAAAACCTGCTGTGTACATTCTTGGCCATAACGACTTACAGTATATACACTAATTAAGTTGTGGATGTGCATATTCAAGTGTAACCTACGTTACCACCAACATCAAGTGACTGGAGACATTAGCCACGGCCTCCAAAAGTTACTGTTTTACGGTTCATTATATGCTCAGCTGAAAATAGTGTCATGTGATGCCTTGAGTTTTGACTTCAGTGATTGGCTTCTCTCCAACATGTGCCCAGTAGGTCTGGTTCCTGGTTACCTGTCTCTGCTGCTGCTGCATCATCCTCATGTACATGGTGTACGCCAGGTTGGCCATCTCTGGCATGTCCTTCACGACGTGGTCAGGCTGCTTCGACGCCTCTCTCTGGTGGGGGACAGAAGCAGGGAGTCGGGGGATGCATGAGAGCGTGAGAGAGCTATGGACCGGTTGGGAAGGGGGTCTGAGGCTGACCCTCACACAGGACAGGGGGTGTAGGTCGATGTAAGACAGTCAAATGCTTGAACTACCACGCTGTCATAGTTATATATATATATCCAGGAGTAAAGCAGCGCAGTCAAGGACCATCGCTTCGTGAACCTGTGGGTTGTTTCTGACACTTCCTTGCGTTAAAATGTCCCAAATCATGTGCTTCGGAAACATCCGGCGCAAATGTATCGTCGACGTCACCTTTGCTGGTTCTGCTCGGTGGAGAAAATAATAACCATTCACCCGTTGGATGTCTGCCTGTCTGAGTGTAAGCGGTCGTGCGACATTTAACGCTGTGGGATGCTTCGGCGATTTGATATACGAGGGGAATTAAAAAACTAGGGATGCGTCGAATATTAATTCAACTGGTCGGTTGCGTCTGAAATTGAGCAGTAATGTACCGCTCTCACAGTGGCTCATTGAGCAGGGTGTTAAAACAGGTCTGGGTGCTTTATGGAGCTTCAGAGCTAAACTGTGCTTGAGGTTTTATTGCTGGGGAGGTTATCAAAGAGAGACGTGACACTTTAATCACTTCTGCAATTAGAGGACATCCTTGCTTGTCCAATACCCCGGACAGAACCGACTGCACATTGCGAATCGCGCCAGCGTACCTGCATGTATAAAGTGCATGTCCGTACTTGATGCGTTTGCCACCGTTTCAGCAATGTCATTGAGCCCCGCTAGGCTCGCGTGTAAACAACGGAAGGGCCGTGGGCTTCATTTGGACTGTTCCTAAAGCGAGGGCTAATCAGATTGATGCCGGGGCCCAGAAGAGCTGTCCCCAACAGGGGGAATCCCAGCCCTGGTGCCAGAGGAAGTGACCGGGCTCTAAGGAAGATAAGAGAGGCGTGGTCTTTGGGCAACCTTGTTTTCCTAAATGCCCATCCCCAACCCCCAGAGATGCTGGCACCGCGGCCAGACTGAATCCGTCTAGCGCCGACCGGGCCTAGCAGGGATTGTTGGTGGGGGGGGGGTGCGGCGAGAGATGCTTTGCCTTCTGACCTTTGCTGATTAATTATAGCCTTGGCCTGCAGACGCCTATGCAGACTAGGAGCGCAGGGTTAGGGGCCGAGTGGGAATGAAGATTCCATTCAGAATTCAGAGGCAGGATTAGGCCGGGCGTTTTGGCCGCTACCAGTCTGTGGGGGGAAGGTGGAGGGTGGTGGATGCGGATGGTAGGACGACGGTGTTAGGACACTAACACCCCTGGGGATCAGAAGGGGTCGGGGAACCCATCCCAAGATGCTACAGGCGTAGTGCAAAAGCATTTCTTTCTAAGGTCTCGCTTTCTCATCGTTCCAAATATTATGAACTTTTTCATTGGTTTGTTATCCTGACAAACTCACTAACGTCATTAAATTCTTTAAATATATTGCATTTCATTGAAACATCTATGGTCAGGTGAGTGAGTGAGTGAGTGACTGAGTAAGTAAGTGAGTGAGTGAGTGTGAGAGCGAGAGTTACTTACAGGCTGCTCCTGGTTGTAGTATTCGTGCGGTCGGATGTGCAGCTGCGGCGGGCGGGCGGTCAGCTGGTTGAAGGCGGGGGTGAGCTCAAAGCAGTTCTGGAACAGGGCGACCCGGCCGAAGACATAGAGGCCCAGTCTGGCTCGGGACATGGCCACCACCAGACGCCTCACGTCCCTGTGGACACAAAGAGACCAGGGAGGGGGGGGGGGGGGGACATGGTGATGAATGGTACATCATCCAAAGAGAGAGCCTGTTCCTATATAAGGAAGCTCTACCCTTAAAAAAAAATTGAAATACAAAAAATAAATACAAAGCCAAATGAGCAAAGTAATGGAATGCATTGAATTCTGCTGCATGTCATTAAGGAGCAGGTAGGTAGGTTAGGTATCCCCTTCGATGATGGCTACAGGTCAATAGCGTACACTGGGACTCAAACCCAAAACCTTTCGGCTGCGAGGCAACCACTGCATTATGCTTGCCTTCCAAGATTAAAAGATGGGGTTGGGTTCAGGCGTGAGAAGGGAAGGTGAGAAGGGTGTCAGCAGAGCGCCGGAGAGGGAGGGGATAGGATAGGGGGAGAAGGCAGGGTGTTGGACGAGCAGAGGGGTTTAGAAAAGGATAAGCGACACCAGGTGAGGGGGAGACATAGAAGAATGGAGGGAGATGGAAAGAGAGAGAGGGGGAGGGCTTGAAGGCAGAGATACTGGCTGAGCTTTCTTCACCACCCCCCACCCCCATCTTTTTATTTCTGCCATCCACTAGAATTAAAGGATTAGAGCGAGGAGAGGGGATGGCTTTTTTGGAAGTCAGGCACATTCCTGCTCGGATGGCTGTAACAGGCTAAATGTTTAATAAAATATAGTCATCTGTCCGCGAGCTAGCTCCCGCAGCACAGAGAATCCATTGGGAGTCCTGTACGCCTGGCTTAATCGGACCTGATAGAACCCATTGTTATCGACTGAATCTAATCACTTTAGCCATTCTGGACGGCGGAGGCTAACGCTACAGGCTACCGTTTTGAGGTTCAACACGCGGCTGTTATTCTCGGCTCTCATACGGTTACGCTTGTGGTAGTGGGGTAATGGTGTGTAGACAGAGGGAAGGGGCTTTGCATGGCTCCTTGCGTTCACGAGTGATGGGTGAATATTGAATTTTATACAGTGTTTTATACTGTTTACTCTTTTATTGAAAGGGAGATTCAAGGTTTTTCTATTGGCTGTATATTGCTGCCCCACAATATTTCAGTTTGTTGGGCGTCTTTAACTTGGCTCAAGGAAAGCTGAATATCATGGAGGAGTACAAGTGGAAATACTCATCTTTGTCTTATTTAAGCAGCTTTGGGCAAGATTCAAAAACTGTTTTGATGGGGAATCAATTGACTCAAATTCATGCTTATAACACAAGCACGCACAGTCTTTCTCCATCGCCCACCAAAATCCAAATATGTAAAATAGCACAAGGACACAGGCAGAGAATGGGCTTAAGACTAATCAATGCAATATGCATAACTTGCACACAAATATGTATAAAATGTGTTCCATTTAAAAAAATATGCACAATTATACATCGGGAACATCTGTGAGTGTGTCCTTTAAATATGCTGCCTAACACGATGCATTATACATAAAAAAGGAATTCCAAAGCATAATTATATTGCCACATAGATATCGCAACAGCAGGCGACCAATGAGCACGGGTTTAAGGAGAGGGGAACCAATCATAACTCTACACCTGTACACATGGCTCTGTTGAGACACTAACCTGGGTTACTCTGGGACATGGCAGGGCAAAGTTGATTAACACACATCTATGTCCCTATGTGTGGGTGTATGTGTGCATGTTAATGCATGTGTGCATCCCCACACACACACACATGTGCATGGATATAAACCCTCGGTGCGTTTCAGCATCACAGGAAAATATTTCTCAATCAAAGAGTGAGGGTCAGCTTTTCATACGGTCAGCCGGGTCCCTTTTCGGTTGTCAAGGAAGCCGGTTGCCATGGGGAGAGAGGCGGGGGAGGAGTAAAGTATATAGTGTGATGGGGGATGGGGGGGTAGAGGTGTGCCAACTGGTACACCAAAGTGCGCTGTGTGGAGCAGGATTCTTTCCTTATGAATCGTTGTGCTTCCAACAGCCATTGAAAAATAAATGGGATACAGAGGTTGAATGAATTACAAGGGGTTTAAGGTTAGAAATATCGTAGAATTTAAACAATATGGGGTCTTTTTGCATGCGTTATTATACCCTTGTTATTAATCACATACACCAACATTGCTCAACGATGGATCACAATGTGTCAAAGACATTCAGCTCCCAACCACCATCATTTCCCTGCTTGTAAATAAATACAAAAGACAGTATAAAAACAGAGCGCAACAGATAGACATGACTAGGGGTATGAGAATAGCCAGGAAAGAACGTGAGGAAAGACCAGTGTAAAGATAAGAGCAACAAAGACGTGTTCTTGTATGAACGATGACGACAAAGCCAAAGCCACGAGCCACCTCGGGCACAGGGGTTGGCCGATGGTACATCGCGAGCTGGCCAAGATGTTTTCAATTTGACGTGAGACAAGATCAAATGAATGATACCGGAGACGAGGGCAGGCAAGGTGCTGTCAACAAGATAAATCACCGCTTTGCGCTGCCCGCTGCACTTTATACACACACACACAGAAAATGGAGGTTTCCATGTTTCTTTCTTCCCTTTAAGAACCACTTCTGCGAACAGGCTGGTGTGAAGGGCGGGTTATAAGGATACCAGGGCCATCATTTGCATATGCCTCCACGCGGGACAACCGGGACCTTTTGCTACGACCTTTGGGGGGCAGTGATGCTCTGGTGGTGTGTCTGTAAAGGAGCCCGTTCCACAAGCAGGGTTCATACATCAAAGCCTGCATAATGGCACAGGCGACTGGACAGTGCAGTGCAGTGCAGTGCACTGGCCGTTGGGCTCCGGTTTGTCTTATAAAGTTTCAAAGACATTCATCAGCGGAATAAAAGCAGAATGATCACAAAGTCCTCGGAGCCATTGGGAACCTGCTAATCAGCTCTGATGACCAAATAAGGACAGAGGGAAGGCCGGAAGAAAGGGAGGGGATTGAAAGAAAGGAGGGGAACAATGGGGGCGGACTGGGAACATCAATTATAAAAGAGGAAGATCTGAGAAGGAGGGAGGAGAAGAAAGTCAGGCTGAGCAACGGCGATGGGAAGGCAGGGGTAACGGTACTGTACAGGTACGGGGGCTGTTAATAGTCCCTAATAGCTCCGCTCCATGGTTTGCCTTTGATCCAAACGTGTGTCTTTGTTCGGTGCTCTCACCCCAATCATCGCTCCACAATGGCTTCCCTAAACCTACCCGGTTACTGCAGTCCCACATCAACCCCTCTCCCCCAGACCAATGGCGGCTGAAATTAAACCCTTAAAAAAACACAAAGAATAAAGAGAGCTCCCATCCCTTTTCAGCCAACTCCACAGTTAGGAGACAGGAATAGGGAACCTGTGATTGGCTGTCTCCTGGGGCCCCGGAGCCCACTCTTCTGCGCTCGCTTCCTCTGGGGATGTGCATCTTAACCAATGTCCCCGTGACGTACGGTATATATTTAGGATCTGTTTGGTTCCTGAAATGTTTTTTTTCTGTGCGTGCGTGCGTGCGTGCGTGGAAGCTGTATCACTTGAAGTGCTTACCTTAGGTGTCCTACAGCTTTGGTGCGGACCAGTGAGAGGATGATGTAGTCGTTCTGCTGACCCTGGAATCTGTCCACCGTTGTCACCTACACAAGCACATGCAGATGGATGAATATCCCTTATTTTTAACACACACACACACACACACACACACACACACACACACACACACACACACACACACACACACACACACACACACACACACACACACACACACACACACGCGCACGCACACACACACACACACGCGCACGCACAAGCCCCCAGAGGCACATACAGTCAAGCAAACACACGTCACACACTATATTAAATATATATGTTTTTGTCAGACATTGTTATTGGTGCCATTACTTCATACATTGCATTTTGTCAATCTATTACATTTAATAATAAACTCATATCTGACACAGTCTGAGATTTTCTTGTGTTGCACTGAAGCTTTTGGTTGTCCCTGTTCTCACTAGAGCATACATTTTAAGGGGGAAGGCAAGAATATACATAATAAAAGCAAACTAAACTGATCAAATAGCAAGCGGCTAAAAGCCTTGGATCCCTATCCCTTCAGCGGAAACAGCTTTGCATGCATCTTTAATGTGGTGATCTGCGCTACACCTCTTAAAAAGCACCGCCTCATTGTGCTTTGTTATGAATTTGTGAGTGAGTGAGTGCAGCGATATTCGCATCTCGCGGAAAGTTGGTATATACAATAAATGTTACGGCTTAACAGGTTGTCCATTTGGACCCAATGTGAGGAAACCCTCCGTGTTCGTGGTACACAGCGTTGCCCAGGTACCACGCATCAAAACACCACAGCGACACACGGCCGCGCCACAGAAATCACCCCACGGTCATGGCCCTGTTCCACTGGTCTGATGCAGTGGACGCTCATTGGCACACTGCTCCCAGCGGTAGAGGACAGGGCTGGAGAGCTGCACGCTTTGCATGCGAGAGAGGCAGCGAGCGAGTGGAAGAGAGATTTAAAACAGAGAAAAAAAGATGGAGCAAGAAAAGCGAAGAGGGAGCGGTACAGAGATTGAAAGAGTGTGATGGGTGGGTTGGCTCTGCGCAAGTACAGACATATATTTATTTTGGACCCCCTGTTGCCATGTAGAACAGGTGCAGCACCGGGGGCAACAGTATGTTGTTTTTGGAGTAGCGTGAGGCGGACGTCTCTCTGCACAAGAATCAAGCAGCACCACCACGCTCAGCATCTGACCTTAAAATTAGCCCCCCCAACCCCCCACCCCATCCTTGGTAATGCATGCATGGACATTGGGAGGGATTCAACCAGATGGTGCTGGTTTAGTTAGGAAGAACACAATGATTTCAGCTACTGGGTGTACACTGTGGAGTAGAAAGACAGACTCAGAGAGAGACAAATATAGAGAACACAGAGAAGGGACAGACAGACAAACAGGCAGAGAAAGACAGCTAGAAGGACTCAGAGACAGAAAACAGAGTTGGGGAGAGAGCGATAGAGAGAGTGCGAGAGAACGGAGACGACGAGGGCCCCAGATAGAAGGGCCCTCAGGGCATAGCGTTTTGCATGGTGTTTAGTTATTTATGTGAAATCTTCCTGCGAGTGAATTGCAGAGGTCATGTCCCAGCAGCAGCAGACGCATGTCTATGGATACAAGATCATTTTGAATAAAAAGGCACACACAGAACTTGTGTACTGTGCAAAATTGTATGCATGTAGGCAATCCCAAATATTTGCTCTCATTAAAGCCAGTGCTAGGCTAATGGAAGCATTCTACCCTTTTCAACTTTGCCCTTTTCTTCTACAAAAGCCTTATTCACCTGGAGCCATCTTGGTTCCATCTGGATCCTAGAGGCTAGCTGGGTGGGGGGAACTGAACGCATTAGTTCCCCCCAGCTAGCTAGCATTTAGAACCAAGGCGGCTGCAAGGTAAAAAGGGGCAGTTGTAACTTGGACAATAACGCTTCCTTTGTCAGTGAAGGACCTTGTGATTGAATATTCAACCCCTTTCTCTCCGTTTCATTTCCTGGTCTGGTTCAGCTTGAACAATGGCTATTACAATTAAGGAAGGATAGGACTCCAATGATCCATATCCCTGTTCTGAAAATAATGTACAAAAGGACATACGCGGTTCAAAATAATTTCTTGCCACCTTGTTATCTTTTGAGGAAGCGCGTAGCCTGCTGTGCTGAAACTAGGCGTCTAAAGGATCAGTGAACTAGTCTGACAGCGACAGCAAGTGTGTGTGTGCCCAGGGTTCCCGTCATCTCAGCTGGGGTGTTGTTCCCCTGCTACCACTGCTAGTTAGGACTCAAGGAGCGGGACACGTTGTCCAATGCGTGTGACAGATGATTGGAGAAGGATGATGAGGCAGGTGTTTGCGTGGATTTCCCCATTGATGCGTCACCCCACTCTTTCTTGGACTCGACTT
Source organism: Gadus chalcogrammus (assembly GCF_026213295.1). NCBI lineage: Eukaryota > Metazoa > Chordata > Actinopteri > Gadiformes > Gadidae > Gadus > Gadus chalcogrammus. The sequence goes on from NC_079416.1 coordinate 16,836,654, forward strand.
GCCATTTATTTACCATTGACACGGACACAAGTTGAGTCCTTGTGATAGCAGAGGCGGCTATCTGTCCTTGAGCTAAACTGTGTCTCAGCGTTTGTCCTGACGCCCTACTACAAACTTACATCCCCATCCCCTTTATACAGGTGGAAATTGATCATTTGACAGCCATAATGTAATCCACAAAGATAACACTTTTTTAGAAACTGCCCATGGCAGGGGGAGGTGCAGTCGTATTGGGTTTGTGGGCTTATGCCACCTTCATCTCAGGTATATCCTTATCTCGCTGTCCCGTTCACCACGAGTATATTGCAATATATCTGCACAAAAAAAAAAGATAACAGTCCATACGAACAGTTTAGAAATAAGCTGAAATCTAACAGCACTATTTAGTAATCAAGCTTTGATCCAATGCGACTTACATCGAACATTACTGAGCAGGGAAGGGGTTTAGGCGTCAGACTCAATGAGGCCTGTAGGAAGACTGCTGAGATCGGGGTTTCCAACCCAGAACCTTGCGGCTGCGTGTCAGACGACCCTGTCGCCACCACACATTTTCACACTAACGCTGCTTGACTCAGTTCTTATGCTGAAATAAGAAGTCATTAATTTTATCACGCTCACTTCCGATTCTATCAGTCAAAGTAATTAACCCACGCGCCTCCCGACGGACTCCCTATGGAGGCTTGATTAACAGGGCGCTTGGCTTCCGATTTGAGCCATAAGGTTAACCATCTCTCCAACTGGTTCTCCCTGGTTCTCGAGGGCTCTTAGAGGGAGTCCTCCCCACCCCTCCCCAGATCCTACCAGTGGGGGGGGAGCAACATGTCTGTTGAGTGTTGCAAGAGGAGGAATTTGTCCATAAGTCTGTGTGGTGGCTTTTCCGTTGGATGCACTGCATACTGTATCTCTCTGGTTGACACATTTTGGAAGATGTTGGTCATGATGAAACAATGCCATAATCCACTGTAGGTCAATTTAACCAAATGTATTTCATTGGAATAGATAATGCTCCGCACTCACACTTCCAGCTCATATGTGTGTCATATGTATACACAAGAGAGTGGAACTGGAGGAGGAGAAAATCAGAGGATCAGAGGTTTGGTGGTAAATGCGGGGAGACTGCAGACACTGAGGTCTGTAGACGTTGTTTGTGTGTCTTTCATTCTCCTGCTACACTCGCCTTGTCTAAAAGCTTCAAACAGTACAGGGGGGAGTTAGCATAGCTCCTTGACAGGATGCAACACATGCACAACTCTCATGAGGCGTTAGGAATTTGTTTGTGTGTGACTGTTAGTGTGTGTTTGTTAGTGCTGTGTAGTTTCATGCGTTCTTCAAACACATACATGTTGAACATGTGTATTATGTGGTCTGCTTGTGTAGCTCTTTGAGTGACATGCTTGTGTGTGGGTATTTGTGTTTGTCTTCAAGGGATATCTAAAATATGATGTGATGACAACCACACCCGTTTTCACGAGTTTATTTTCTTTCATTGATGAGGCCACCAGGACATAGTTATGAATATGACGCACATAACATCATGTTAACTACCAACAATTTTACGATAAGAAATAGAAAAACGCTCACGCTCCTCTCTCCATTTCATTCTTATTTCCTTACAAACACAAGGCTCAGCTACTCCCAACTCTCTGCTTGACCTCGACGCCCGCTTACCTTGTTGGGCTGACCGAAGAAGGGGTTACCGGCACAGCGCTGGTTGATGACGTCCCTGATCAGGTGCTTCTGCCCGTTGTAGGTGGTGAGCACGCTGATGCGGTCGGCGGGGTAGCCCAGCAGGCGCATGTACATGAAGAGGGCCACCGTGTACTCTGCCTCTGCCAGGTTCTGCAGACATGGGGACAAGGGGAAGACGTTGAGGAAGACGTGTCGCTACAGTAGGTGGTTACGGGTCATGTTAAGTAGGAGAGATTGGGAGCAGTGTTTCTTCTCTGAGATGGTGGTGTGTGTGTGGGTGTGCTGCAGTTTAATCTGGTTCTATATTGGAATTAGTTACCCAGTTAGATTGGTATTTACCTCAGTCTTTCAGATATGCATGAAATGAGTTAATTAGAATGGTGCCTTTTTGGAATGATACAAAGGTCCTGTCCAATGCACAGCAAATGGTACCTTTCAAACGTCCTTTGCGAGAAGTCTGAATAGTTTTTCAAAATGTGGAAGGGTCTACATTGTAGCATTGAAGTAATTAAATTATAAGGAACCACATTTGGAGCCAAGGGAGCTCCTTTTACATTTTGTGGGAACTTAAAGGGTTTGTACAAAAAAAGTTCTGCTCATGCTTTTAGAGAAATACTGCAGGGAAAGTGGGAGTAATAAGCCCCTTTGTTGGTCCTTGTGTGGACGTAATACCTATACAGTATTATTCTAAGCTTGTTGGACCCTGCCTGAACCTCAGGGTGGCTTCAGCAGCCATTCAAATGCATTGGTAGGGTTGGGCCACCACTGCTTGGTTGAAAGCGATTAAACACACACACACACACAGACGGAACAAATAACCCAAAACATACAAACAACCCAGTCATGTTCGCCAGCTGCACACCAAGGCCAGCTGCGCACCAAGTCCTGTTTTCCCTGCTGGCGTCCCTCTCCCCTAATGGCACAGTGTCATTTTCACCTTCCAACAGGCTGAACCAAAACATTGACTTACACTCTCAACCAAGCCTGCCGCCCTCTTAGTCAAGGGTTTCTTAGCCAGATATTGGCTCACTAACACAATGGAAGCTCCCTCTTTTTTGTTGTATAGCTGGGGAACAGTTTCTCATTTTAGGTAAGAAGAATGATGTAAAGGCCTAGTGAAAAGCTGATTAAGCTTTAACATTTTTCCAGTGATTCTTATAAAGGAAAGATTTGCAATGAGCTGATTTTAAAACGGTTTCAAACGATTAGGTCTTGCAAACCGTTTCATCACTACATTTTCCGGCAGTATTTTATTCCTTTAATTTATGCAACAATGATCAGAAATGATCTTGTTACGGATTTCAAAGTAACACGGGTGCGAAATCTCATTACATCATTATTTTTACAGTAATTTTAATTTCAAAACGGTTGATTAAATCACGATTGAATCACATGTTCAGTGAATCATCCTTTACATACATCCTGTCATCTATACTTATACGATAATATAAAAGCAAGGGTAGGCAATTTTGAGACCCCAGCCAGGGTGAGCTAGATATTAAAAGTATCCAACCGAAAAAAGTGGATCCTAACTCAACCCCTCCTCCTTCACCAGGTCAACATAGCGGAGACATAATTTGACCTCTGCCCTCTTCAATCTCTTTTTCCTAAAACCCCCCCAACATTTTGCATTATTCACATAGTTTCAATTAAGGCCCACGCCACAGCGTCTCATTTAGGCTTTAGAATAATTCATGGGCCGTGGTCAACAGACCCAGAGCCAGCCACATCAGAGGACACATCAAAACCGCACGCGCCTTTGTTCCTATGGCCCTCAATTACCTGGTGCAATAAACCCCCCACAGAAAACCCCCTAATCATAGCCATGATTACCAGCGCCGATTTCTGGACCTCAATACAGAAGAGAAACGGTTGTGACTGCCTCTGTGTTACATATAAAATACTGGGAGGAAAGACACAGACACACACAGATCTATGTGTGAGTATCATGCTACCATCTACATGATTTGGCCCTGCCGCCATTTCAGCGGCGTCTGTCCCGCGACTCTGTTTAACATGGACGCGATCAATGCCCCGGCAACCCCGGGAGAACCCTGGTAACCATGACAACCGACAGATCAGGCCCAGGCTCGGTGCCTACTCTTCTGGATGCTGCTAAGGCTTAATGACCCCGGGCTACGTGTCGCGGTCTGCGGGGACAGAGAGTGTCAAAGAAGAGCTAGTGAGAGGAAAACCGAGGCTGACAAAGAGCAAAAGTGTGTGTATGTGTGGGAGAGAGCGAGAGCGCGAGAGAGAGAGAGAGGGGGGCTCTGGGGGTATCTCTGTCCACACTTAATCTCTCAGAGTGAAGTTAACGCTTTGCAAAATGTAGGATGGAAGAGGCAGGGGTGATACTGCACATTTATGTTCGTGGCGTGGTTTAATCATTTAGATTAATAAACAAATAGTTATATTTGTATTCAATGAGAAGACATGGTCTAAGAGAATCATGATTCCTTAAGCACCATTCAGGGAGGGGCTTATAGTGTGCTGTTAACAGTGGAGAGAGAAGGGGTGTAAAATGAGTTCTGGCAAATGAGCCATAGATGACCGCTGGTCGACTCCTGTTGCTAGTGGCCAATGAAGTGTTTTGATATGTTCTTGGGGGCTAATAGCATTAGCCAAGGTGGGTGTGTATATGTGTGTTCTGTGGGTGTTGTGTGTATGTTGTTGTGTCCATGTGAGGTAATATGAATGCATGGAGAGGTCATGGCAGTATTTGTACAGCTGTGACAGAATTCACTGGCGGCGATTGCATCTGACGTGTCCAATTTACCTCCCTGGATTCCTTAAAAAGTGAGTGTGTTGGTGTGTTTGCATGTGTGTGGGCTTTTGTATCTGTGTGTTTTAAGATAAGTGTATGTATGTGTTGGTGTGTTTGAATAAGCCTACGCGTGTGTACTGCTGGGGAACATTTGAATGATGCCGGCCCCTTGAGGAACTGAAAATGGCAACAGGCAAATGGAGAGTGGTTAAGGTGATTTATTTTTTCAACACGCACACACATGCACACGCACACATTATTTGATAAAACCCAAGTCACTGGGGAATGAGAGATCCCTATGCTAGTGTTGAAGCACTACTGTGATGTATTGTAAGCAGAACTGCAGCTTAAACATGTCCACTTGCCATCAATGCATTGGTTTTCCTACCCCTTTCTTCACAATATCGCATCTATTGTATTTTACCAATTGCTTGATTGTACATCAACGCTTACATCTCCAGTCAAATCAATGAATCAGAAAATGGTAGATTTCAAGATTTCCCCAAAAAACTGTTTGGAGTTTGGAGTCTAGCGTAGTAGAAGTTACATCAACAGAGACCTGACCTGGTGACTTAGCATCAGCAGCAACCAATGGGCGCTACGCTATCAGAGATAAGTACATATCACATGGTGCACCCTTTTGAAAAATTAATGAGGACTTTTATTACAACTTAAAGTGAGTAAGGAGAGAGAGAGAAAGAGAGAGTGGTTGGTTCATGCTGCACAGAGTGAGCACAGAGCACAGAGTGAGTTTGAACGGATACCGGACCTTTGAATGCATTGCATCCGTAGACTTTTATCCCAAAAAGGTGTGTCGTTGTACGCCTGATATATTGTTAACAGTTGATATAATGTGTGGACGTTGAAATGGTATTATGTATATCTCCTCATATTACAGATGTGTGCTCAGTCCACGCAATTTGTGTGTGTGCGTGTTTGTTTTAGAAATAGCACTGTTCGAACATGATACAGATGTGTGTGTGTACACATGTGTGCGTCCACATTAAATACTGTAACTGACCTGATAGAAGTAGGGGTTGGGCTCAGACTCTCCCACTCCGTTGAAGTCCTCCACGTTGACCAGCTGGAAGTCGTAGGTGAGGCCGGGGTTGGGCACCTGGAACTGGGGCAGCTGCTGGACGTGGGGCAGGTTCCCCAGCTGCTTGTAGCGCCAGTTGTACAGTTTACACAGGCTGTGAGGACATGGGGGGGAAACATGAACATTCAGCCAGACTGACAAGAAAGCTCCCTTCTTTAGAAAGGATGTAAAACAATCATTCTGTTAGGTGACATCATTTTCTAGGGTTCAAAGAAACTTAACCACGTCTAATTTAAACATGATTACACTGTGTGTAATCATGAAACCCTACATACGTAAATATTTATTTTATCGTTATATATATTTTTTATCCCCCAAATGAGCCAATTTATTGTACTTTATTTTACGGCTTGGTGGCAGGCGTGCGATTTTATATCATAATATAATAAGAGGGCTTGAGAGTTACTGGTACACATCGCCGTTACACCAAAACACCCCGGACCTTCTGTTGCCAGACAGCATTTACAGAAGAACGTCTCCAGTTCACGTGTTTATCTGATCGATGTTGCTCTAGTCTTATTGCTGTTACTTATTAAGAACAGGTTGCTTCTAGAACTGTTTCGATGTGGCAGCTTTAAAAATGATCAGTTCAAAGTTCCTTTGAAAAGACAGTATTTCAGTATCACCAAATAGTTATTCATGGGATTCTATCCAGAAACATTGCAATGAATTCAGACATCAGAGCAAGTAACGGTGAGGGTATCTTGCCCAAGGAATACATTTGGGTGACGACCCCGTACATTTTGGCTGGAAGCCAACACAACCTAGCCACTTACCCATCCCCCGCCCCCCCAGGGACACGGCCCTCCATGTCCTACAACCAATCATTGAGGATCAATAATGACCATTAGCCCTGACGGCGTTGAAGAATCAATCCCGATATGACCGACCTGGCGCGAGCACGGCCCTGGGCGTCCAGGTCCACGGTGGGCACCCCCAGGCGGACGAAGCGGGTGAAGAGGGACTGCTCCATGTTGGAGTACTTCTGGAAGGCCATGTTCTTGATGACGGGGGGCAGCTGGTGGTGGTCCCCGATCATGATCCACCGCTTCAGCCGGCTGTAGCCGTCCGCTGGGTTCTAGTAGGGGTCGAGTTGTACAGTGGGTCTAGATGTGTGGTCGTATCCAGTGCGAAAACATCCAAGGCCTCAATGGTTGTATTGCTACTCTTCAAAAGCAGTAAATTGTTAGAAAGTTATCTTTTTTTTCTCCATTGTCTTTATAATGAGTTTGTTCCGTGGAATAAGATACAAAAGCAGGCTTCACTGTAAGCTTCTAATGAACAATCTGCTTCTGGACAAATGAGCACATCAGGGGGCCTGTGGGAAATTAATGATCTTTTTACCTGTCGATTCCAAACCCGTCTCAGGAGGGTGAACGCATTATAGACTAGACCCCCCTTTTTTTGGGATCGTTAATAAGGAAGCAGTGAGGGGGTTGGGGGGAAGATGGACACAGAATGCAAAGAGACAGTTCTCCATTTCTGTGACATATTCCGTGCCTTGCTATTTGACACCTCAGCAGAGTCATGGGGTATTTTAGTGCTCCTCCACGACTTGCTGAATAATTAAATCATCACATTTCCATTTTAACAGGAACTAACCATTAATGAGGGTTGGATAGGATGAGGGGTGGGGAGGACGACAAATTATGCATCTCTGATCACTCTTCCCACTTCTTCACATGAGTGTCTTCATCCCTTTTGCTCCCTTTCTAAAATATTTTCTGACTAAGGTTGACCTATTTGGGCAGCTGTTGGTGGCGAGCAGTTCCGAGTTTCAACTGACACGAGATGCCAGTTATCACGTCGCAGCTGCACCACCTGTTCTACTCGCTCCGCCGTTTTCATTGTCAACCGTGCCGCGAGCATCTGGTTTGTTACTCGTGCGTGGTCTTTCCAAAGACACAAGCGGCCGCATAGCCACGCATGGGTATAATTAAGAGGGAAATATGCAATCAATCTTTGGAGATTGGGGTAAATTAGTGAATTGAGACAATGGTTCAGTTCACACAATTTACCCAAACTGTAATGTTTTTCTTCTGCTGCTGTTTAAATAAGTACATTGACTTATTTCTGCAGTGGACAGTGGTGTTGAGTCTTACTTTTCATTCAGTCATTCATTTACTGTTTAATATGCAGGCGTGTGTATGCGGACAACATGTGTGTATGTGTCCCAGCTAGCTCCGTTTCAACTGTCCCACCTTGACAGTTTTTAGATTTTTTTCCATTTGAGCTAAAGTGAACCAATGTTTTTCAAGGCAACTCCACATTGTATGCTTGTTGAGTTTGACACAGACAGGCCACCATGTAACTGCTGCAGTGCTGTTGCTAATTTAATGTAAGGGTTAATTGGAGTGTGACCCCAGACAAACGGCACACACACAAACCTTAATAAGCCCTGCACTGGTTTTAATCACCGATAAGAGCTCACAGAGAGGGACTACAATGTGATGCAACAGAAGGAGGAGGAGAAGGAATAAGTGCTTTGTAGCGTGGCATCGTCTCCCACTCTGGAAGGAGGTGGGGGGAGGGAGGGGGGGAGGGAGGGATGGGGGAAATTGTATTGGTGGGGGGGTTGGGGAGGGGGGGGAGGAAGAGAAGAGGAAGAAGGAGGAGAGGTGGCGATGGAGGGAGGGAGAGGAGGGGGTACCCGTCGAGGTCCTTGGACTGGCTAGTGTGCTTAATACCCTCGTCGGTAAACATGCATTTGGACTACTTCACACAATTAAGGGCCCAGCGCCAAAGACAGGCCCCATTACTCGGCTCAAGCTTCATTAATCAGAACATCATCTGCAGAGAGAGGGAGCAGGGTGGCAGAGATGCCCTCATGCTGTGTGGGGAAGGAGGGAGCTAGGAAGTGATATCTGCACGCCAATACATTTAGCGCACTTTATCGAGTGTTTGTCTAGCGGGCGAAAACAGTTTATGATTTTAAAAGGGGCTTTAGTACTTAAGCTTGCATGTTGTCATTTTGTATATGACATAGTGGCCTCAAATCTTAATTACCTGTAGGAGGAGAGGGATGAAGGTCTCGATCTCCAGAATCTGAGCCGATTCTTCCATCAGGATGTTGTCGTACTGAAGGGGTCAAAAACATAGGATCCAAATAAAAAATCGAACTAACAGGATTTAAAAGACGTTTAGACATAAGTAATGAGGTCTAAGGTGGTTTGAGTCAGTGGTTGTCGGTGGGTTGCTGGAGACCTACCTTGAAGCCCAGCTCCACCAGGTCATGGCGCTTCAGGGCGGCGTGCGTGCAGGTCATGGCGATGATTTTGGCCTCCTTCACAAGCAGATACTTGGAGCGGTCCAAACCGCTCCTCAGCAGCTCAAAGGCCCTGAACTCCTGCAGGGTGTGAAGGAAGAGATGGAAGGGTAAAGGAACTATGAGTAAGGAGCAATAATGATCGGTATGATTGTATTCTATCTAAAGTGATTTCAGAATCTCGCATTGTCAACTTTTTGGTCCTGTAACGCCTATATTTCCCGCCTGGCATTTAAAGTGTTATCTCTATTGCTTAACACTAGCACTAGAAATAAATGTGTTTAACTTAGATGTGTCTACTTAACACATCTAAGATGGAGCGTCAATGGGTCTGATACGAAAGGTATGTACCCAGCTGCAAAGTAGCCGACAAAATCTTCCTCTGGAAAATATGTTTTAGCTACTGGGGTCCGAAATCTGCAACACGCTCAATCCTCTTACAAAAAGTGACATGGTTTCTGTTTGGCTCCCACTGGCGTATGAATGGGGTTTAGAGAACGTTAATTGCACTTACAGCGCCATTCCTCCAACCATTTGTAGCTGATTATGTTTGACACCCTGTGAAAGTGATGGATAGTGTCATTATCTGAGGCTAGGTAAAGTAATAGCAGCAGATCGTCATAGTAGAGAGGTTCCCCTCAATATTTGGATTAAAACACGACCCATACATCAATGTCCACATGTTTTCCAAACTAAACACTGTTAATACATACAGGGAAGCGGCTATAATTGACAATGACCAAACTAATTATGACATTGTTGTCACCCAATAGTGAAAAATATAAATCTGACCCTTCCATGACATGTATGCTTGAAAAGACAGCACTTTGATTCAGCGCTCTCCATTCCAGCGCGGAAAGCTAGAACCATAAGGGTAAGAATGATTCAGGCCTCCCAGAATTTGTGAACAACATGCAACATGTGTTAACATGTGCAGAGCATGTTTGAAGGATGCATCTTGTATGGGTCAGAAAAGCTATATATAGCAACAAGGGGTTGGCAAAGCATGAAGACATGAACAAAAGGAAGTATGTGTACGCATGAGTGCAGGGTGGCGGCGGGTGACTGTCTTAGAAGATGCCCCTGGAACACACTCCAGCCAGAATAATACACTCCTCAAAAACAGTTATTTGAGCGGGGGGGGTCCTGTGTCCCCACCCCCCCCCATCCCAATCATGAACCCAATCTCTCCGCCTAATGGGACTCCATGCTCCACTCTTCCCTTTCCCATATCCTTGGCGGCTGCCTGGGGTGGGAGGTTGGGAGGAGAAAGGGAGGAGCACAGGGTGTGGGTTACCGTTCGATACGAGCCCTGAACGCACTTCAAGGCGGATCCTCTAACCAGGCATGTTGGGGTCGGGTGAGCTGGGGGCAGGCTGTTTACCCTGCTATTTATCCCATCCAGCCACACTAAAAAGGATGTCTGATGCCTTCAGCAAAGGGAGTTTGCTCATATCATAGCACCATGAAACTCATGCTGTGATTAGGGAATGTGGGTTGAAAGAGTGGTGTCGGGGGGGGGGAAAAGAGAGAGAGAGAGAGAGAGAGAGAGAGAGAGAGAGAGAGAGAGAGAGAGAGAGAGAGAGAGAGAGAGAGAGAGAGAGAGAGAGAGAGAGAGAGAGAGAGAGAGAGAGAGAGAGAGAGAGAGAGAGAGAGACTAACAGCAGTGGAAAGAGAGTGATAGTCTCTGAGGATGTCAGGGCATAAATATTTGATGTGTTACTATTTTAACATAAATATTAAACCGATCAAAACATGCAACATTGATGAGCTCTATTTTTACCACCCTGGAGGCTCCAGAGCAGATGAAGGGTGAAGTGAAACCATGAGAATGGAAGGATTCTCACACACACACACACGACAAGTGGGCCAGGAGAGAAAGGGAGAAAGTGTTCTTGAAGAGTGGCGAACAATGACAGTAAGAAGACAGAGTGACTGCTGGGGGGGGGGGGGGGAGGAATGTCTAGCAGCAGCAGACACAGTATGTCCTTCTGTCCCCTGTATGTGCCTTCTCTACCCGTACGCCACGACTGCACTCAAAAACAGAGAGCCAGAATGTTCTTGCGGGCTCATCGAAAAGCGCCGTGTTCCAAATCGAGTTTAGCTAGCAAAAATACAACCAAAAAAAAAAGAGATGAGAGGGAAGGGGGAGGGGCGGGCAGATTCATCCGCATTCAACTTCCTCTCCTCTGCAGGTGTGTGTGTGTGTGTGTGTGTGTGTGTGTGTGTGTGTGTGTGTGTGTGTGTGTGTGTGTGTGTGTGTGTGTGTGTGTGTGTGTGTGTGTGTGTGTGTGTGTGTGTGTGTGTGTGAGTCAGGAGTGGCGTCCCTACACACGGATGCACTGCAGCAGGGCGGGGCATGGACCGGGCTCTAGAGCCTGGTGTTAGATGCAGTGATACAGCAGGAGGAGGGAAGGTGAGGAGGCTGGGTGCGGGGGAATGGCAGGAGAAAGCAAGGTCAACACATGTGTGGGATATTACATCCAGCCAATAACTTTTATATTGCTTCTCTCGGGGCCTTCGCCATCCCCCCCATAAATCTGCTGCGTTATTGTTGTGCCTTTCTTGAGTCGGGAATGACAGTACATCCTTGGGACTAGGGGAACAATTGCAAAATATCTATTCACCATTAAGCGATTTAGCAGACGCTTGGGTCGAAAGCGACATACAGTGAATCTATTTTGAGATATATTCAGTCATTACGGAGCAGTTAGGGGTTGGGCTTCTTGCTCAACGATGGATGCCTACAGGTAGCCTCCTGACATTGATGTTTAAATCGAAAACCTCTAGGTTAGATGTCAGGGCTAGACCACAACAAGACTATCCTGCCTGAGAAACCAAAGTAAAAATTGTTTATGTTTCTAAATCAGCACACTGCCATTAGGCTTAGTGGGTTTCACCTTGGAATCACAGTTGTTTATCTGCACGAAATACCTGATGTATCCAATAAATCACTGACGACGCGGTGATGGGGAAATACAAGATCAAATTATGTATCGTAGCCGTGTTAACACGTCAAGGCATGGCGTGTTGACGTGAGTAGGAGCAGGGAGACAGGTGGGCTGTCAGGGACAAGACATACCTGGACCCACAGCTGGCTCACTGTCCTGGAGCGGCAGGGAAAACCAGCTGACGTAGAATTTGCACATTTGTTGCTGTTTGTTTGATTATGCGAAACCATTACGGGGGAGGTATGTGTGTAGTTCCATCTGTTTGCGGGTATGTTGATGGTGTGTTGGTGTATGTGTGTACAGTTCATAACAGCAGTCATTCAGCAGATGCTTTTTTCAAAAACAACTTTGCATGTAGTGTAGGTAAGGGTTCGGCAGTTAACGGGTAGACTGCGGAAATCTGGGCTGGAACCGAGAACCTGTCGGCTTGGAGCCAAACTCTCGAACCTTTAGCCTCTCTCATTTCACGTACATTATTTTCGAAAGACTTGAAAATGTGCTCGTGCTTGTGCTCTTGTGTTTGTTTACCTCCAGCTGAGTGAAGATCTTCTTGATGTGGCGGTAGCAGCCCTCGGCGATGTCCATGTCCTCCTCATACGTGCGGCCCGTGAACACCGGCTGCGGGGCGTTGGAGAAGTACTCGTGGAAGGGGAAGTGGGCGGCCACCGCCTCGGCCTCCACCGGCTTGCCCTGCTTTGGCCGGACCTTGCTCATGTACTGCTCCCAGCGAGAGATCACCTGCGGTGGGGATAGGGTAGAGGCGGCAGCCCCCCCTCCAGGGTGTTAGGAGTCTGAACTGGCACCACTCGGGCTACCTTTTCTAACACATACCAGCACAAGCTCAATTGGAAAGCTACACTTATATGTGTACAATGTACACACGCAAATGTACACACGCACACACTCACACACACAAACATCAAGCATGAAAAACGATCAAACTGAAATAACGGTGTACACGACATATATATAAATAACCTTAAACAGCACCTTAAAAACAAACAGTGGTTAATTGGTGTGAAAAACGGGTAACCATCTGCCCAAAGTTGCTGTTATGGCCGGCGGGCAACACCACTTTTTAAAAGGTCTGCTCAATGGTGGAGAGATATTGACAGAGCGATTTGCACGTTAACACATGCAGCGAGACTTGCAGGGGCTCAAATGAATCCGACAGAGCATACATAAATCGTTTGTGATATGTCCTTTAAGAAACATGAATTCCCGTTTGTTTGATTTATGGTGTGTGGAAAATGGAATCATGATCCACCAATTTTTTCTAACCCTAACCCTTTTTTCTATGTAATGTATGTAATGTTAACAGTTACTGTAGGAAAGAAGGTGACCTCCATTGTTATAATTGGGAATTTGAAAGTGTACAAATGAGTGCCATTATTTAGGATGATATTGGTAATAGGTGATAAAGATGACCTCACTTAATAACTAGTTTATCTAATTAAGAAGTCCTGTAGGAATCAAGAGAGCCCGGCCATCATAGGCCAAAAGCATATGAATACGAGCGTCCATGTTATTTTGAACGTGAGTGACACACACACACACACACACACACACACACACACACACACACACACACTATGAAATTCTATTCAATCCAATCTCGTATCTTATTTCAACTGACTGCACTGCATCAGTGGCATTCCTCTACTGCCGCAGCCTGCGAGCCATTACATAAAAGACTCACACTCTCAGGGACGGGCAAGGAGGAGACACTAGGTACACCCGCAGTTCCTCCTCTGCCACCGACGGCTATTTTAAGGGCCTTCTAATGATGCGCCGCACCAGGAGGAAGCAATTGTCTGCAATGGCTTTTTATTTCTTCCCGGGGCCCCGAGAGGAGAGCGATAATTAGGCGACGAGAATAAACACGGAAGGATATTATCCGGGTGCACGTCGACTGGGCAGATGGAGCCGCGGTGGCCCCTTTGGATAAAGGGAGGTTCGGGATGGGTAACTGGATGTGCTCCGGTATAAATAAACCAGGCCAAACCGCATGGATCAGCAGTGTGAAGATCTACGACGGGGATATAAAACGATGTTCCGCCTTCTGTCTTCTCGCAGACCACTCTATATGGTTATCAATGTTTAGCTATTCAGGAAAAGTCTGCTCGGTGCCATTCGAGCCACTGGCGGATTGTGGGGTGACGGAGCCATCGCCGTGTTCGCTGTAGAATTGCCCGAGGACTATTTTAGTCCGATGACAAACGACACACAGAACAGCAGCTTTACACCATGTTGCGGTGACTAGGAATCGAAAGGCATAACACAATGAAGAAATGCGTGACTTACACGTTTTCTAATGCTCTCTAGTGCAAACGCTCACGTGACATGAAATACATAAAGATTTCATTTCAGGCCTTCTTTGACCGAACTGCACACCATCCGCTTGGACATTGCTTCATTTAAATTGAAGTCGAAACACCACTGTAGGGAGAAGTTGTCGTCATGAAAGTGACACCTACACTACACGATATATTCACTGCAGCTGTCGTTTTTATCAAAATTGGATTGTCACACGTTCATTTTAATGAGGAATAATTCCCTGGGTTGATGACTTTTAATGGTTTAGACATGGTCAAATAAACCATGAATGTGCAGGTGCCAGGCTAACAGGAGTAAGTTGCGTTACCTGGTAGAGGTAGAAGTGTCCAGCGGTCTCACATGTGTAGGAGACATCTCCCGGCACACCCAGGCTCTCCTGCAGCCTTCCCACCTCCCCGAGCAGCTCCAGTCTTCTTGCCAGGACGTAGTTCACCCTGCCATACCTGCAAGACACACACACATCACATTCCCTAGGTTAGCACCGGCGTGAACAGATGATCATAGCCATACCTGCAATAGCTCCCTGCGATAGATAACACAGCCGAGGCAGCGAGCTAGGCAAGCACCAGTGTGAACGCATTCGATTTGGTTAGTAAAGGCACAAGATACGACTACCGCAATTGAATGCGTTGTTGTCAATACTGAATTTCCATATGACAAGTTGTCATATGGATGTTCAACTAATATCTGATGCTTATGGTTGATGCAACAGCTATTTGAAAACCTCATCTCTAATTAAACCCCATTGTAACAACTGCAGAAATGTCTCCTTGTGATGTAGTATCGTCTCCAGAAATGTAGGCAAAGGAAAATACGACACAAAAGGCTGAAATAGAACATGGATTGCTTTGTACATTACCAATCTTAACATGTTTTAGCCTGCAGTATTCCATTAATGCCTTTAATTCTGCCTGACGATAAATGTTCTATTGTTAAACCTAAGGGGAACATATCTCCTATAGGTGGGATAAACTAGGATAACATCACGTAGGGATGGATGCAAAGGTGCCACTAATAACCATGCCATGATGCACAAATACAGGGGGACATGCTGTTTCAAATGTTAAATGCGTTATTTTTAGACTCCTCGTCAAGGTCCCCAAGTCAGCAGGTTACTCAGACACAATGGCACGGCCCTTCCTGGCATGGCCGTGCCTGGCTTGGCTTCGGTACAATTCAATACGTGTGTGGAGTGACCTTTCCCAGTATGACAAAGCCAGTGATGCACTCTGTCAGGAACGGAACAGGAACTTAAATAAAAACGGTATACGTGACTGCATTTTTTAACAAATTTTGGTTTGTCAGCATTATGCATTGGCAGCGATTGTTTTGTTTGTGGTCCAAAAAACAAAATAAAACAATGTAAGGTGTGCTGTGTTAAACTTAATCACTGACTGCGGCTGGGAGTGGGAGTAGACTGTAGCTACAAAAAGTCGCATTTCTTTTGCTGAATACAACAAACCCGATTCTTCATTACCTTAAAACTGGCGCGCTGTCAAAATAAAGAACCCTAGAACCCTTAAACTCGTTCACACTGGTTTTCACAGCGTTCGACCGAATAACTTCACCAACGTTATAGCTGCAATAGTTACCATGACGATTAATACAGGCACCAGGTACAGTCTCCACCATAGCTCTTCACACCCCACATCTCGTTTAACACGCAGGCTATTCATTGTGAACCGTCGGGGGAAACGTGGCTAATTAATGCTGCCGGAGCCTATCACCTCCGTAAGGCAGGGCAGACGGCTCCGCCTGCCTTTTCCTTGGTGTCAATAAGAAAAGTGGGTGGACGCAGAATAGTAGATAACGAGAAGGATGGAGGGGGGCAGTGAGGGAAGCTAGCATTTCGGTGAACACTGAGGTATCTTCTGTTCCGCCTACATTTCGTCTTCCCGTTTAGGTTCCGCCGGTAGCCGCTGCATAATTTACAGGTATGGCGACGTGCGCCATTGCATGCATTGGTGTTCCCCATCCATCACATGCCATGCTTCACACCGGTTGCTGGCGGGGTGGCAAATCTGAGTGACATGCGCGGTGCTGTGCGTCTGCTTATTCCAAGCATCGCTAAGAGCTATACTCTGTGTTTCAGTGCCACAGATGGTGATTAAGAATGTAGGCTACGAGGCACTTAAAAATAGAAACCGCATGGAAAATGCTAAATTAATATTCAATGATAACGGGCAATTTATATTCAAAGGGCCCGTAATTGTTCTGAGGAGAGGGTGGTTAGTTACAGGGGAGGGGGAGACGTGTTTTGGCTGATGCATGCAGAAATGCGATGGGGTGGGTATGATTGCAGCCATGTGTCAGTTAAGGCTGAGGTTATCCTGAGGTATTGTCTGTGAATGCATCTCTCTCAGGTTGAGGGAGTCAAGTGTACAGGCTTCCCTTCCTTCGCCCCCCTCGATGACTCACTAGCCCGGGCCTGAGTCATGTCCCTCAAGGTGCATCTCTCACACACACTTGAACACACGCACGCAGATATCATACCAGCAGCCACCTACTTTGTCAACCACTGTGGTATTCATGAGTCAGTGGTTGAACGTTGTGCTTACTGGGGCATCTCTTTTTTTATGCGATTTCAAACAGAAATCCAAAATACTCACCAAACTAGGCCCACAATATATTTCACAGGAATCAGAAGAGCAGAAAACTACGCTGTCAACCACTGTGGTTTTCATTATTTAGTGGTTGAACTTTCTGCACTTTTCACATGATTTTAAATATTAGAACACGCTCCAAACTCCCCATGTCTTGAAGTGCTTTTGGGGATGGCTAGAAAGGCAGGACTCTGCTGCCCAGGCTGTGGATCAGCTTGTGTGGCACGGGGGCACCTGCTCCGCTTCAAACAGGTCTTTAAGTCTGGGTACAAGGTCAACTCTAGCCTGGCCACACCCATGTCCAAAGGGATAATCTGGGAGACAATGCCACTGATTGGAGGGCTGCTGGGGGAGATCACTTACACTCACACTGCTCTGAACAGCTGTCTTTGTAGTCCCTGTGTGTCTTTGTAGTAGCTCTGTGTGTAGTCTCTGTGTGGTTAGTCTGGCTTCTGAGTTTCACTGTCAGCACATTCTATTTGATAAGTTATTATAAGCATTTACATCATTTCTGTACATCTTTGTTTGAGCATGGTGTGTGTGTGTGTGTGTGTGTGTGTGTGTGTGTGTGTGTGTGTGTGTGTGTGTGTGTGTGTGTGTGTGTGTGTGTGTGTGTGTCCCCCTGCCCGGCTCTAGTCTCACCTGCTGAAGTCCTTCTCAGTCTCTAGCGCCTCCTCTCCGTGACCCATACGCAGGAGGTGACGCTCGTCGATGTCCAGTGCTATGATCTTCTCAAACAGCTGGTTCAGCGCCTGGGGGTCGAGGTACACAGAAACCCATTCAGACAGGGAAGGTCCACTTGACTTATGAATGTGTTTATGTGACCAGAAAGAACCTCTGGTTCATCCATGCAGAAGAGCATAAGGACGAACAAACACACACACACACACACACACTAGCAACTGGGTTATGTGCGCCCAAAAAAACAAAGTTTATTGAGCCATTGATGTCCGAGGACTTATAACCACTGAAAATTCTGGGGTACTCGCATTCAGCTATGCCTTCTCTGGATACATTTCACATATATTAGATACTGAGCGGCCACCAGCGTGAAAACACCAGCAGATTACTTCATAATTAAATAGAGAGGGAACAAGTTGCTCTATAAAGCATTCAGCTTTCCACTTGATTAAGGAACAATGCAGAACTACAGACTTGAATCCAGGTTATTTTAAGAAGATTATACAATTGATTCAAACTCCTCTAGAAAAAAACATATCTGAAATAGGATAATAAGGCCTGATAATGCTGAAAAAAATAATAAATACCCTAATTCGCCGTCTTGGACTAAGTTCAATTTATTGTCCTTGGTGTTATTTGAATGATGTGTTGGTGTGTGGGAGCATGTGTTACCTGGTTAGAGTGTGTGACGATGAGCGTCCTCTGTTCGGGGAAGTTGTGGTAGAGGTTGGAGATGATCTGGACCGCAACGTCGGTCTTTCCTGTGCCGGGTGGACCCACGACCTGTGGGATGAAGTGGAGGTGATCACGTAGGGAACACAATAGTTCACACAAAATAAAAATAAGTTGATTTTTTCCACCGTTAATGCTTGTGAATATTAGAGTTTCTGGCAATTTGAGGTAATTTGAGGAAATATTTAGAAATCCCAATTAGTTTACTCTTCAAAACTGGGTATTGAGTTAAAAGGCTCCTATTGGAACACCTGGTATGAGTTAGATTAGCCATTACAAGCCATCTGCCCTGTGACTCACAAGTGGGAATGTCAAACTAGACGTATGCTGGATAGATCAGTCCACCTAGTGGACGGTAGCAACTGGTGGGCTTATCTATACATAAAACACCCAGGTGGACACGCCAACTTGGGATGCCACTAAGTAACAGGGCAGGGACGATTTTTGAAACGGTTAATCATTCTCACAGCTGGTGGTAAAATATGGGGCCTTTAAGTCAAACTTTTGAGGTGGCATTGTAGTGCGTGATGGGGCTGCCATTCTTCTGAATGAAGTGAGCCACGCATGAGCAGTTAAGGCCTGCCCGGGAGCATGCTATGTGCACGGTGCACCAGGTCAGAGCCCAAGGGATGCAAGAACACGCCACCTTCACACAGGAAGGGGGCAGGTCATTATACAGCAGAATATAGTTTGTATCCCTTTTGAGCTCGTTATCCAGATAACACCGCTGCATCCATACGCATATTTAATTATAATAACGAAAACAACCTTCCTTGTACTCAACTATGGGCATAATGCTCGTCTAATCTACTAGGTGAATATTTATGAAACATTTTAGCCTTGTGCAGTGTTACCCGGGGTGAGCTAAAAATAAGTTGGGAGTACAATTAGTAGACTCCTCTGTATAACACGCCACATAAACTGCTCCTTGATTTCAGCGAGATGAAAGGCACACCAGGCGAACAGGGAGAGGGTGGAGGAGGAGGTCTGGGGGGGGTGGTCTGTCTTGGCTGCTAACGACACTGACACATGCCAGGGAGGGGTGTCGGGAAAGGAGGAGGGGAAAGGGTTAGAAGGGGAGGGGGGGCAGATACAGAGAGAGATACGGCGTAGCAACTCAGGGACACACATGAGAGAGACGCATTGAGGAGAAGAGAAATTATAGAGACGTGGAGAAAGAGATACAGACAAACTCATCGCAGCTACACATGAACAAGGGAATGTGAGGAGAGAGAGAGAAAGTGTGTGGGGGAGGAGAAGAGAGGCTGAGTGCGGGTGCGAGAGCGAGAGAGATGAAACTAGAGTGTGATACGCGCAAAACGGCGACTTGTTTTTACGACTGCTGATAGCCCGCCTGCCGTATTTATATTTACCCCCTCTCATTGGACAATAAATAACAGCACAGAGTGAGGGCCCAGTGCCAGCCACCATTCACCAAGAGGGAATGGCCAGTTTGTCAAACAAGCCTGGGTGAGCTGCCACCACCAGGGCTATCCATACAGGGCCAGGATGACATGTCTACGGTTGTGGTCGTAAGTTTGGAACGCAACAAGCACTTACGTACTTCTCCATAGGGATATGCCCGTATAGGCTATGCGTGTGCCAGCCCCGTGTATTGGCTGTCTACATGGTCGATTTATACAAAGGACGTTTCCCCGAAGTGAATTTTAACCTCTGTATGAGGAATTAGGTACAGTTTGATAGCAGAAGCAGGCAGTGCGGACAATGAATCTTTAAAGCCCGCCATTCTTCACACGGGATCACCTTGCAGGCCATCAAACTATGGCTATTACATTACAGGAGAGTCAAATAATGATAAATAATACTAGCCCCAATACTCAATTAATACACGATAATTTGTCAGATACACATTTTAACAAAATCCCATTTGACAAAGGAAATGCAGTGGACTTTGCAACCTGCTGTTACAGGTCCTTTTAAGGTAATTAAGGTAAAATAATGATCATGTGTAACTAGTTTTGATGACTTTAGCTAACAAGCGGCTGTAGAATGGTGTTAGCCCAACAGTGTATCTTTAGTGTGGATGACTGCAGGGAGATGCTCCTACCATGGTTAATCCTGGCTGCATTCCAGCTCGGATTGCTTCTATCTGAGTGGGAGTGAATTGAATGGTGTTCCTGGAAGGAGAGCGGTGAACAGAAAAGCCATCATGTTTAACATTAGCACAATGTGATGATACAATATCATGACAGGTGCTGACATTTGGAAAATATCCACCCAAACGGGCTACTTCACAAAGTACGCTTGCTGATGCGTCTATTCTCAAACTTTTCATCAGATAAGTTACCATTCTGATAAGATCATGCTGATAATTCATTCAGAAATATGCTTCAGTCAATAAATTGGGTCTTTATTTCGTATTTCCATTATCTAAAAGCAAATCCAAGATGTTCTTCCAGCCTTTTGGCATCCATATTCACCCTCATGCATCCAGCTTCACACATACTCAAATATATCACTTAACATATCACTAACCCGTTCCAAAAGAGCAGTAACATAACCACCTACAGCCAACAAACCATACGAGTCACCAGCATGCGTGAAGCAGCC
This sequence comes from Gadus chalcogrammus, assembly GCF_026213295.1. Classification (NCBI taxonomy): domain Eukaryota; kingdom Metazoa; phylum Chordata; class Actinopteri; order Gadiformes; family Gadidae; genus Gadus; species Gadus chalcogrammus. The sequence goes on from NC_079416.1 coordinate 16,857,346, forward strand.
AATATGAAAAGCATGCGTTTGCCAAGGCTAAGATATGCAGCATGAGGCATGCAAACAGCAAGGGTTGCTTTAATGGTGAGGAGGATAAGCACTGGCTTCATTTATACTATGTGTTCACGTGAAATCAAAGAGACACCGCAACGGCAGTGCCAACAGTGGGATGCCCCACGGTTGCGCTAATGTTGGCGATACTAAAAGGTAGGTATTTTCATTTGCCATTATATTGCATTGAGCCCATGGGCCATGTATTGAAATGGAAGCTAGAGACATCTGGCTGGGGTTCTAAGCAGAGCTCCTGTGTGTGTGCATTACATGTGAATAACGACGATGAGGTGTGACCTTGTGGGAACAGGAGGTGAACCCTCTTCACTTAGCGAAGGCTAGGGTGAACCCCTGTTGAGAGACTTACGCCATACCTGTCGCCAATGCAGTTGAGTTATGGCAGCGGGGGGGTGCCCTGTGTGTCTCACCGTTTGGGCTGGTTGTAAGGATAGGGACCCCGGTTGAGGGGCACGTGGGGCACGACCACCAGTGTCTTGTCGGCGGGCGATTCCTCCTCTTCCCCGTCCGCCCTCCTCTTTTTGCCTTTGTCCTCCTTGTTGGGAACAGGGAACTTGATTCTAAAACACACACACACACACACACACACACACACACACACACACACACACACACACACACACACACACACACACACACACACACACACACACACACACACACAAGCCCAAGGGCACAAAGAGAATTAGGCTTGATAACGACCAATGAATAATTGAATACAACGGGAAAAAGGAGCAATTTAAGGGTGTGACTGATTAAAGCCATTCTCAGCAATGCTCAACGATTCGTCCATTGGTGATAATATCTAGCGAGCTTTGAAAGTTACGATACTTTCATACAATTTAGACTGCATGTGTGGCTATGTTGCTTTAAAAATTCCTTCGTTCGTGCCGGCAATCGCACAGGAACAAAATTTTAAAGAATAACGGCTCAAACTCCTTTAAATGGGGGCAGTTAGCCAATGTATTCTACTGCAGCACAGATCAAGAAGCTGGTTGAAGCAAGCTTGCTCGGCACTGGACCAATGGGTCCGAGGGACAAGGTGACCAAATTTAGTTACACCACTCCTCACCTGAAGGGGGGCACCTGCAGCTCGGGGTTGTCCTCGGCAACCGTCACCGTGTAACCAGGGAAACAGGAGCGCAGGTGGTCCAGGGACAGGAAGGTGTCGTTGAAGTCAAGGGAGGAGATCTGATTGGGCATTTTGGAGTAGTGGGCACTCCCAGGGTCGCCGTAGCCCAGGATGATGTCATGGAGCCAGTCGGGCACCACGCACTCTGTGTTCATCAGGTTCCTGATTGTCTCCAGCACAGCCTGGGATGGATGGAAAGAGTAAACAAAAGGTCCATGTGATGTACATTTTGAACTGTATGCAAAGCAAGGGCTCCAATTGCGCCAGGAGGTTAGCTGTTACCCGCATTTATATAATATGTCCTTGAAGGATACAAAGACAGCCAAGTGGCCCGGACCTCCTCGCGGAAAATCACGCAAAAGAGTGGCAATTATCATTCCCATTCCGAACGGTTCTTTTTCTTGATCTTCATGGTGGTTGGCAAACATTATGGTGCATTACCACCAATAACTGCCTTTAATGCTGGATGCAGAACTAAAAGGACATCTGTACCAATTTCAATGGCTCATATAATTGGTACCAGTAATACTTTGATTGAGAGTTAAGTGAGAATTTGAATGCTAGCCATTATATTCTTGGAAGCAGTCAGTACCAGTCTTAAACATTCTAATGGCCAGAGGACATCAAAACTTTGATGTCGGTCGCCGTCAACGACGAGGAAGAGGTGCTTCACTTTTCCTCATCAAGCATATTTTCTGCGTGTCAAAACAGCTTTGGGTTCTCTACTGCAGCAGCTCTGACAGAAATGATTGCGTTTTAACACATTAGGCATAAACAAAACTGTATTCATTTTTCAATGAAATAACCTTCAAATGAAATGTTGTGCTACGAAGTCAGCCAGAATATGGATCAAAGCAAAAACAGATCAAAGCAAGGCTGCAGTAGCCACAAATTAAACATTAACACCCACATAACCATCTCTTCTTAAAGGAAGGACATGGAAGTCATTTTAACACCAAGACAGCAGGCTCCTGAGTGATGCAACTCAAACCTGCAGTGTGCATGGGAGAGGAGGGGGGGGAGAGAATGCAAGGAAGGTGAAGGGTGTTGTATATCACAAGGTCACCCACAGAGTGCTGCTGCTTATGGCCTTGGGCGGGGACGGAAGTCCCCGGAGCTGCCCTGCCCCCAACCCCAGAGCAGCGCGACCCAACCAGTCCAATATAGGTGAGTGATCACCAAGGGCTGATGTGGGCAGGGCGAGAGCTCAAGGCCTCGGCAGGCAATTCAGAGAGAGCGAGAGAGCGAGAGGGAGAGGGAGAGAGAGAGATAGGAAGGGCGCGGGCAAGTGATAATGGTGAAGTGAGGGGGTAAAAGAGACATAGGGGGATTGGAAGAGATGGGTTGTGTCAAAAGGGAGAGAGATAAAGAAGCAGAATGGTCTCCTTGTGAAAATCAAGAGGGAGGCGGCTAGAATGTAAGGAAATGGACTGGGTTAAAGAAAGCTGGACAGAAGAGAAGATAGGGAATGACAAAGAAACAGAAACGTGGGGATGAAAGAGTGATCAGGAACAGAAGTGATGGAGAGGGGGGGGGGGGGGGGAATTGTGGGCGGGGCACCATGGCTGCCTGAGAACCAGAAAACCTTCCTTGAACAACCGCACCCACAAACCTTGAAGTTGTTCTCTTTGGGTTTGCGTCTCATGATGACGTTGAAGGACTCGTAGGGGTCCTCGGTGCGGTTCTGGATGCTGCCGGTCATGTCCTGCTGGTACTGGTTGGGGTCCAGCCACACTCGGTAGGTTCTGGAGTCGCCCCGCAGCTTGGGCTTTGGATCAGGGCCTGATTAGAAACGGGAAGGGGAAGACAATAACAGATCACCATCTGGATGCAATATTGCACTGGATGGCACGCCAGTATTCAGCAGTAAAATAAAGATACGGCAATACGAACACAAGATTCAGGCGGCTTGAGGAAAACAGGTTGATTTATACAACTTGATCTGCCAGTTGCTAAGAAGCTTTTAAAAGTATTGGCTTCACACATAGAACGAGTTTTGCAGTCCCCCATAAGTCCACAAGCATCTGGTCAATGCAGCCCCCTATCCCCAACCTCTACCCATCACAGTGCCTTTTAATCCCCTAACCCGCCCGCTTATTGCGTCATTGGAATTGTGTCAGAATAAGCGATGACTGACGCGTTTACAGTCATGACGGATCCAAAAAGAACAAAAGATAGTCCCACATAAAAAAACAAGAGCGGCTATGAATAAGCATAAGAGGTAGCGGCGCCTTCATTGAAAGACGCGTTGACATTGGGGCATGTGTTGGATGCCGAGCGACTTCAGGAACCGTGCCAAATGTAGGACACATGCGGAGGTTTAACCCTGGGCTTAAGAGTCTGAGTTGCATAATTCAGATTTCTTGAATGTGTAGCAAGTGGAAAGAGAGGATGGGGCTGGTATTAAGCAGGCACCTCGGTCCGGAGAGGATATGCATGTAAGATACCGTCTCGACAGGAAACACATTAACAAATGAACAGAGGAAAATACACAGACACACACGCACACAGATAAACAACAAAAAAAGAAGAAAAAGAAGAAGAAAACAGAGACACAGACAGACGTATAGTCTGTCTGTAAATAATCAACACACATACACACACAGAAAACAAAACCAACAACAAAAACCTCCCTCAAACATAGCGTGGCCTTGCTTCGGCTGCAGTGACTAGAGGTGACAGGGCTGACAGACAGAAGCAGGGCTTGGCTCCCATGGGAGGCCGGTGTGGTGCGGCGGAAAGCTCAAGCAGACATCCCGATAGGCTCGCCGTGTGTCGCTGCAGCCGCACCGGCAAGCCAGAGAAACCCATTCCTCTGGTCCCAGCGAAAGCATCCGTGCATACAGTAAATCGCATGGATCGCTCCGATGCCTCTGCTCATTCATATGTAGACGGGGCTGTTGTTGAATAATTAAATGTTGCCTTAATCAAATGTTTAGTAAATGAAACAATGGATCCTGAACGCCACTGAAATCTAACAACGAGACATGGATATGATGCATCTCTTCCCCATTTTAGGTATGCAGTTAGTATCCTGAGAGGGTATGTGGGTATGGAGAGGACACGTGTTTTAACAGGGGGGGGGGTTGAAAAGACAACTACTTAGAATAGGATACAAGCAGTCCCCCTTGGAATGAACGTTCTCAGCTGTGGATGAGATATGCATCGGGAGAGAGGTAGGTAGGGGAGGGGAATTTGAACGTGGATTCTGGCACTTGGAGTTAAATTGGATATCTGTCCGATGCTAAATGTGTCTGCCATAAAAAGCTAAGAAAAATGTATGTGGCTAGCCCCCTTCCCCCCCGCGCCTCAACTAAATCCTAGGTAAATCGATACTAATGTGATGATAATGTCGTTAGCCAAAACATATGTCATTATTACAGTAGTAATACCAAAGTAGTATGCTCATACTAGGTTACAGACCCCACATTTCACGTAATAATATTGGCAGCAGCTTGTTTGGTAATGAGTGGTAGGTATTGCCTGCATAAACATTCCAGCCCCTTCCATGTCCGCTGCCACTGGAGCACAGCCATTAAACAAACAAACAGTCAGAGAAGGACGCGTCTCTTAAATCCAATGCAGAATGTAGAGAGAGAGAGAGAGAGAGAGAGATAGAGCGATAGAGAGTGTGCGCAGGTGTCCGTGACGACCCCCCAGGTTAATGGAATGGTAATGCAGACAGGTGAGGTCACCGCGTGACCATCACCATGACAACACCTCTCCGACCCCTTCAAGAGGAGTGCAGAGGGGTGATGTAAGCGGTCCGACCGGATTGAGGGCGATGTGCTCCACTTGTGTCCGCGGCCCCGGTGTGTGTGTGTGTGTGTGTGTGTGTGTGTGTGTGTGTGTGTGTGTGTGTGTGTGTGTGTGTGTGTGTGTGTGTGTGTGTGTGTGTGTGTGTGTGTGTCAGTTTGAGTGTTGGTGGCTTTTTCCACATTAAAAAAATAAACCCAGTCCCATGTGCACACAGCAACACGGCAGGCCAACGTGCATGTGTAGGAGTACGTATGAATAAAATAGCATTCTTGCGTGTTCAGCATGTATGGCCATTATTGTGAATAAGAAAGTGTTGTTAACGATCCTGGTTGTAGGAATACATCAGACAGAGACCGAGCGTTTAAAATTGGTACTGCCGTTGGTATTCACAATAATGGAGAGTTGTTGTTGCCGCCCCCCCGCCCCCCCCCCCCTCCCCCGACATGAAGCTCACTGGTTGCTGGGTAGGGAACCATGATCGAACAAGAACGCAAGATGGGCCGAGCGCAACGTTATATTTTTAGAAAAGCACAATTGTTCCTTTTAGACAATGACAAGCAGCAACGATCCTTGTTCCGCTTGTCATTGTCTAAATTGAATAATTGTGCTTGTGTGTTGATCGTCAATGTATATGTTGGCAATTCTATTTTTATACAATTAAAAACAAGCTCATGTGGCATCCGTCTTGAGACCCTCTCAGCTCTAAAAGCGTGCAATGCAATTTCAGGATTGGCCCGTGTTCCAGCACAGCTTGGTCATGGAGCTTTGTCAAAAAGAGGGTGAGGCTTTATAGGTCGGGGAGAATCTAGTACAATCTCAGTGGATCATGTTCATTTGCTTGCTCCCCCTACAGCAGGCTGGGGTTTGCGTGCCAATTTGTCTCATATCAGGCTGCAGCTCAGAGAATACTGAATCGTAACACACAGGCCGGAACTAAAACACATGTTCTTTCCTGGAACTGCGGTTGAAAAGGAGAACACACTGGAGCATTGCCGTTGGAGAATCCCGGTATTTCTAATTGGCATGTTTCCCTAATCTCCAATTACATTTTATGATTTAGTACAGTTAAGGCCGCGTTACATATTCCAATTATATTCGTTCAATAAAAGACCAACAAAATACCGTTTGTAGGTATGTATGCCTATTCACATATACCCACTTGTGCATGAGAGAGATGGATATCTCGCTCTAAAATGACCAGTACCCTGGTCATTTGATGATTTCGTACAGTAAACGTGTTTGTTTTATAACAAAATACAGTTTGTACGTATGGTTGCCTATAGGGATGTGCCCACGTGGGGATGCGTGTACGAGCGAGGTCGTGAGCAACACATGGGTACGCACCTTCCTCGATGACACGCCCTTTGTCGTCCAGCATGCCCTGCACCTCGCAGCCCCTCACGTACACCAGGCCCGTCTGCTCCACGAAGGGCTGGCGCCGGTCGAAGCGGGTGCCGTAGGGCAGGTTGGGACGCACCGTGACCAGAAAGCAAACGTCGTGCTTGCGCAGCCCTGGAGGGGGAGGGACGTGGATGGGGATGGGCAGGGAGGGGAGGGGAGGGGATGGGCAGGGAGGGGAGGGGAGGGGAGGGGAGGGGAGGGGGGGGTACAACAGTGGGGAGTTAGGGAAGCACAGATGAAGGAGAGCAGAGAGGGAAGGAGAACAGGTGAGACAGGGACGGAGAGAGAGTATTGGGTGGAGATGGAGAAAGAGACAAAGCAGTGGGACAGAAGATTTATAAATATAGTGAGAGAGAAAGAGAAAAAGAGTATAGATATATGGGACAAATATATAGAAATAAAGTAGAGATAGAGAATTCGAGAGTGAGAGAGGAGACAGGAAAAGAGGGAGTTAGGAATAGTGAAACAGAGAGATAAATTGCCCAGTCAGTCAGTGTTGATGATGTTTAAAACATGAAGCTAAAATAGGACAATGGGGACAGAGGTAAGGAAGCAGAGAATTGCATCGCACTCCACAACCACCAAAGTAATAACCTAAAAGAAAGGAAAAGTCAATAAGGATTTGTGCAAGGGTGGTGTAGAATGAAAGAAATAACAATATATCCTTATATAATGATGTTGCAATATTATAGGAAATATTCGTTGCATCAAGTTTTCTGACAAGCATGCCAAAATAAGAGCTTTTTTTTATGGTTGTCACACACAACTGCTATAATTTGGCAATGTAATGTAGTGATTTATATATTGTCCTCATGATAATAACATAAGTAATAATTTGTTGTGCTTGAAGGTGCTTCTATAGGGCTCTAGTGCGAGTCAAAATTAGCAAGGCTGACCTGCTACACCCAACACTGTGTACAGTGTCCCGGTCTGCCAAGCAGAGAGAAGCCAAAGGCATTAGTGAAAGTCTGCATGGTAGATAGCCAAGGAAGGTTCCATGAACTCTCAACCCGACTGACGGGGCGGAAAATGGAAAGGAAACACGGAAGAGGAAGTTGCGGGCAGGAATCATAAAGTACGATTCCAAAAGGGGTGACGCTACTCTGGGGAAAGTCAATAATGGATCTGATACGCAGTTGTCTGTTACATCATCAATCTTACAATGTTCGGACCAAAATAGAGAATAATGTAATTCATTAACACACGCGTACGTACCTTCCCATTCGTGCTTGATGTGGTCTCGGACGTTGAGGTTGATGGTGACGTCGGCACGCACACGGGCGGGCCAGTTCTCCCCGATGTTGGGCTTGGCCACCTCCACGATGGAGAAGGCGGTGATGTTCTGGGCCATCCTGGCCCAGCCCCCGAACACTGTGCTCCCGTACTCAGACTGCCTGTGAAGGGGAGGCCCGCGCAAACAAGAATTGTCAGGAGGTTGGATTTGGCTCCATCACCACAAGCTTGTTTCGATTCGATTTTTTTGTTCCTGTTCACTGCACCAAATAGTTAGTGGGACAGTTTTGCTGCTATGCAGCCCGTGCACACTGTGTGTGTCAGGTGTTGCAATGCACTGTTATTGCCGATGGTTGGTTTCACCTAGGCAGTGCTTGGTTTACCACATCACTTTCTCATTTGAAAGATCAGTAGCAGAGCGGTAGTCATACATGAATGTTGTCGTCACTTACAGTATTTTTAGATACACGTCATGAAGGAGCATTTAGGGGTTAGGTTTCTTGCACAAGGATGCCTACAGAGATAGTCTAGACTGTGGCCATTAGGGATCAACCAATTACCTTATGGCTGGGAGTTAAACACCCTATCCACTCCACAGTAACCTGCAGCCTTTATCTCATATGCAATTCTACTTTTACCACAGGAAGAAAACATCACAAGGAAGAGGCCCACCATGGCTTCATGCGCGCCACCACGTCCTCGATGTCCTGCCTGATCTCGTAGGTGGACTCCAGGCGGAAGAGGTTGAAGTTCCTCAGCAGGTAGTCGTGGAGGGTCAGGAACTGGAGGTTCAACTTGGGCAGAGCGAGGCAACCTGTGGGGGAGGAGGGTAAAACTAAACGCTGTGTTTGAATACTGCATTTTTATGGACTTCCCATGAGATGTTTTGCGAGTGATACACCACTATGATGTTTTCCTTGTGGCACAGACATTGTAGACGAACATGCATTTCTCCTACTTCTGAAAGACAATGGAGATCGTTACACGAGTAATGCGCTTAAGAGTGTGCAGCTCTGAAAGGTGGGTGGTGTCTGCGGGGCTGAAGGTGCCCCTGCCAGCTAAAGAGGATTCCCTGTAAGGAGTGTTTGTGATCTGCGGCAAGTTAAGTGCCTTTGCAACAAGAGATAACAGGCTTGAGTGTGCGTGTGTACTGTGTATGTGTGTGTGTACTGTGTATGTGTGTGTGTACTGTGTATGTGTGTGTGTGTTTGTGTCGCGTGCGTGTGTCTTTGTTTGTGCACAACACATTCTGTGATAGTGCAGCGATTAGTCACGCTAACAAAACGGCGGGCTTTTGTGCACACACAAGAAGAAACACTCTCATCTCGAGAGCGTGCACGTTGCCACACACACCTTCGCCTGAGTAGTACTCAGTGGGGACGATGTTCTCATCCCAGATTATCTTCTCCGTTGGATAAAGAGGCATCTGGTTGAGCTGCTCGATCTGAGATATCCTGCGCTCATGCCGAGAGACCTGGAGGAGTGACGTGGGGGGAGAGACGTAGAGAGAGAGGATGACAAAGAGTAAGTGAGGGATATTGAAACAATATAACTTCGGTCTTTCCATGTTAAGGCTTGGTTATGGTTGGACGTTGGCGTAACGCAATGACCACACAGTCGCTTCGAACCTGTTGAACCTGTTTTGGTTCTGCGTCGGGTTTATGTTAGCGGACCAATCACAGGCCTTGCTGCTGCATCACCTCGATGCAAGGATACCATTTTTGAGAGCCGCACGTCAGACCCTTGCGTTGGACGCAAGGAGGGTCCGCTAGGGCGTAATGGGTCGGTAAACCCCCTTGCGTTGCGTTGACGTACAACCATAGCTAAGCACAATCGCATTATCTAGCCTGGAGGTGTGATACCCCTGCTTCCTGCTCAGCCTATATGTCGTTGTGGCGGCCCCTTGCGAGAAGACGGAGAACCAGGTCGCTGCCACCACTCTTAGGACTGTTTGGGAGTCTTAATCAAGTTTGAAACCACACTAAAACTAGGGCATGGGCCGTTAACAAAAACGTGGTTAGGGGAGCCTTGGCCACTCGATAGTTGAAGGAGCGATGTTGGTGATAAATGGCTGTTGATAAATTGCAGAATTTCGGGATCGAAAGTATCCCTTGAATGAATTGTCTGTCGTTGAAGAATTTACCACATTGGTCATCCATCGCAGACTCATGCACACGGTCAACATGTAAAATTCCCATTTCACATTTGGGATTATCCGGGGTTACGCCCAATTGAGTACCCTGACGTTGGCTCCTGCAACAACGTAATCAGCTAATTATGATGAAGGGCTCCTCCTTCTCCTCTCAGCGCTGACCCGAGGAGGCGCTGAGAAGGTAATTAGGAGTAACCACTGGTCAGCCTGCCAACTCCCCACCCTTTGATAAGGACACCCAGCACGTGTGTGTGCACGTGTGTGTGTATTGCATTGGGGGGGGGATGCTAGTGGGACATTGGATTGAAAGAGCCCTAGGATTTTATTTATAATGTTTTTCGGAAAGGTCTCTCACACTCTCTCTGGGTACATGCAGTAATGAGGGAATGCAGAAATTCCAAGGGCAACATCATAAATTAGTGACCGAACAAAACAAAACACACCATTATATCATTATGCTGGCTGGGCAGTTACTCATCCACATAAAGGACTTTCTCAGTTAACCGACGATGTTAAGCAAACCACGATTATTGGTTCACAGACTGATTAAAGGCACTTACATAAGTCTAGACACACAAAACACAACGTTGAAGGTAACCGAAAATCTGCAGTAAAATATTGGTATCCAAAGACACCCCTTAATACACCTTGGAAGTGGAAGGGGATGGAGGGGATACTTCAGCACTCACCAGCAGCTCAAGGAGAACAGTCATCTCAAAGGTGGTGCCCTGCCCTTCTGGCAGCTCTGGCAGCAGACACAGGTACGAGGCCACCCGGTGGAGGGTGTCGGGACTGTAGAGACAAGACATGACAAGACAACAAAGAGGTGTGGTTAAGTGAAGGGGTGAGGGGAAAAAAAGCACAAAATAAGCAAAAATGAACACACTCATGCAGTCCGTTTTTCGACTGAAGTCCTGCACTTTAAATCCATAAAACGGTACAAATCGATAGTGCACTTGGGTTATTTCTGTGGCGACAGAATCCCACAAAAAGCAAAAAGGTATTGATTATTTAAAAAGGTAAATGTTAAAGCTTCGACAGGGGAATGGAACCTTTTCCATTAGTACATCTTAATTTAGTACGTCATAAAGCTTCCGCCTATGTTCAGCTACTGACACTTTCAATTCCCCAACAATTAAGCCAGCTGATTGACAAAACCAAACCATCACCAGGGTTTTCTTTTGTCCTACAGCATGAAACCACAGGAGGGGATTCTCCGCTCCGACACCACCACCGCCACCGTCCTGCTGTGTCAGCACGCGTGTGTTTCGGGGGGGGGGGGGGGAAGCACGGCCCATTGATGAGGATTACCAAAATCAAAGCCCCTCTCCGTCTCGGAGCGGCTAGGCACAGCTCTCCGCATGCAGACCCGTCTTCATCGTGCTGACACGCTGTGACAGCGGCAGGCGCACGCCCACGCGCACACTGCGACGATGCCGGCGGTCGCACAGTGCTTGAGTTGACTGTGCGCGCACGCGTGCGTGCGTGCGTGTGTGTGTTTGAGCAAGCATGTGTGTGTTTTGCATGCATGTGGGATTTTTGGGATCGGTGTATGCGCATTTGCTCATGTGTGTGTGCATTTCTTTTGTGTGTGTGTGTGTGTGTTTGTTTGCATGCACATGTGTCCGTTTGCATGCGAGTGCGGCCGTTTGCGTGCGCGTGCGTGCGTGCGCGTTTGGGACCAAGGCACTCCTCATGGTGCAACGTTTGACCACTTGTGGGTGGAGCTGGTGGTGATGGTGGAGCAGGAGGGAGTGAAATGCTGCAGTCCGCATGACTCGAGCGCCCGGCCCCGGTATGGGTTCTTTATCCTCTCGGTTATGAGGCAATGGCAGCACAGTAGCTCACTGGGGGGGGGTGCAGATGAGAGGAGACTGGACCAGGTCATGGATGACAGCTGAGCCACTGGCAGGAAGAAGGTAAGCTAGCTGGACACGCGGCTCCTCGGGAGCCACTGGTTTCTTATCGCTCCCCTCTCTCCTCCGGCCTCCCGGCTGGCTCATTAGTGTGACCTCCGCTGATATCTGCCCCCGCAGTCCATGGACAACTTTTACAGTCGGAAACCTCTTGTTTATCGAATTTGTACATATGTGGCATTTCCGAAGAGCATTTATACGATGGACAAGGTCTAGAATAAAGAATGCAACCATGTGATCCTATTAGTACAGCACCTTCCCTCGATAATTCAGAAATAATAACAAATGACAAAGCATTCAGCCATTTCAGAAATGGCTGAATTTGAATCATTTCCGAAAAAAATATTATATTTGTATATTGAATAATGCGCTACTTAATCCCACATCTGTATTATACTGTATTATGTATATTAACACAAGGGAAGTGCCTTTGTACGTGTACCTGATTTAGGAACCTGATGTAGTTAACAGTGTCAGGTTGCCTTAGTCACGTACTTGAACTAAATGGTGAGACCATGCCCGCAGCAAACTACTCTGTAAAATGTCAAAACATTGTGTCCGTCAGGACGAAATGTTGCTCCTCTCCGAAGAACACCTCGACACAAGCCGTATCACCCTCAGGAATGATTTCACACTAATGAGGCATTGAAGATGTGTACATGCTCATAAATGTGCATCATTGTGTGCTCTAAAAATCGTGTATTTTTGATAACCTGACACGGAACCCAAAGTACTCTGATCCGTGACACCAGAAAACGTTCTCAAAATGTTGCTTGTGTCATAACCTTTTCACGTTTCCATTGCACCGAGAAAACCCAGCATGTTTGATTCAAATGTAAAGAGAGTGTGAGTGTGTTCGTGGTAATGCCGTGTCAGTGTATTCCGGGGACTTAGCGAATAGATTCTGAGTGGCGGCTGACTCGGAGCTTAGTCGCTAGGGTAACGCACTTGGAATAAACCGCCATTACCTTCAAAATGTTTGTATGAGAAAGTGCCTCGCTGAATATGATCAGAAATTTGCGAAGTACAAACCCCCCCATGCAGCCTTAGTGACAGTTGAGGAACATCTTAACAATTGGAAGGACTTCTAAAAGTCGTTTAGCTAATTCAGTGAGGGAGGGGGAAAAGTGTAGCGCTGCTAAGTCGATACCTAGCCCAAATTCCGCTTACATTCTGCTTGGTGACTCCAAAAAGGGGTTTTGACGTTCATAATCCAAAACAGAGGTTTAAGCAGGCAGAGGAAGTGAGCACTGAGCAAGGGAGAAGGAGCTGGCAAGTCTGCGCTTTTATTATATCCGCGTTTCTAAAAGATGCAAAATGGCTTTTTTCATGGCAGGGAAATGGGTAAATTAGCGCTCTTTTTGTGAGAGAAAGAGAGAGAAAAAAAGAAAAATGAGATGGCAATCACTGCGACCGGTAAACAAACAAAACACCACAGATACACGGGGCAGGTTTGTCAATCCAAACAAGGGCTTTTTAGCGGATCAACTGGACCAAGGCGATCTGACAAACACAGCTGTTCAAAGAGTTTACTCTCCGCGGGAAATCGATTCAATTAATGAGGCGTGTGTCCCTCTCTGGCTGGTACCGGCTGCCTGTTCAAACGCTGGCTGGCTTCTGTATAGCCGAGCAGAGACAACCCTGCTAACGCGACACTGATAACCTCAAGGATGACCATCACGATAACAAGACCTCCTTTTTAATTGCCTGGATGAGGACCAAAAAAGAGAGAGAGCTGGAGGATGATCTGCCGTTCTGTTGCTTTTACAACAAGAGTGTCGGGTATTGCACTCATCTGAGAGCAGCGTTTAACGTGACACAGGGAAAGGTATGCGGATTGCATTTCGAGAGGGGGAGGGCATGACAGTGGCACCAACTGCTAAATACATATAGTTACTGTCCCGGCAGCCATGACAGCCTCCTTCACAGCCGTTGACACAAATTGGAAGCACTTTGGCTGGCTGTGGCCGATAGCAATTCAACACACGCACACACACACAGAGAAAAATCCCCATCACATTATTCACGACACATTAGCCTAAAACACCGGCAGAACGTTACAAACAAACACAAACGGTCCTTTCAGATGTGTGGGGGCAGTTGCATCCTCATGTATCTACCTGAGCCGTCCAAACTGTTTGGTCAGAGACTCTCGGGTGTCCACCGATGCCACGTTGGACAGGGCAAAGTCCAGGAGCTCGGGGAAATGGGCGAAGGCTGCTCTCTGAAAAAAGGAAAAAAAACGATTGAAATTAAAAAATATAAAAACGCAGAACGGTTTCCATGCAGGAATTAAAATACATGCAGGAGCACGTTCAAATGTGGATGCAGTCTATTGAATGCTCTCTCAATATGTTCCGTTTCCTGCTTAGTTCTTTGTTCAATTCTGGCAGCCTCTATGCACATAGTACAGAGGAGCTCCGACAGTCAGGGGACATTTGGATGTTCCTAGCTGAGGACTAACAAGCAGACCTGCCCCCCTGCAGATCCTATACGGCTGCTAGTCACCGAGCAGGTCTATGAGACAGGGGGAGCACTGTGGGGAAAAAAAATACCCATTCCAGGTGAGTGCACAGAGCTGTCTGCATTGCCTGGCACAATATCAGAGCCTGCACGAGGCCTATGCTAGCTGCAGCCGGGGCATCAGAACCAAAGCCTTTCCATCAGACGCAGCACATTGAACTTTCTTTTTCTAAATCACATTTAGACCATGTGTCAATGTGACTTTATCTATCAAATTGCTGCTGCTAAGAAGAATTGTATTAATAACAACCATAATGATAATAATATTGAAGATGTCATAATCATTTCCGGCAAATTTAAATTGGTGTGCCCTTAAAAGCTTGGAAAACACAGATATAAAGTATGGATATTTGCTTGGTGGACATGTAATGAAATGCCTTGGAGGCATTTTACATGTGTCAAAATAATTTGATACAGCATCTGGTATTGAATATTGCAGCACATCCTGATCATAGTTTGGACTGGTATGTCATCCACACCTCAAATCATTATCACAACATCACTTATACATGTATCCTGTGTCACCGACCCCACCTGTATTTCTGAATGTGCTGAATATCTTTTATGATAAAACACTGCGATCTCAATCTGTCTGGGATACGCTTGTATCCACAGGTATTCTCCAGACTAACCTACATGACGGAAAAGAACGGTTGCCATAAAATCTGAATTACATCAAACTAACGGCACAGAAAACTCATACCGTTTACATACTGCTGCAAATTATGAATATATTGAGCAGAGGGAGACCTTTTGAAAATTAAACGAGGGAAACAAAATCAACGTTTTGGTAAACAATGCTTCTTCAGAATCTTGCACTGACAACTAAGCAACAACTTTGTCTCCATGCTCTCCTTTTTCTCCGTCTGCCCTCCCAGCCACATAATCCTACACTGCAGGTGAACATCAATATCTAGTGAGTGGATCCACCGCCGATAAATAAACCTGGGTTTCCTGGGGGCATCTGCTAAGCGAGATGCAGCCAAGGCAGTAAAGAAAGAAGGGCAAAGTGGCACTGTAGTGCGGGCTGCCAGTTTGTCTCCATTTACCTGAAGGGAAGTGATTCTATCATAGTGCAAAGTGGTCATCTCTTTCTGCGTCAGCGCGTTTCCTGTCTGGTCATTGATCTCGAAGCCTGTGTAGAACTTCAGCATGTCCAGCAACTAGAGGGATGAGGCAGCAACAACAAACACACACACACACACATTCACTTACTTGGTTACTGGAATGTGCTGTTGGTGGTGCATTTTTCAGTGTGAGTATGTGTACGGGATGGCGCATGTGTGTGTGGGAGAGTTTGCCTTACCTGAGAGAAGAGGTGACCCTCCTTCTCCCTCTGGATTAGGTTGGACAGGTGACAGCTGACCACTAGGTGGGAGTTGTCCAGCACAGTGTTGAACCAGCGCCTGGTTGGAAGCAGGGCCTGGAGACAGGGGGGACACAATCACATGTGCTGTGTCAGTTCCAGACAGGAAATGTGGGCGTCACAGCAGATGAACAGCACAGGTATAACAATTATAAAATGAACGTTTGAAATAAGAATATGCAAAAATTGAAAAATACATATGGAAACACGATATATAGAATAACTTTATTGACACTCAACAGTGCCCCACTTCAGTTTAAAATACACCTAACACACAGAATAGATCTGGTAAGCATGCCATGAGTTGGTATAGGACTGTGAAATAACGGCGGACATTTGGATAGTGACCCCGGAGACAGGCCTGAGCACTAAAGCAGTCTGGTGCCAGTTGAAACTTCCCCCTCCACCACAGAAAAGAGCACAGGGGTCACGGTATGGATTCTTTCTGAGGGTCAGAAGGGAATCGATAGACCCAGGAACAGCCACAGCTCCCTGCATCAATCCTGACATTATCCATATACCTTATTGATCCACTGTCTTCATTTTTTTTTAAGAGGTTGCTTTTGAAACATTTGATAGTAAACGGAGACAGAGCCTGAACAATGAAAGGAAGTACATCTAGGTGGTAACGGGGGCTGGATTGCTAAAGCACGTCACCAGCAAATGCTTGTGGTGTCAGTCTTAGATAAAAGGGGGGTTCTGACATGTTGACGCAGCTTAAAGGGTGAATATGATTGAGAAAAAGCTATCTTCATATTCAAAACCAAAAAGGTTGGAGTAAGAAAAAACAAAGGCATGAATAAAAGTTGAAGTATACCCCGAACTCCAATTAAAAAACAAAAGAGCACTTCAAAAGGCAGCAGGTGCAAAAGCCGATGCCTGGATATCGAGTTTATAACCTTTATGCCCCGCGGCCATCTTTGATCTGGCCAACATTCATCATTCAGCATCACAGAAATCACACAAAACCCACCATGAAATGAAGTGGAAAGAGATGGGAGTGAGGTTTGATTTTAATATCCCTTTTTCTTTCCCCTATGGAAATGTAAAGGGAAATCATCATTGGCAAAGGCGGGGGGGGGGGGGGGTATAGATGTCTTCCCCCGCTGGGAGAGGCATCAATACAGGGGAGGATATGGTGCGGCATTGTAAGGCGATAGCATCAACGGAGAGCAGCCGTCTCTGGAGACAGCAGGCCGGGCCAGGGCCACTGTCCGCTGCCAGGAACAGCAAGGCCCCCGGCCTGTCAACACAACGCCAGAGGTAATCTATTCAGGTTCCCGCTTCCCGCTGGTAACAGGAGAACCTGCGGAGAGCCGCCATCTTACCCGCGTGACTACGGGGCAGTGTGGCCGTTGGATGGGCAAGAGGTGTGGGGACTAGGAGTGGATACCAGTGCAACTTATACAGGACCTATAAACCCTTCATCAGGTGAAGGACTTTATGACACTGGGATACGAGCCATCTTTGATCTGGACAACATTCGTCATGAAAGCCAGCACATGACCCGCCATGAAATGAAGGGGAAAGAGATGGTTATCATGGGGATTTATGGAAGCACAAAGACTATTGGCTTGACATATTACATGTTCTGTGGCAGAGAAAAAAACCTCAAAATTAATCTTAGTAAGGTAGGGATCAAGGGGTCCTACTCGGCCAGTTTCCAGTCTTCTGAGATTCATTACTCTTTTTTTATCCTTTTATCTTTTTAGTCTTTCAGGTATTGTTACCAGATATTTGGTTTGTACCCTCGACGGTTGTGTTGCCGACAACAAGTAATGCATTTGTTTGCGTATTCCTTCAGTGGCCGCCTCCAATGCTTTCATTCATGAATCTCATTCGCCCCACATGGCAAGACGAAAGGGGATGCATTAAGGGTTTGTTATTTATAAACATTGGATCTTACCTCCAGGTCGATCATGAGCTCAACGAATCTCTCACAGTAGTGCACCTTGTCCATTGACACCGGACCTAGGCAGCAGCAGGGAGAATCACCATTAACTCAATCAAATGGATTATTATTATTACCACCATCAATAATCAAATTATGTATTACTAATATTATCATCTGCCTTATCTCACACCCAGGAGATTAAAGTTGATATTAAACCGCTGCAAATGACAAAGACAACACCCACATACACACAGCCACACTGGGGATAACACACAGTGGGTGGTGATGGAAGGGGCAGCAGCATCGGTGGGGGGTCTTTCGCTGGGGACATGAGAGCACCAAACGCGTGTAGACAGCCCTGCGGCACCACGCAGAGAGCGTGACCCGCCACTAAACACGCATCGGACAGCACTTGCTTCCACCCCCACCCCCCCCGCCACCATCACACAGACCCTCAATGGATGTTTGTCTGTTGGTCATGCTCTCCTCTGGGGTAAGGCTCTGTGCACAGAAGAAGGAAGATGATGATGATGGGGAGGAGGCAGCATGGGTTGGGTGCGTTGTTGGTAGTGGATTGGATGGGTGGGTGTGGGTGTTGGTGGGGGGGGGGGGGGTAGAGTTTCCTGCTGGGCCCAGGATGGTAATCTACCCTGTCAGGCCTGGTCTCCTCCTCCTCTGAAGGAGGAGAAGCAGCAGCAGCATATATACACATGGACGCGTGTAAGAATGCACGCGCATTCTATTCTTGGTGCTCGAATGCATCCCCCTTCCCACCTCGGCCCAGTGTCGGCCTGCATTACAGTAGTGTGGGCAGCGTGAGACTGCACTGGGTGCTAGCACACGTGCCGCACCCGGGTTGGACATGATTGGGCGAAATATTGTTTGAAATTCTGTGGTAGGAGAAGAGGGGTCACAGAGTAGAACACAGTGATGGGAGGGAGGGGGGCTGGGTGGATCAGGTAACACGTGATGAAAGGGGTCTGCTTGGGCCATCACAAGGGTCCCAGGCAGGGTCCTTCTGAGCTCACACTGTTATTTCCTTTAATCCTGTGTGGGTGTGGGAAGCACCTCAGGCTTCAAGAATCATTGTGTAGTGCAAAAGGGATTTCCATACGGCAGCGATACAGCACATGAGTCAGTCAAGACATCTTAATCTTAACTGAATACAAATATTACCTGACGGAGGAATGGATCCAAGTACGCCGAGGAATTTGTCGATCAGTGCCGAGAGGAAGGTTTGTTCCTTCTTGGCCCTAAAAGAAGGAAAATAGGAAAAACAATGTTTTTTTAGGAGTGTGTGGAATATCACCTACATTCCTTACTTCTTTCCGTGTTGCGTCCGAATGCAGAGGGAGGGAAGACAAAAA
Source organism: Gadus chalcogrammus (assembly GCF_026213295.1). Taxonomy (NCBI): domain Eukaryota; kingdom Metazoa; phylum Chordata; class Actinopteri; order Gadiformes; family Gadidae; genus Gadus; species Gadus chalcogrammus. The sequence goes on from NC_079416.1 coordinate 16,876,149, forward strand.
AAGAATAACTCACTGCTCTGCTGCGTCGGCATCCATCTTATCGTATTTCCTCTTGATCAGATTCCAGAACTTCTGTAGCTTCGGGACTTTCTTCAGCTCGTGCTGCAGTCTCGACTGAGGCAAAAGGAAATGTGATGCAAGGAGAGATGGAGAGAGACAGAGGACGTTCGGATTCAGTATGATCCTGGAATCAGCGTATAATCATTGATCAAAATCAACCAAAGTTTAATTAAATTGTAAAGAAATGTGGTAGAATTACAAAAATGTCTTGGTGGGGGGGAAATTTGAAAGTTTGAGAAAATGTTGTTGGATCTTACTGGTATGAGACCCATCCACATGGGCAGAGAAATGAGCTGCTGCACCTGCTCTCTGATCAAATCTACCTCCTAGGAGAATAACCACAGAGAGATAGAGAGATAGAGGGGAAGGGAGATAGAGACAGAAATGCAAGAGTATAGGAGGAGAGATAACCATGTCATAAAAATTGTTGGCGAAAGATTTTTTTTTTGTGACACCCGAGGCCCTGATAATAGTCTGTAAAAAAACAAACCATTTACAGAGCACCACAGGATAGATTTTAGGTGTTCCCACCTATCGAAGCAGATATCGCGGAAGATATCCGCAGTGACACCTCATGCGGATTGTGCTGCTAATACACCACCGTCATGTGGTATAACACTGCCACCTTGTGGGTACTGCACGTAATGGCTTGATTGCCTGCATTTCTTATGATGGATTGGGGACTTTCTTAGTCATTCAGAAGTAATGTATTCTATTGTTCACGGTTAACAAATTCAACGGCAGGTTTATTCACAACATGCCACTCGAAAGTCAGAAGGGGACGAGAGACTAGACACATTTTCAAACAGGATTTTAACACCTCAAGTGTCCGTACATTATTTTATTTCAACCTTCAAACCACCTTCAAATTAATTATCATGACACTCTTCCCACATTTCCATATCTATTTGTAGATGTACAATGTTATACATTTCACTTGTGGAACAACAATGAAAGTGCCTTTCAGTTGGTCCATGAGGTTGTCAACGGTACAATAAACCTTCAGTTAAGGAACATCATAATGACAATGGATGTTTTTGGTGTGAAATTAAGTTATTCAAATTTGACCCATCCCCATAGTGGAACTGAATTCAGCAAAATAATATCAGATTGAAATTGTTTGCAAAATAGTCAAAGACAAAGCTTATCCAGACATTTTCCAGAGCGTCAACACAGACTACGCCGGGGAGGAGGGGTACACACCAGACTGTTGAAGCAGTGATCCAGGAAGACCAGAAGCACCGTCTGTTCCCTCAGCGTTAGCCCCGCCTTCTCGTCCGCCAGCACCGCCTCCATCACACACTTGAAGAAGAAGGGGAAGTGACCCGGGTTCTTCTTGAACGGCTGGGATGCGTGAAAGAGAGATGGAGAAGACAACAAAAACGGTAATGAAGGGTCTCAGCCGAGTGGTTAGGTGGCTGTGTAATTCAGACCTGACTTTTAAGCAGTCTTGAGCAGGATACCTACTATATTCCATCTGAATATAGTTAGAACGTTTTGGATAAAAGTGTGTGACTTGATAGTTAATGTTACCTCACATGTTCGGAATTATTTTTTATCTTGACCTATAATACAGCAGTACAATACAAATACCATGACACTCACATCATTATACATTTGTATAACATATAGTGTGTCTTTATATTCAAATGCACTATGTTTCATGTTCTAGAAAAGGGTTCTAGGGAGATGCAACACATGCACACAAAGTTGAGAGATAATATGGACAGAAATAGAGAATTGTCTTCTTACCTCCCAAGCAGGGACATTTTCTCTGAATTTCTCATTCACAATGCAACTGATGGACATCAGAAAGGCGTTGCTGGATCGCTTGGGTGTGTAGTTAACCCACAAGTAGTTCTCAAGATACTGACTGTTGACAAAGAAAAATCAGTTTTTCCTTTCATGAGCAAAGACACAAGTTATTGAGTAGAAGGCCTTTCAAATAACCCACCTGAACTCCAGAAGCATGATTTTCCTAATGGCAAATCTAAAATAGAAATGAGACAATTGGTTATATTCTACATCTGAAATAACACACAATGGAGAAGAATGTAGCCGTTCCAGACGGAACATTAACAGTAACTTACTTTGAACTGAGAATCTCCTTTTCATAAACATCTTCCAGCACCTAAACAAGGGAGAACATCATTGTTAAAAGCATGCAAATAAAGAGTATAATAATATCTATAGAAGCTTTGGTATTAACCTAGTTTTTCCATTCACAAAGTATTTTAAAATGTTCACACAACATATGATGTCCTTATATCTCTCACTTGAGAACCTTAAAGATCTTCAAAACCTGTTGTTATTACAATACATATCTTTGCTCATAAAAGATTGGCACTGGTGTATTACATCCAAATTATGCTAAACTTTTATTACCGACATGGAACACCAGCAAAATACTGACATTATCTTACAGCAGATCCCATCAAAATGCTAAATTATACAATAATGCGTTACACTGCTCTTGATTTGCTTGTGGGTATTACTACTTATGCGAAAAATGTACTTACCTTGGGGTCAAAGGGTAGTTTGTTCTTAACATGGGGAGCCCAATATTTATTGGCCAACTGGAACACAAAGAAAAATTAAGAGTTTCAATAGACATATTACCTGTGGTTTTCCCATGTGATTAAATAAATTGTGAATATGTGCAGGTTGTTGAGGAACTTTGATTACGATTATGATTATTGTAAGTATAATATGATTTGGATTGTCTGTTTTGTTACCATGTACCACCTTGCATTGTGCTAATATTCTATGTGTGTGTTTTATGGGTTTAGTCATATTCTGTGATGTTTTTCTAGGTCAGCATCAGGTGAGGATGGCGGGAGTAAAAAAAGGTCCCATGACATGCCACCAGGTGTGGGCTGATTAGCGTTACAAGCCTTTTGGAAATCTCAGGTGGCCGTGTCCACCTAGATGTTAGCTGGATAGATCAGTCTACCAGCCTACCCAGTGGACTGTAGCAAACGTTGCTCATCTATCCGTCACACATCTAGGTGGACACGCCGACCTGTGACGTCATAAGGGACAGATTTCCAAAACTGCTTGTAACTGCTAATCAACCCACACCTTTAAGTCTATATCTAGCAGACAAAATAACATTATTGATCTACAGTATACACACACATAAAAAGATATGCCTCTTTAAACAAGGTGACTTCATAAACGTTACCTGCGTGACATATTCTGCATTTATCTGAGATACAGATGGTGCTGCAACCTTTTTTGAAAGTGGTTGTTTCGCCATAATGACTGCCAGGAAACAACTAGATGGTGTCTTGAGAAGAGAAAACAGAAAAAGGTTATAACAGCTGTACATGTATTTGTTGTACAAATAAACACAGCGGATCTGAAAATATGTAGTTTATCTGTGTGTTTCAGTTCTTCATTAACAGCATGCGACTAAGAGGATGTTCACATCACCGGACATCTTTGTCGCAATTCAATCATGGAGTGCCCTAACTTATTCACTTGGTTTCACCAAAAGGTGTTCCATCATTTCATCACACACAAAAACATAACGGTTGGGTGCCGACAGAAGGATGCTAACCATCGCTGTCTGTACATGTACAATATTGAAGAGTTTATCGCTATGCATACAATCGTATACGAATTATATTGTCATGAACAAAGTTAGGCTACGTTATGGAGGGAATTGCCTCCAAGAGATCGAAGTAATGCGAACTTATTCGTATTCGCTTACGGCTATGTGGTCTAGTTATACACTTAATAAATGAATCCCACACGTAATACTAATCTCAATATTAATTACAACCCCACTTAGGTTCACTTTAATTTAAAATGCGATCGCAGTATGATGTGTGTGCATCGATGTAAAGACGCAGCTAACATAGCAATACATGTTGAGCAATTATGGCTAGTAAACACGAGGCAATGTTAAATGGGTATGAGGCGTATGTGTATTCAAACCTAAAGCTACTTCATTGATATTAAAATAAAAACTCACAATGTTTTTTTCTTGTTTACATCTGTGTAAACACTGCTTGCCAACTAGCAACACATTGCCCGGTTAAACGCTTTGAGCACGATTTCAATTCACTTCCTGTACGAGTGCACCAATGTACGTTCTCCCCCCGGTAACTAAAATCCAATGTCTCTGGTTCCTACTAAGCGTCCACCATTTATATATATATAAAAAAACATGTGCTACCACCTCCACTACAACAACTCATAATATGCAAATTATCATAGAACAAAAATATTTGTAATTATAGGTAATCAAAACAATTTTAGTATGCATCTTCCCAACACCCACCTTGCAATACTGGAGTGAGTTATTTGGAAATATATAACCCCCCTTAAGTAAATAAAAAGAGAGAATTCATAAGGAAACCTAATAGATTTGATTGAGGACATTTTATTCATACTCAAATGGAAAAAACACTCCTTAAAATCATTGAATCAATAAAAACAATACATAAAAACAATGCATAAAACCATCATATATAGAGGACCAGAAAAAGAACCTGTACAATTTGTAAAGATAACCAGCAATCATTAAAACACATACTATTACATGTACATCACAAACGTTGCTCCAAACCATGTCCGTACCACAGCCAAAATGCATCAACCATAATATCAGGCCTATATTCATAATTGATGAGATTTTTGGTGTGTTCTAAGGTGTGATGATTGTGTGAAAGTTTTACTACAAATCTCACAACGGAACGGCCTCTGACCAGTGTGAATTATATAATGTCTCTCAAGTTTAGAGGGAGAGGCAAAACCCTTCAAGCAAACATCACAGCGATATTTTCGGGCCAGCTGATTGGTTTCTGATTGGCCGTTTCTGTCACATGCATGGCACTGAAAATCCTGCTGCGTTTCAAAAGTTATTGCACATTTTTTACATTCCAAAGTGTTCACAGGGGCGCACCAGTAATTGTTTGTGATTTCTGCTTCCTCCCAGGGTTGTTTCTCAGCCATCAAACCTTCGGTTCCCACAATGTGTGCATCTACATGATCATCAGAATTAGCAAAACTGCTGGATTGAAAGAGTTTCTCTGTACTAAAAGGTTGTGTGTTCGCCCCCATCTCTGGCTGCATTGAAGATGGGCGAATCGCTCCCTCGTTTTGAACCAGTTTTTGAATGCCAGGGGCAAGTTCAAAGGGAAATGTGTTGACAAGGTCATTACAGGTTTCCTTCTGCACACCCTCCAAATCCACGTCTTCTTCAAGTCTGTCTACTTCCGACTTTGGCTGCCAGTTTGTGTCTGTTATTTTAAACGATGGAGTCAGACCATTGGATAAAAAGTCAGTGCCACTGTCATAAAGGGGTTGACCCTTTCTCATTTCCTCTTCAGGAGTTTCAATAAACTCAGAATAGGTGCCCTGTTTGGGCATGAATCCCTTGATTTTCTTTTTAAACTGCACATGACTGCTTGTAGTGTAATCTTCATGATTGTAATCTCCACTAGAAGGCTCTTGACCGTTTCCATCGGGTTGTGGAACAGGCATGGCCACCCTTTCCTCAGAATGAGTTCTCTCATGGACTTTCAGATGTGGAGACTGGCGAAATCTTTTACCACACACTAGACACTGGAATGGTTTCAAGCCAGTGTGTACCATCTCGTGCCTTCTAAGTTTGGAGGGGGAGGGAAAACATTTTAAACAAAGTAGACATCTGTGCTGGGAGCCATTTCTTATGCGTGCACATTTATAAGTATGTGCCTTTTTCAGAAGTCCTTTAGAAGTTACAGTTGCGTTGACTGTTGAATTCATATAGGATGTACTTGGCATAAGATCTCTACTGGAATTTTCCACATTTGGTAAAGCCAGAGTCTGAATACGGTTTACTTTGGGAAATGCATGTGTCATAGATTTCTTGTCAAAAGCATCAATTTGTACACATGTTTTTGGGAACAGGACATCCACTGCAGGCTTTGTGCTGTATCCAGCCGTGCGCGACGGCGGCCTACTAATATAAAAAGACCGTTGTCTGTGATATTTGGACCACAGGTGCGTACGAGAGTGGACTCGTAAGTGTGTTTTCTGACGGAAACTCTTGTCACACATTTGACACCGGAAGGGTCTTTGGTCCGTGTGGGACATCATGTGCCTCTGAAGTTTTGATGAGGCTGGAAATGTTTTGGAGCATAAATTACACTGGTGTATCATTTTTCCACTCATTATTCCCGGACTGGGGCTTGGGGCTTGCAGTGTTTGACTGTGCTGGTCTGGTGCTGTGGTATTATCAGTTGGGAAGAAATCCTTAATATCCTCACTCCATGTCTCATCTTTAACAACAACGTCAGGATCACAACCATCTGTGATGCAGTGTTCTCGTGATGTCACTTCTTCAGAATTAAGGGTTATTGGGTCCGCTGATAGTAATGCAGTGCTGTTTGTGTTTCCGTACACTAAATCGCAGCTCTGGAATCTGTTTTGTTTCCTGTGCTGCGTGTACCAATGTCGTAGTAGATTCAGCTCCAGGCGAAAGGATCTATTGCAGAAAGTACAGTGAAAAGGCTTTACAACTTTACGGCCATTATTGATTTGAACCTGTTCACATCCAACTGATTCACTCTGCATGTCTGAGTCAATATTTTGGTGGTTTTTCCCACCATCGTTCACACTTGGTGCAGGAGTAGCAATTATTCCACATTTTCCTTGTTTTGAGTTGTCCTGGTCTTTGGGGGAACTTAAGCTTATTTTACACTGTAACTCAAGTTCCACCGACCGATTTACCTCCTGGGGACGGGAGGAGTGTAGAGAGGACTGGGACTGAGAAGCTGGAAGTTCATGACAAAACAGTGCACCCCTATCGTTGTCTCTCGCCCTTCCTAGATCGACATCCGGTTCTTTCAGTGGTGACGCTGTTCTATGCGCTGCGTAAAGATGGGATTTCAAGTGAGTTTCTTGCCGAAATGTTTTCCCACACTGCATGCAGGAAAAAGGTTTCAGGCCAGTATGAATCAAAAAATGGCGCTGTAGCTTGGAAGGTGCACAAAATCCTTTAAGGCAGGTGGGACATTGGTGGCTTTTAGTTGCTTTGCATCCATCATCCAAATGTTTATGTTTGTTATGAACTGCCAAATGAATCTGAAGTTGATGTGCTGAACTAAATGTTCTGAAGCACACTTTGCAGGCCTTCTCCTGTTGGACATAGAATAAATCCTCATCTGAAGCAAAATTAACTTCATATTGAGCTTGCGAGTGTGATGATCCATCAATTGCAATATGGTTCCAATGTGTTAAGTTGTCGTTGACTTGTTGGGGGGATTCTGTTTCACCTTCACTATCTGAAGACGAAATACACACCTCCGTTGGTAGAGTATCACTTTTTTGTTTGATCTGGGGTGATACAACAGATTGAGCAGATGACAATACTTTTTCAGTACCACCATCTAGGCTTATTTGGTCAATGTGGTTTGATGGTAGAAAAGGTATGTCCGTAGCAAATATGTTGTCCTTCAAGGTTTCTGTAGAAGGATGTTGATGCCACTTCTGCAAATGTCTTTTTAAATGGACAGGTTGATTGAATGATTTCTCACAGTCCGTGCAACAGTAAGGTTTCAGGCCAGTGTGGATGAAACTATGTCTCTGGAGTTTAGAAGGAGAAGGGAAATATTTCAGACAAACCGGGCACCGATGCATGTCTGTTATTCTTGTTTTTTCCTCTTGTTTGTGATAATCTCATCAGACCTGGATAAGGAAAGTAAAATAGATATTTTTAATACATGACAATACTACTACCCAAATAACTCAATGTAACTGCACTGGATAAATGGAATGCGTACTTGATTTACATCCAACGTAAGAGTTCGTGTACAAATAAATAACCACCATTATACATAGGCAAATACATTTCCTAATAGCAATATAATCGTTGTTTGGTATTCAAAGTGGCAATTCAAACAAACAACTAGTAAGCTAACGTATCTTAACATAGCATCTAATAGGTCGCCTACACCTTATTCTAGTCAGGACTTCATTTGAATATGAAACAACCATACCTTTACTGCCTTTTATGAATGACAGCATGCATTTTAAATCATCATCGAGTTTCGCTGTTTGTTATAACATAATCATGCCACTGTCGTTTTCATTATTGTCGCTGTAGCTTTGCGATAGCTTGACTGCGAAGTACAACATCTCTCACGTACGCCTCTAGAACAACACGGTCGGAAACAATATATTCAGTACCCAGGTTAGTTTAGTTCCACATTGAGCAACATATCTTACCACAACGAAGAAAGATAAAATAAATTGATTTTAATAAATCCATTCGTTTGAAAGAAAAACGTTTGTATTTTGAGATGTTTACTACAGCACAATAATAATGTAAGAGATTGTAGGCTTCTCCTTTCGGTTCATATCAAGATGATTGATAATACCACCAAATACATAAAACATATCTAAGATACATATTTAAAGAATCGTAAAAACATTTTTAAACTATACTTTCGTATATATGCAACAAAAGAAGGACAACTCGAGAAGGATCAGACGGAAACTAAATTGTAGAAATGAAATTGACCACAGGGGGGCAACAAACACCACACAATAGCGAGGAGAGGGAGACAAATTACTACAGGCTTTCATAAAACTACACAGTAGTACACAAACCCGCACACAATACATAGCAATGTCAAAAAGAGTATGGACCTGGGAGACCTCTGCACAAAGTGACTGTATGGCTTCCCCCATGAGTCTACTGCCAGAGGGACAGGGAGTCACAGACATCAGCCTGGGTTGCCCCAGAGGAGGACACACTCAGTTGAGGTCCATGTGCCAGGCCACAATGACAAGGGCCGCGGGGAGGTGACAGGGACTGCATGCACAAAGGGACAATGTTATTCACGACCGCTAACGCTGTGCATACAGCGGTTTCAGGTCAACATGGAATAAACTGTACATTGTACAAACACAAAACAAGAGCTAAATGTCACCCTGTCTTCATTCATTTAGGAAAAAAACTGAAAAGGCAACTCCTCGTCTCTGAGTAGTCAATGTGTTAACAAAACCGACATATTTTATGTTTTTGTTCCTGCCTGCCACATCTCAGATATTATGTGTAGCACTGTTATATTAAAGGCGGCATATAAATAACTATTCCAAAAAAAAAAAAAATGGACCAAAGCCAGCAGGTCATAAGGGCAATTTCCAACATTCAGGTCCTTCAAAGCCAAATGTACAAACATTAGTACATGCCACATACATTTAAGGTTGAACTAGTTCGATACATAAACAGCACATTGCTACTCTTTTCAACCTTGGATAAAAATCCCTTTGCTCTGGCTTGCGAGCCTCCATCTATTGTAACCTTTTTTGATAGCAACAATGTAAACACATCAAGTCGGGTACAGATCAATAGAGCACTCTGTTGCTGCTTTCAGAAGCACAATGACCAGAATAACGGGGCGTGGCTGGGTGGAGAAGATGCACGCCAATTCACCTCGTCAATACCATTCATGATCTTTGAAAGGAGAAATACTCCAGGAGCAATGGCTAATAGTGTTGTTTTCTCCCTCACGCCATGTCAATACAAACACACCCCCCTATCAGTCTCACGCAACCATACACACACACGGACGCACACACACACACACACACCCTTTCCCTGCAGCTGTATGTGGTGGCCACCCTCTACCATTAACCGACCTAGCCCCCGAGAATCGATGGCGAGCATAAAGACGATTAATCTTTTCAGGTGCTCCGTGTTGATTGCCTATTACGCGATAATGACACACCCAGGTCCTGTGGAGCACGACAGGGAGGGACAGTCAACATATCCCCCCCCCCCCCCCCCCCCCTCCACGCACCCAACCACCATCAGTCAACGAGTAAACCTATAGATTTACCTCTCGGTGACCAGATGGTGTCGGGCCTTTATGAGGGCGGAAGGGTTGAGAGGAGGGGGAGAGGGGGGGGCAGAGGCGGTGAGTTAAAAGAGTGTAACAGACACAGCAGGGGTGTTCAGGAATAGACATTTTAATGCAGTCTTTTTGGGACAATGCAGGTATCTCTCTTTGTTTTAGATCCTATAAGCTACCCCCACCCCCACCCCCCCGGAGCTGTTGCTCCCCCGGCAGTAACAGCTGCAGCATTAGGGACCTCTGCTGGAGCAGCGGTTGAATTCCTGCCATAGCTGCCCAGACAGGCACTGCAGTGAACACATACTGATACACACACATCATAAGTACCACTGGGGCATGTACACATATGTGCATGCCAACCGTCCAGCAAAATGATTAATAATCCATATCATGGAGCTTCTTGAGCGTTTCCTCCACATTTGCGTGTGTTTGGTTAGAAGGCATCAAGGAAATCAGATTATTTGGTTGAGCAGTAAAGATCCGTGGCCTGGCTGAAGAGGGCCTCTCCGGCTACGCACTAAGCCAGCAGGACAGATGGAGGATCCTGGAGTCGGACAAGTCCAGAACTGGAACCAAGGCAAGCGCTGGACTGGACTGGTCGAGAGAGGTTCTTAAACAGTCACCGAGACCTGGTAGAAGGAGACATTTGAAGGAGACATTAGAAGGATTGAGAGCAGAAAGAAAAAGAGTTAGGATATAGGCAGGAGCCGATGATAACCTCATAAAAGTTTAAGTCTTAGTTCTGTCTTATAACAGAACTTTGTGGGGAGGCACAGAGTCTGGGCCGGAAACCAACTTTCAAGTTTCCTGTTTTGTTACGGCAATAATCAACCTGAAATGCAAAAGTGGTTGATGCATCCACAAGGGGATTTGAACAAGTGCATTTCTACAGTGGCAAGTCTACATGAGGTTCATATTGAAACCTTAACAAACACTTTATACAGTTTACTACTGCTGGCCGAGTTTGGGTTTGCCAAGTATGAGCTTACAAATGCCCGCTTCTAGCCACATGATTGGTCGAAAGAAATATGAAGCAAAGGAAAGTGAAACACCCTATTCACCGAGATTTAAGCTCATCTGCCATCAGACACTAGATGTGTTTACAAATTATTCCCATTCTCCGACGCTTGACAGACAGGATCCAGAACTACCCCCTGCTGCCTCACTCCCCACAGAGTAGGCATATGGTCAACTAGGACTGGTCACTTGTGCGCTACTGCAAGGCCTCACACAAAGCATGCAGATCCATCATGGAGCAAACACACACAAACCCGTGTGTGTGTGTGTGTGTGTGTGTGTGTGTGTGTGTGTGTGTGTGTGTGTGTGTGTGTGTGTGTGTGTGTGTGTGTGTGTGTGTGTGTGTGTGTGTGTGTGTGTGTGTGTGTGTGTGTGTGTGCGCGCGCGTGCGTTTCACTCAGTACCAGTGTGTGTGTGTATCTGTGTGTTTGTGTGTGTGTGTTTCAGTCTGAATGTGTATGTGGGTTTGGGTGTGTGCGTGTGTTTCAGTCTGACCATGTGTGCGTGTGTCTCAGTCTGAACATGTGTTTGTGTGCGTGTGTGTGTGTGTGTGTGTGTGTGTGTGTGTGTGTGTGTGTGTGTGTGTGTGTGTGTGTGTGTGTGTGTGTGTGTGTGTGTGTGTGTGTGTGTGTGGCAGACAGACAGTGGACATGGGAGAATTCATGGAGCGTCTGTGAGTGCCGGTCCTGATGACAGCCTGTCCATTTAGTAGGAGCCCGCCGGGAGGCTCCTCCTCTCTCTTTTCTTCTAATTGGTCACAAGTGTTGTGTGCCATACGCTCAGCCGTCCTAACTTGCTCCACCCAGTCTAACAACTTGGGTTAGGGTTTGAACAAGAGACTTGGGGACAACAAACATGGCTGCGGCAGAGAAGTACCTCCGGTGTCTGGCGGGTTAGGGTAACGGTTATGGTTTGGGGTCTTTTCCTTGTTAAACGTTGATTGCTTGAATGCAAATGTCATTGAAACCCACATTTGGAGGTCAAACATATCTTTGCTATTCAGTACTTTAGTTGCTTTTTTGTGACTTTTTGTCATTAATGAGCAGGTAGGGGATAAGCTCTAGGATGTCCGTAGGTAGACTGCAGACATCAAAGTTTGAAACCAGGACTGTTAGTCTGGGAGTCAAACACCCCAACGCTACCCTGACTACCCTGCGGCCTGTGAAGCGCTGCCAATGTGCTATTTCAAACCCTTTCTCCACTGAAATACATCACTTTCTAAATGATCATCTCCCTTTGTGGCAACTGTGGACAGGTCACAGTTGACTTGATGAGCCACGTTTCATTAGCTATGGCAACTAATACAGAGATAAATGAGGACAGGTCACATGGGCGGTTTAACAGCCCTTATTAATGCTGCATGCTCTCCGATTAAGAGGAGACGCAGCATGCATACACACACACACAGAGACACACACACGCCTAATTAGCTAATATGCACAGCAGCTTTAAACACCCCCCCACTCTCTTTTTAGTATGGGGGGGGGGAGGGTGTGTTTAAGCCTATATGTGTGTTATTTTATCAATGCATGTGGTGCATCCTGGGAAATGCGGTTCAGAGCAATTGGACAGACCACAGAGAACACAGGAGAGGTGACGGCGGTAGTGGTGGAAAGAAGAAACATGACCTTTTATGACACCTTGCACACGGAGGCCCTGTTTCATGTAATGCCCCTTTTATCTTCAGGCTACCAGAGAGAAAATAAATGGGATCTCTTCTATTTAAGTGGATCCGTCTGATGGCTGACGCTCACACACACACACACACACACACACACACACACACACACACACACACACACACACACACACACACACACACACACACACACACACACACACACATGCTTAGTAGTGCATAATAGAGGGTGAAGGTGACACGTGCGATAGCAAAGTTACAGAGTGGCTCCGCGATTAGGGTGGGGTTGTCATGTTCAAAGGGGTAAAATGCACACGCCGCAGTGGTACAAGTGGGTGGGGTGCTTCTCGTCCCACACACACACACTCAGGCACTCCTCCTCCCGGCCCCCCCCCCCCCCTGGCAACCCGTGTTTGGGCTTCAGACAGAGGAGGGGCTCCGGTCGACAGAGGCCATTACACTAGATCCTAAAAGCAATCACATTAGCACTGGGATGGAACTAAACCATCCACGCTCATTATTCTGCTTCACGGTGAACACACAACAGTGGGGAACGGACGCAGTTAAAATCGTTCTGTGTTACCAGACCCCCCCCCCCCCCCAGAAACACCATTTATTTTATCCCTTTTATGCTAAAGTGATTTTTCTCCTCCAAATTGATTAATGGAGGAATTCTGTAAAGCTATTGTTGAGAAGCGGAGGGATGGGAGCGAGGGGCTGTTACCGCAAGACGCAGTGCAAAGTGCAGAATGGGGGATTTTTGGGTGACATGGAGGACTCGGGGCATTAGGCCAGGGCCACTGTGTTTTGGTCAAGATGGTCACGATGGAGCAATTTGCCAACGATGCTTCGTGAAGAGACTTCGTTTGCGTCAGGGAGAACCAACGACTTGGCCAAACGACCAAATGTGTGTGTTCTCTGGTCAAGAATCCAGGGAATGTGTGTGTGTTCTGGTCAAGAGTCTAGGTGTGTGTTACATCGAGCTGTGTTCTGGTCAATAGTCCAGGTGTGTGTGTGTGTGTGTTAGTTCTGGTCAAGAATCCAGGGAATGTGTGTTTGTTCTTGTCAAGAGTCCAGATATGTGCGTGTTATGGTGAAGGGTCCAGGTGTGTATGTGTGTGTGTGTTTGTGTTCTGGTCAAGAGTCTGTGTCTCTGTGTGTGTAATGGTAAAGGGGTCTGTGTCTATAAAGAGTCTGTGTGTGTTTGTGAGTGTGGGTGTTGTGGTCAAGAGTCCAGCAACGTGTGTGTGTTCTTAGAGGGGTCATACCGTTAGGAAAGTCGTATTCATGATGGATGCACTTGGTTAAACATGTATATAAAACAGTATAATGATACGTCTGCAAGCAACATTTTGAAAGATCATTATATAAACAACACTTAAGAGTGTTGTTTCCTCAAGAGAAAAGTAGCATTTATCTTCTCTTAAGGAAACAAAACTTCCTTAAAAGAAAAAGTAACATTCTGTGGCTATAAACAGTGTTCTTGCAAGACTGTCAGCTGTCGCCGTTCAAAGTTGAGGTTTTGGGCCCAAAACCTGTGCGTCGTAAATAATACGTTGAGACAAGATGTTTTAGTGTCTCATGCGAAGCATATGCCGTGTCTATCAGCTGTGAATCCTAACGCATATAATCGAATGACAGGGGGGGGTGGGTGTGCACAATTGGGTGTGTGTGTGAGCGTGTGCAGTCACATTTGCCGCAGTGTCGCGCGCAGTCTGCTCTCTGACAGTAGCGGTAGCCACGTTAGCTGTGACGGTTAGAGCCAGAGGTGTTGCTTTTCCCTCCCCTTTGACTTTTGGGGGGGTTGCTCGACCGGCGAGCCGGGGCCTTGACCCGTGAAGACGCAGCCTGTGGGTGCGTGGGCCCTCCCCAGGGCCCGGATGAGCATCCAGGGAGAGGTAACGGAGGATTCCACTTGAGTGGCGCGCCAACGACCGACGGTTATGAGCGCGGTGGTTGGGGGTCACACCCTGCATGCCCAGAGACGCTGTAAGGACATGGGTGTCAATCAAGGGACATGTGTATGCCTTGAAAGTGTGTTTGTCTGCGTGCGCGTGTGTGTGTCTTTGTGTACGTGTTTGCCTGCGCCTGTGCGTGCGTGTGTGTATGTATGTTGTATATGTATCCTTAGCATAATTATAATAGGAATGATGTCGTCGTCCCCCCCCCCCCCCTCCCCTGAGATTACCCTGGCGACTGTCTGAAACAACCGTGAATTATGGCCCTCGAGAAGAAACAAAGAACGCTCACGCCGGATGCGTAGAACATAGGTGCAGCGGTGTGAACACTGAACAGCTAATTCCTCTTCATCACGGCTGACTGTAATTTGATGTGCCCCCATAAAGAAGATGCATGTCAAGGCTAAAGTAACGACGGGGAGGTGGAGGGTTTGGCGCCGATTCAAAAATGTTAATGAATTGTTGTGCGAGATGATTTGACGTCTCAGTCGGCCTGATTGATTCTCTCGCTGTCCCGTCGTTACCTAGAGGGAGCGTCTGAAACAAACGGCGCTCTTCGTTTGCCTTTTGGTGGAGGATGGAGAATACTAGCATTGAGGAAGACAATGACACATATATATATCTGTAATGATGACAAAATACACTGCCAGCTGCTCCTGCACACAGGGGACACATTCACACAATTGATTTAGAAACTATTTGAATAATATTTCCGCTGCACAAACAAAAACAAAAGAACAACTATATTTACATGGAGTTGCACAATATTTCATCCCGATACCGTTGGAGGCCAGCATATACACTATAGTGGCAAGCTGAAAGATACTTGGTTTAATCCGGTATATGAAGGCATCCTTGTGCAAGATAACCTCACCCCTAGATGCTCTTTAAATAAAATGATTCTGAAGCAGCTTCACATTACATTTACATTTAACATTTAGCTGACCATTCATAACACATTCACAACCCGATGGCAGTGTAAACGATGCCAGGCGACAGCCAGCTCGTCGTGAGCACTTAGGGTTAGGCGTCTTGCTCTGGGACACCTCAACCCTCAGCTGGGAGGAGCCGGGGTTTGAACTAGCACAACTTTTTGGTGACCAAACAACCCGCCCTACATCCTGATCCCCTGCCGCCCCACTTAAAAGCCTCGCTGCCGTTTGTCACGTACATCACTTTAACCAACATACCTGCAGCAACCTGATTGGCCAGAGGGTGGTCATGTGTGTAGAAGAGCCTGGCACAGAGCGCCACGAGCCCATCGGCCGTCATCTTCTTCAGGGCGTCTCCGAGGGTGGCCCCGACAGCCTCCAGTAGGGCCCCGGCAGCCTGGGGCCCGGCGGCCTCGGGGCCCGGCACGGTCGGGAAAACTGACAGGGAGAGGGTGGCGTTCTGTTTATCGCCAGACACCACCGCGTGGCTCTCTATCGACATGCACGCCACCTTGGAGGTCAGCTGACAGGAAGTCCTGTCCCCCGCGGGGTTGTCCCGAACGGCGGTGGCGTGGAGCTCGACGGCTGCTCCCCTGGGAAGGGCGGGCACCACGGCAACCAATAAGCGGCCACCATGATGCTCGCTCAGAAGATCCTGTAGATATGGACGAGAGACAGAGAGAGAGAGAGAGAGAGAGAGAGAGAGAGAGAGAGAGAGAGAGGGAGGGAGAGAGAGAGAGAGAGACAGAGATACAGACAGAGAGAGGGATACATAAAGACAGAGACAGAGAGAAAGAGAGCGTTTTTAAATTAACTAGATGGCAAACTGCACACAGTGTGTGGCGAGCTCTACAATTAAATGTAAAGCCTTGGGGACCCCGCCTGCTGGGCCATCAACGCAGAACGTTATTATAAATAACATAGTATAAAAGCTCTCTTGAATCATCCAACAGAGCAGGCCCTTCTCACCGACTGACAGGATATCAATTAGCGGCTAAGATTGCGTGGTACAATAATAGCAGTGAAAGGGGGCCGTGAAGAATGCATGCGGCATACGGGTAACTGTAAACAAAATGCGCGAAACGATTTCATTTTGAGCCACGGCATCTACAAACATGACAGCTTCTTTCAGGGCTCTTCACCTCCCAGACGATCTTTCTTGACATGTTATGGCAGATTCACACCATTTCACGATACATTTAGGAGCAATCCAGCCTCGGAGTGCAGACATATATTTTTTTCCCTCCGGACCTCTGGGGCCATTATCAGTAACGAAATGTTCTAAAACAGCGCTCCAAATGTGGCCCTTTAATAATACTTGCTGGTGGCTTCATCGGCTAATGGGAGAGAAATTAGTTGTTTTATACAACTGTCATTTCGGCTGGAGTCGATAGGCCGAAAACACTTAACCCCCCTTTTCAATTGGCCAGATCAATTTTCATCCACTTACACCGCACTTCGTAAGTGCAGAATAATAACAGGGTGCATGCGCTTTTATTTTGGAATTTACACACAAAAAAAAAGAAGAGAAATCATTGACAAGACGAGGCGCAGAACGGTGCAGGGTTTTAGTATTTGTTGCACTTCGACAGACCGACCCCGGCGTGACCCGGTCGGCGTTGGCATCGGCGGAGCACTCAGAACAACAACAGTGCTATCAGCATGGAGCGCTTTGCCTGACGGACTGAGGTGGGGCGCGCACACGCCCTCTTGCTTTGATACGTGCGAGATTAGCACTCCGGGGCAAACACCCTCCAGTGTTCTCCTGGAGGGAGAGAGGAGGCGGCAGAGGGGGGGGGGGGACTCATGTGCTTGTCAATAGTGATTGCCCAGGGAGCGGAGGAGAGAGAGAAGTGACAACATGTAAGTCGGCGGCGGGGTGGGTGTGTAGAAGGAGCCTTGCTCAGCCATGCTTAAAGGCCACCCTGCAGGCCTTGGGTGCTGGGGTACTATAGGAGCAGCCATGCGTCCACTGCGAGGAGGAATCCGAGGAGCTCCCAGCAGGCTGAGCCGACCCGTCCCAGCCACTGCTAGGCCGGATCCAACCCACCTGTCTGAGTGGCTCTAGTCAGACAACTACATGTGCTTTGGGTTTGTGTACGCCCTGAGAGATTCACAGAGAGAGAGAGAGAGATTCACAGAGAGAGAGAGAGAGAGAGAGAGAGAGAGAGGGAGAGAGAGACAGAGAGAGAGAGAGAAAGAGAGAGAGAGAGAGCAAGAGAGAGAGAAAGCGAGAGATGGAGAGAGAGAGAGAGAGAGAGAGAGAGAGAGAGAGAGAGAGAGAGCGAGTGAGAGAGAGAGAGAGAGAGAAAGAGCGAGAGAGAGAGAGAGAGAGAGAGAGAGACAGAAAGAGATAGAGAGAGAGAAAGAGCGAGAGAGAGAGAGAGAGAGAGAGAGAGAGAGAGAGAGAGAGAGAGAGAGAGAGAGAGAGATATATAGAGAGATAGCATAACACTACAGCGCCTGACACCGATGGATGAATCCAATAAAATTAAGCAGGTTTTGATGCACGGCAATTGCTCTGTGGTCTCTCTCCCTCTCCCTCTTTCTCTTCCCCCCCCCCCTCCCCCACACCCCCAGCCACTGCACGGCCGACAGGTAAAGCCAGAGACCTGCCGCCGGTGTCTGCTGTGCTCAGCACACTGCTGCACAGCGGCGGAGAGGAGGGGGGGGGTGGAGGGGGTGTGACCCCGCTCCTTTGTGTTTGTTTTCTTCTCTCCCCTGTTTCCTCCCCCTCCCTGCCCTCTCCTGCTAACCCTCACTGTGGCGGGGGGGCCCGCAGCGTGCGCCGGGGTCCCGGTCAGTGGGCCGGGAGGCGTGAAAGCCGAACGGTAAACACGGTAATAAGGAAGTGGTGTAAAGGCGGAGAGCAGCGGGGAGCTGATGGGGCCGGCCCGTTTAGCCAGTTCCCCTACATTTCCTGCCCGGCGGGGGGGGGCTTCAGTATGTGGCTCTGTGCCTCCGCGCTACTGCACCGCCCGTCCACATTACAGTAGATCTGTCCCCCCCCAGCCCCCCCCCCCCCCCCCAGCCCCCCCCCCCCCCCCCTCCTATTACTACTACCTCCACAAAAACACTCTCTCTCTCTGGTTCTCGCTCACGCTCAAATATTTGCACTCCCTGCCTGTCGATGCCTCCCTCTCTCTCTATATCTACCCCCCTCTGTCTCTCTATCCCTCCCCCTCTCTCTCTTACTCTCTACAACCCTCTCTCACTGTGTCCCTCTCTCTCTCTCTCTCTCCATCAGTCTCTGCCACATCATTCGTCCAAACCATTTTGTTAAAAATGTATTTAGAGAAAGCGGGGCTCCGTGGGGGACTCACGCTTTGAGTGCATAAGGAGAGCAAAGGAGCCGCGGGGTTGGGAGGAACCGCCTTAATCGCTTCCACGTTTGTAAAGACGATCAGATAAAACAATTTTGTGAAATACATAAATAAATCTTGCCAATAAAAAAAGAAAGAGTCAAAAGTGTCCATCAAAGCCGTAAAAAAATAAGTAAGTACAGAATTATATATTTTTTGTCATGCAAATATGTTTTGCATGTTTCCAATAATAATAAATAGCCCAACTTTCAAAAGCTTGAGGAAAAACAAGAACAATCAACTGGAGATGCGCATGTGTCGCTGACATGTCAAAGAAACGTCATCGCCACGGAAACAACAAGTCAATTTAACAATTATCGACTGATCGCATAAACACCTTTCCTGTTTCTACCCCCTTGCAGGAGCAGTAGTGCAACAATACATACCTGTTCACAAACAGACACACACACACACACACACACACACACACACACACACACACACACACACACACACACACACACACACACACACACACACACACACACACACAAACACATGCTCTCAACACATTTCAATAACACCGTAAATACAATTTTAAACTCTGCAACTCTATTATGCTCCCAATTAACCCTTCATGCTTTGACTTACACCTACATCAACAATATGATCATGTCAAATAACTTTTCGGAGAACTAGTTAACTTCAGACATATGCACTTCACTAATCTATAAAAAAAAGTGTGTGCGTGCATCTGTGAGTGTGTAGTTTAAATAAAAGATTATCTTAAAGGAAACCTTCGGGGCATTTCAATCTGGAGCCTGTTTTGAGATCATTTTGGGTCAAAGGGACTAATGCGGACATCAATGTTTCACATTGGTCCAGTATTGAGCGAGAACGCTTCACCCATTGTCCGTGGCATTAACCCATCCTGTCTGATGTATTCACAGTGGTGGAGAGTCTGTTTGTTTCACATGTGAAGTCATGCAGAGAGACGTTGACGTATTGAATATACATTTCCATTTGAAATTTGATCTGCAAACAATATTGTAGCACTGCCACTTTTGTCAAACTGTGAAATTTGAAAGCATCTGAAACATTAATCCCAACAAGTATGCTTTGTTTTTGTGTTTTTTTAGCTGTGTAGTGTTATGGGGCATATTTTTGCGGTTATTTATTTGATCGGTTTTTTTAACATATGGTAAATGTAATGTATAAACAGAAAAGCTAAAATAACACAATGTAATAATTGTATTATTTTGCAATCATTATTTTGCACAAAACTGTAACTTTGTCATCATGAAATGATTATAATGATCAAATAATAGTAGAAATCTACACCATTCAGTGAACCAGTGCACAGTTCTTATTTTGTTTGGAGCCTCCATCTGTGGTAACCCCACTCCCTCCCTCTCCCTCCCTCTCCCTCTCCCTCCCTCTCCCTCTCTCTCTCTCTCTCTCTCTCTCTCTCTCTCTCTCTCTCTCTCAGTGGGAGCTGTGTTACTGGCGTTTGACCCAAGTTAAATATTCCCAGTATACTCTACTTCAAATGAGTACCGGCGCTTTGTGTAATCCCTACCCCAGGGAACGAGAGCGTTCGGCGGCTTGGAATGAAACAGAAAGCCCCCACTGCCAACACCAGCACCACCAGCACCTCCACCACCACAGCCGCTTTCACCCCCCTTCCTCTCCCCCACCCCGTCAGCCTTTCCTCCCTCTCGCCTCAGTGTTGTGGGGATAGGGGGGGAGATCAGGTCAGGGAGGTGGTGATCCCCTTTGGGTTAGGCTGTGCTCAGGGGGAGGCCGGCTCACCTGTTTGGTGACCGAGGCGACACGCCCCCATCCCCAGCGCTGTCAATCAAGAAATAGGCTCAATGCAGAGGCCCATTTATCACCTCCTTTGGGAAAAACTCAGGTGAGGCCGAGAACAAATATTTTGATTTGAATTGACGAGGCTCGTGGAAAGGGACACCATTGAGCTCTGTGAGCACCTCTAGGACGGGGCTGGTGTGTCTGCCAGAGCTATGTACATTGCACCGTGATCTGAAGCTCAAACACTGCACCACCAGCATCCAATGACAGGCCGGCTTCTGTACCACCGGGGGATGCCTATTAATGTGCCAATAAGTCAATATAATGGATTGCTTAATTAACAATTAATAATTGAAAATTAATCATTTATGTAAAAAACAATGCATATTTCATTAATAATAGTACTTTGAATTACCTCCACTGAATAAAACGACATTTTATCAAATGTAATCATTTACTTTTGTTTTAAATGGATCATTTTAAATCCATGGCAAGATCCATTAAAAGGGGCAATGGTGCCAACCTACCCACTGCCAACCTACACTAGACTCTCCAACTAGCTTCCACCACACAGAGGCTAGATCCACATGTAGGAGGTGGGCACTCTCTCTCTCTCTCTCTCTCTCTCTCTCTCTCTCTCCCTCCCTCCCTCGCTCCCTCCCTCCCTCCCTCCCTCCCCAGGCCCCCTCTTCCCTCGGCTGGGGGACAGATTACTGAAGGAGGAGCCAGACTGGCAGACTGGGAGGCTAGTGCTCCTCTCTACGCCGTGGGGAGCAGAGGGTTAGAGCCGGGCAGGAGGAGCAACGGAGGGGACTTCTGGAAGGGGGGGTGACAGGGGACAGGGGGAGGTTGAGGGGAGGAGGATGGGGGATAAGCTGCTCCAAAATGGCGCGTGGGGGCTAAGGATTAAGAGGGGGTAGGGGTGGGGGGGGGGGTTCTGAGGAAGACATCTGCTTCTGTGCCAAGTGCCGCATTATCAAAGACACCAGCGTTTTCCCACATCATCAACATTTCATGAGTGCACTCGCTGGTAAATATCCTCCCAGCAGCCAGGGTCTCGAAGGAGGCCAGCGAGACGGGAACTTTGGCTTTATTTAACAACTACGCTGTGCTGACATATCATCCTGAAAGGCCTTTTTTATCTTTACAATTTTGAATACCGTGTTCAAGTTCATTTCGTTTTTTTAAGCTGACATGTTGTTTTTTTGCACGCTCAATTTATGTTACTTCCATTTCGGTTCCGTCTTTTGTTTTATTATTTTATATCATTGTAATATTTACTACTAGACTTGTCCTTAAGGAGCCAGTAGTAGTTAGGTATTTTGTTCAACGGTACCTAGAGCTTAACTGCAGACTTTGGGGATCGCACCCAGAACATATTCCCTTCGGAGTAACACCCTAATCAAGACTACAATGAAGCATGGCCACACCGTGACAAAAACTCTTCCGCCGCTTATCAAAGGAAACAGTAAGATATTTTTTCTTCGAGACAGATAACTAGAGATCTGAGAGAGTTAAGACCGGATACAACAGTCATCCCGACTCCATATTCCGTAAATATGGTATCAAGGTATCGAGGTAGAATTTCTGAAAAACATCCAAAAATGTCTGACCTCCTCGTCTGCGGTCCGTAGCAGGTCGTCCCAGACGTCCAGCACCGTCTTGACGTCCCGGTGCTTGGTGACGTAGCAGTGGGCTTGGAGGACGTGTCCCAGGGTGAGGCCGCTGGTGACGGCCCCCAGCACCTTCCTCATGTGGCTGAAGGCCATGCGGGCCTGGGCCCTGGGGCCTGCCCTCACCAGCTCCATGGTGCAGGGAACCAGAGCGATCTGACCCGCGCAGAACACACAGTCGCCCACCTGGTAGGGGGAAGCATATGGGCAGGACAACAAGCTCAACAATATGATACAGATTAAAACAAGGATATCAAGGGTTATGGATAATGATACACGTTATAAATAAATTTGAATATTATATTTGCTTTGTTTAGTTGTTTAGCTGACCATTTATTCCTGAGCTGTTTTTTGGTATGCAACAGTAGATTCCGACTTTATTGAAGAGAAAGCTGGGGTATGGTATCAGGTCTGCAGAGAATGGTCCGGAACACAGAACCTTATGCCTTTGAGTCAAAGTCCCTTTGCTCTAGACTTTCTTATCCTATACCAGGTCTACATATTCCTGGCACACTTGAAGAAATTCTGCTTACACATATTAAGAAATGCACAGGCCACAAAGTAATCTCCACCAAATCACTTCATTGTTTAGAACTCAATTACAGGCTATTCTATGAAGGTATCATCTCCTGAAGCAATGATGCAGCTGCATAGCAGTGATTTCATACAGTATTAAGAAAGTAATTAAGGCGATGTATTTATTGTATTTCAAAACTCCATTTCACACTAGATTTCACGCAGATACTAGATTCCCATTATGCGTTCACAAATATTTTTTGGATGACAAATCCAAAGTGCTATGAATACTGTTCATTGGATATTCATTTTGGTTTATTTCAAGAGATTAATTACTAAGTAAATCATTCTTCACATCACATCAAACAAACGTAATTAGAAATATCGGCAGTAGTAGAGATGTCTAAGATAAAATAACAGAATAAAAAGCATCCGAGAAAAGGTGTAATAATCAAATTAACATTAATTACCAGCACGTACTTAAACAGCCGTGAATCAATTATCAAGTTCCACCCTTTCATTCCAATTTTGGCAGTTTGCTATCACCAATAAAGCTGATTAGACGAGCATACTACCTAACCCTTTTTTTTTTCCTGTTTAGCGTGCCAATGTGTGTCTGTTATTCATCGTGATAATTAGCCATGTGATAATTAGCCCGTATCCTTGGGTAAATATTCCTGGTTGGATCCTCGACTTCCTCAACTAAATAATGCACCCCAGAGAGAATAATCTATGTGATTAATTCAAGGGGCAAGAAGAGCAGCAATGACTGGTGGCACCGGGGAGGGTCAGAGGTCCACAGGGACCCCCTGGTAAGGACGTGGGGACGCAGTAAGGACGCCGATCATCCACCCCGGCCTAATGCAAACAGCTGCGAGTGACACAAGGATAATTGGTGCCCTATGTGAGCACCACGCTCAGACCCCCAGAGAGGATCAAGCCGACCCCCCCCCCCCCCCCCCCCCCCAACACACACACACTTCTGAAATCGATGGATACACGGTCCGACACAGCGCGCTTAGCTGATTAGCAGGGGCACATTCACGGGTATCGCGTTTCACAGTGCAGATTACCAGGGCTAAAGTTGACCAGGGGTATTAGTGGAGATTTAGCACCTTCTTATGTACCCCCCCCCCCCCCCCCCCCCCCCCCGACACACACACACATCAAACCCCTTTTAAACATGGCAAACACGCGCCGTGTCTGACAGCCGCTTGAAGCTTAGCATGTTGAGGAAGGGGGAACTTTTAACACCCTGTACATGGAACCGTTTTTTGTTGATGTGAACCAAGGCTGGCACCACCAAGCCGGGACAGGATAGCGGAGTGGTGAGGGTGGTCGACTGGGTCAGGGTTCAGGGCTTGGACCACCTTCAGACTCTGGGCTTCCAGAGGTCACAAATCTTGAGCTTAAGACCCTAGTTCCCCTGCTACAACCCAGCGTAACAACTGCAAGGGTTGAGAGAGGGAGAGATGGAGGGGATCGTTCCTTTCAAATTCCCTAATAAGGCCTCTGGCCTTACGGAACCGACATCTGCACCTTAGCAACAACAAGGGGCAGGATATTCAAGTGCTCATTCTACTTCTGCCCTGCTGAAAGGTTTTGGTTTGAATCCCAGTGGTGCAGAGAGTCTCCTCCAACAGCTGCCTGCTCATTAATTTATCTTTAAGATAAATGGGAGGTTCCCTGTGAGACACTTTGGATAACAATGTCTAAATAACGGCTGTATAACGACTGTGGCTGCGTAACAACTATGGCTAAATAAGGAAACAGCGAAAAGTTAAACTTTATTGCCATCCAGCTATAAGCCATCATATGTACTATGAGCCATCACATCTACTAGTACTATCTACTGAGAAATGCTTGATCAGGATGGGTGTGTGAGGGTCTAGAATCCCCCCCTCCCACCCTAATAACCATCAGGAAAGGGAACCCTCTCCCTCGATTTGGAATTCAGAGAGAAGTGCTGCCATTTGTTGATTTGAATATCAAAAGGGGTCTGGCGCCCGGGTCCCTTGACGGTTAGAGTTAAATTCCCTACAGCATCCAGCAAGCAGGTGTGTGATGATCAATTATTAAGGATCCCACTCTGGTTACTCTTGGTGGGAGGTGGGACCCAGGACTAGGGAGTGCAACAGAGCTGGGAGTTGTGGGGGGTGTATCCTTCAACAGTAGACCTGCAAGGATGGTGGGGGGCAAGGCGAAGGTAGGAGTGAATTCTATTTACATAAAATTAACAGTTCAAAAGAATGAGTCCACACACCAATCAAACTTGTTAATTGACTGTCAATGGCGTGTCCCTGAATATACAACATAACTACATTATTCATCCCGAGCCCTGACAGCATAGACAGTCCAATTTGCATGGGCGTTCTAAACGTGATCAACAACCACACAATGCCACATACATTTTTAATAAGACAGAGATGGGAACCCTTAATATTCATGAGGGTCAAACAATTGCATACAACATTAAACTTTCCTTACCAAGATAAGTATTTTTTTAAATGCAGGGGCTTTAGCAATCTAAATGGCCCACAGAGAAAAGAAAGGGAAACAGTGTATTACAACATTCCAAAGATACCTAGCGCACGCATGTAGAATTTAGGAAATGGGTTTCATTAATATTCAATCATTTTTTCAATGTTAAATATGAATGTATAAAGAATACTACTTTTTTTTTTTTTTCGTTTGACAAGTTATTCTACAATTATTTTCTGTTCAAGCAAACGTTTGGAGGACAAAAATTCAAATTGTACATTTAGAGTTAAATTACACAGACTCTGACACCACCTTGTTTCGAATACAATCCCTCGAAGCTAAACAACCTCGACAACTTGTCAATCGCAGAACGCTTTGCCTTGCAAAGCATTAATTAAAACTATGCTTTGTCTTTATGCTTTATCAACCTTTAT
This sequence comes from Gadus chalcogrammus, assembly GCF_026213295.1. Taxonomy (NCBI): domain Eukaryota; kingdom Metazoa; phylum Chordata; class Actinopteri; order Gadiformes; family Gadidae; genus Gadus; species Gadus chalcogrammus. Next base: position 16,901,827 of record NC_079416.1, read on the forward strand.
TTCATGGTTTAAACCCCATCATTCTCCATAAACCCAATTGTGTGTCAAAAGGTCTTTGGGTCCCAAAGACATTGTTTTCCTTTTTCTCTCCCTCCGTCTCTCTCTATTTCCATCACTCCATTCTCCTCTCTCTCTTCCTTGCTCCGCACCACTCTGTATTCTTCCCTCTTTCTGTCTCTAGCTCCCTCTCCTAATACCTCTCTCTCTCTCCCTCTCCTCCCCCTCTCCCTCTCTCAATATCTTTCAACCTCTCTCCAGTCAGTAGGACATAAGATGTAAATGCAGTTGGACAATGCCAACCATGCTCTCAACAAAAAGTGTCTTGGAAGCCACAAGAAGTTTTGAGTTGCTGGTTCCAGGTTGTTTCTTTACGTTATCAGAGAGCTTGAAGGCCGGACCAGACAGGGTGTGGCTGTGATCACACCAGTGCTGGAGACCTCTTGGCCCCCCATCCCTCCCCGTTCTCACCCAGGGGGTGTCTCGGAGGGTCATTAGGAAGGCTGTGCGACGGTATGGATGAACCAGACAGGGCCTGGGTAGAATGACCTGTGGTATCGATAAACAGTCAGGTTCTCCCCCTGCACCGTCCCAAGGACAGAGAGAGGTGGAAACCCACTCTAGGGCTACCGATCAGATATGCTAATAGTCACTTTTACCCTCCCCACCCCACCCACCCACTGAGGCCTCATGCATAATTTAAGCAGGGGAGAAAATGATAATACAAAATGTGTAAAACGGTTGAGATTAGTATGGTGTTACTTTTCCTTAATGCAAGGACACGTGTAACCGAGCTGAAAGGGTACGCGATCGGTGCCCACGAAATACATGTCCTTGTATTCAATTGTCCGCGAATCAATTGTTTTCTGCGTGTGTTTACAGTATGAAGACAGGTAAACAGGACCTATGAAAGTGTCTGTGGTCAAAGACAAGGGGAAGGAAGGGGACAGTGCACCTGGACACCAGTGGTAAGGCTTTCCAGAATATGACAGGTACTAAAGTTAATCGTCAAAACAGTATTTTATATATGTTCTCTATTAAATCCTTAATGGATTAAAAATCTCTTGGAGGCAAAAAATGTATCGGGTGTGAGTTTAATTCATTACTTCATATATATTTTTATATTTATATATCTTTTGGCCAGGGATTTGACGCGCGCTGACTGTTTAATCTGAGCGTGGCGGATGGCAGTTTGTCAGTTCTGTGTGCTGTGCATGATTCGATCTGGTAAAAACTGTCTTTCAGTCTAAGGCTCTCCTTCAGCATTAGCCGGATTCAAAGCAGATCACGTCAGGGAGCGAGAAACCGTATGAGATGGGCTCATGTTGTACGACAGCCACCACCCACCCCCCCCCCCCCCCCCATACCCGCCGCAAGGAAATCCTTGCTGCTTCTGACACCTTATTTCTACACATACAAATCTTTTGGAAGAACCCCTCCACCCATCCTCTCCCTCACCTCTACTGCCATCACCCCCATCTCTTCTAACCACCCTCACTAAAATCACTATAATCGCCACCACCACTACCCCCATCACTACAACCAACATCACCACAACTACCCCTCTCACTGCAACCACCAATCACCACCATCACAACCTCTACCACTGTTAACAACACTAGCACTTACCCCACCAGTACAACCACCTTTCCCGCCGACACCACGACCATCACCACCATTACTACAACCAACCTCATTCCCCCCCCTTTCTGCTACAACTCTCCCTGTAAAATGGGATTTCACAGGAATGAATTCTACCTGGTTCGTAGTTTGTGTATATGTATGCAAGTTCTATTCTCAGCTCTCTTTGTGCTCCAGTTGGAGCCTGACCCTTGTTATTGCTCAACTGTCAGAAAATATCAGCATCACAGCGACACAAATAGTCATAGTAAGGGCACGCAGCATAACAACAACAACAACAACGACGACGACGACGACGACGACTAGAACCAAAATCTCAACATATTTATTTAAAAATAGCATTTGGACAGGAACGCCATTATTAAGTATGGGTTGGAACACAAGGAGTTATTTATCCCCTTTACACACAGAGACACACACCCACAGTAATTCTGATGATTAAGCGTTTTCATGACGTGGGGTCTGGTGCTGGGGGGGGGGAGAAATTGTCCTAGACACCCCCAAGACGTTTTCTCATTGGATGGTATTTAGTTGTGTATTTCCGAGCCTATCTGATTGGCTGTCCGTCCACCCCCGTGGTGGCCAATGGAGGGAAGGTGAGCGGCGCAGTGGAAGAGAACCACTGTCACGTTTGCTCTGGTCAACTTAATGCTGATGATCCCCCCCCACCCATCTCCCCTCTGCCCCCACATCAAGGTCAGACAGAAGTCTGACCGCGAGCACATTGGAGAGAATCACTCAATGTTCAAATGTTACACATATGAATGAGACAGAAATAAATATTGTTTCATATTTGAGCCGGATTGTAATAGATAACATAAAAAAGCAAAGATTTGTAGTACTTGATCAACTGCTTGATCGACTGCCCATAGTGACAGTCGCATGTTGCATGGTAATACAGGATATTTAGCTCAGCAGTGTATTGTAGTATTAGTCATAGTCTATGAATGCAGAGTGA